>NC_000072.6:99572039-99912039 GCF_000001635.26 Mus musculus
GGTAAATATGTTCACTGCTTTTTAATTATATTGGCCTTATTGTTTCATAAGAAAATAAAAAACAGACTCAACAGGAGACAGCAAGGAGCAGAGGAAGCCAAACATAACTTGTGCACCTTATTAAAAACAATTAGGGATTGTTTGATGAGGCGGACTCGGCTCCAGATGGCCAGCCTCCATACAGCCATGGCTCAGGGTGCTTCTCATCTTCCCCCAGCCTCTTCCTGAGACTTGCATCATCGCTGTTCTTAAAATACAAGGATGGAATTGTAAAGGATGCTGTTCCCACGTCTGCTGCTTTGCTCTTCTTGGGGCAATCCAGTCTCTGCACTTGCATTTTTCTGGCACAGGGTCCTTGGGTCCTCTCTGCCAGCATCTTGGTTCTAGCAATCAGGCTGTCAAGATTAACGCCCAGAAACCCATAATCTTTGCTCTCCTAGGATGGCTATGCAAGATGAGCATATCTGCTTGAATGGGCCTTGGAGGAAAATCCTTGCTCCGCTTGCTACTTCACTGTATGTGACTCAGGAGGAGGAAACCAAACATGACAGGGATGTCACACTGGCTGCCTAGCCTAGACTCCCTTCCTCCCCTCCCATCTTACCCCCTTCCCTTTATTCCAACAGGACCTATAATTATGGCATCCCACACATGTTGCACACTGCTCTGCCACTGGACCTTTCCTTCTGCAGAATATTTTGTACCCACTTCATTTTGTGGTACAGTTGATCACTATTCACCACATAACTGTCAGCTGCAGCATGTTGCCCCTCCAAAAATCTCACCCAATGCCCAGCCAGGGGCTGTGTGCACAGCTCCCTGCAGAGAGCTGCGCAAGGGTGTTGAATATGATCCAAGAGGGCCATTGCTCATGCATCTCCATCATTCTGGCACTGGGCACAACACAGGTACACAACCCAGTTGTCTACTAGAACCAATAGTAAGCATTCAAAAAACACACCTGCTGGCCATGGTGGAGCCCCACTCTGTAGAAGGCAGAATGCCACACCACTGTCACTCAGCCATCAGTAGCAAGTGAAGAGTCCATGCTGAGCCATGACAGTGCTTTCCTGAGCACACTGTAAGCCGCTTGATGCTACTTCTAGACTCTGCAAAGCCTGTCTCTGTGAAATCTGAGAATCAGGCCATTGGACCTCATGGTAGAATGGGAAAAACCTAAACATCTGTCTAGAGAAAACCTGGAGATAACCTCAGGGCAGCCACCCACCAACTTTCCCCAGCGCTCAAGAGCCTGTTTCCATGAAAAGATGTGGATCACTGCCCAAGACACAAGAATCAGGACTGCAGAAAGACTTGAGGCAGGGTTAATGGCAGTGGTGTGTGGCTTTGGGCCTTTTCTTACTCAGTACTTCTTAAAGTTGCCATCTGCCATCTTTGGGAACATAGGCCCAGCTGGGATCCTACCACATCAAGGGACTCCTTTTAATATGTATATATTCTATCTGCATTTACACCTGCATGCCAGAAGAGGGCATCAGATCACATTATAGATGGTTGTGAGCCACCATGTGGTTGGCTGGGAATTGAACTCAGAACCTCTGGGAAAGCAACGAGTGCTTTTAATTATGGAGCCACCTCTCCAGCCATCGGGACTACTTTTCTTAAATGGTGAGAAGTTTGTACACAGTCACAGAGGGAGGGCATAGAGGATGATACAGGCAGAGATTGGAGGGCTCTATCTACTAGCCAAGGTGACCCAAGAATTGCTGCCTTCTATCACAGCTAGGAGAGATGTGGGGTGGAGTGACCTCAGAACTCCCAGAAGGAACTAGCCCTACCAATAACTGGGGTTTAGATTTCCTAGGTCCACAAGTGTGGGAGAACACAGTCTGTTGTTGTAGGCTCCCCAGTTTTGAGTAAGTACACAGCAACCACAGGAAGCTAACACCTGGAAATTCCCTATCTATAATTGATAAAACCACTCCTGCATGAATGTGTCAATCATCCATCATCCATTTGTCAATTAATTCAGTCACAGTGTTCCATTAATTCTTCCATTAATACTGAGTCTTGAAATGATAGAAAACAAAGAACTGCTGGGTTTACTGGTGTGGCCTTTAATCCCTCTTTTTTTAAGTACTTGGGAGGCAGAGGCAGGTGGATCTCTGATTTTGAGGCCAGCCTGGTCTACAGAACTAGTTCCAGCTCAACCATAGTTACACAGAGAAACCATGGACACCCCTATACACACACACACACACACACACACACACCACCACCACCACCACCACCACCACCACCACCAACAACAACAACAACAACAACAACAACAAACCAGGGCTGGAGAGAAGGCTCAGAGGGTAAGTGTGCTGAGTGCTTTTCCAGAAGTCCTGAGTTCAAGTCCTAGCAACCACATGGTGACTCACAACCATGTATAACAAGATCTGGTGCCCTCTTCTTGTATGTAACTATACATGCAGAAAGAACACTATATAAATAGTAATACGAAAATAAATCTATAAATACAACAATAGCAAACAAACAAAGAATCACAAAGAAAAAAAGAAGAGAGAGAGAAGAAATGAGCCTAAGGAAAGCAGGTGTGGCTGGGAACAAGAAGAGGGACAAAGGGAAGTCGGCTTGCCCCTGCACACCATTTTATACTAACCTGTGTGTAGATGCATGAGCTATGCACTATAAAACTGTCAGTCTGGGGCTGGGAAGATGGCTTGGCCAGTAAAGCACTTGCTGTGCAAGCCTGAGGACCTAAGGTCAGATCTCCAGCCACTGGATACAAAGCTGTGTGTGACAATCCCAGCACCGGGGGAGCAGACC
Organism: Mus musculus; assembly: GCF_000001635.26. Classification (NCBI taxonomy): domain Eukaryota; kingdom Metazoa; phylum Chordata; class Mammalia; order Rodentia; family Muridae; genus Mus; species Mus musculus. The sequence goes on from NC_000072.6 coordinate 99,574,836, forward strand.
CGGGAAGGATCCTGGGGCTTGCTAGCCATCCACGGTAGACAACTCAGTGAGCTCCAGGTTCAGTAAGAGGCCCTCACTCTCAAAAAATAAGATGGGGAGCAACTGCAAAGGCACCCAACCTCTGGTATTTCTGCAAAAGCCCCACAGGACGCACTGTGACATCTAGGATGTGCTAGTCTCCGTCAGCAACTGTCCCTTGCTCTCCAAGACAGGCATGCCTACAGAACTGGTTAAACACAGGCACAGCTGGGAGCCAGCAAACCTGTTTGCATGGCTTCTCCAAAAAGGCAAAGGCCATGAAGGGATGCTCTACTGTGAGCCTTCTGGCCAGGAGAGTTTGAGAGTCCCTGTCATATGTGTCCCACAGTGCCTGGGTTCGGATCCTCTTGGATTAAGAACTTGCTTCCTGGATATTTAAAAGAGCCTCCAGGAGACCTTGCTTAGGGACATGTGGCCAAGAGAGGCCCGTCCCCCTCTCAGCAGCTAGTCTACATCCTTCACTGGACTGCATGAGGGTAGAGCAAGGTCTTCCTGACATAGAAATCCTGGAGCCAACTGCACCTGACCCCTCAGACTTGCCCATCACACAGCGAATGCAGTCTTTCATTGCCTTGGCCAAGCCACTCTGATTCCTCACTTCATCTCCTCAAGAGTCTCTGCTAACACAACACTTCTGAAGGTCAGCCTAAGGTCACCATGTCCAGGCATATGAAGCAATGTCTAATCCCATGGCTTCAAAGGAAGTTCTGTTCCATATAGAGACAGAAAAATATGATGAGCATTGAGAATACAGTGAACTTTTTTTTTAACTCTAAATAGCATTATATAAAATCTCTCCTTCCGGTTTTATACATTAGCCTCTTTTGAGTTTGGTTCCTCTGAGTTAGTGCCTAGGTTATACTGCTTCTGAGTATACTTAGCAAAGCGAATATCAAAAGCAGCACCAAAAAAGAAGTGAAGCCACACCCCACTGCCTTCCAACAGGACAGCTTTAAACACAGAGAGCCTTACAGCCCAGCTGTTCCAGAAGGCTCCTGCCAATATATATGCAACAGGGATGTGAGGGCGGTCTGGCTGCGACATCTGTCACCCCAGTGGTCGCCAAGGTTGATACAGCTCATCTGTCTGGCTAGGCTGGTATCTTCCTCTTCCCTCACCAAGCCATGCATGTCCCTCTAGAAGCCACACGCCAAATAGAGGAGACCTGGACTTTGGTCAAGGGTAGTGGAATAGTTATGCTCCCCTCCCAAAACTTCCAAACAAACTCTCAAGTCCAACATATGCAACAAAAACCTGGACCTTCCTCCCTTGCCTGAGAGCTTGACTTGTTTCTATCAAGTGTAAACTGGTCCCTCCTCTTTTCTGTAACCTATAGAGAGGCTCCGGTGATTATTTTCTCTCCTGAGCACCCATTTCTCTGCAAGATTTGCTTATGCCCTCATGTGCTCACATGAAAGTATAAGCCAAACCCCTTCATCTGCCTCTCTCTTGTATTTCTCTGTACAGCTTGCTGAATGGCTTCCATTCCTTCCCAACGTTCTGACTGGTCAGGCTACCTACAGCTACTGACAACCCAAGTCTAAACACGTGTTTTCACTTCTTCCCAGGTTCATCCTCCCAACAGCCTGACTGCCGCTCTCCATTTTTGCATTCAACACGTGGAATGATTACAGCGACACCTAAATAGGTTCGCGCTTATTGAAGGGCAAACCCAACGTACATAAAGAGCCTTGACCCAACAGTAGCCCAGTCAGTGAGATACCCCGATAGAGCAGCAAGGGAAGTGAACAAAATTTAAGACAAAAAAGAACCCAACAAATAACAAAAAAATAAAAACAAGAACAATAAGGCATCATGGACCCACAAGAAGATGTCATGGGATGCAACTGCTCATCTTGGTCTACAATCTGGTTGCCAAGCAAATGTAAGCTCATGCTCACTCTTTCTTTGTGTGTTGGAAACGGGGGTCAGGGCAAACTGTACTGACAAGATCGGGGGCCAAAACAGAGATGGAGGAGAAGTTCTGGCTGTCAGGGCTCTCCTGGCCTCAACACCCTAGATGAGCAATGACATGCATACCAACAAGCTGGAAAAAATGCCTGGAATTGCTGTTCCTATCAATAAGATAGAGATCCCCAAATTGTTCCCCATTAATACCTAAAGTCCAGTGGCCAGTCACTATCACATGACAACCAGAAATGGAAAGGAGTCAGGCCAACTGAACTCCAGATTTCCTGCCTGTCATCATCCCCTCTGGGTGACGTCTCCTGGGCTCTCTGAGGTTGGTGGGGAAACTGGAGCAGGAACAGTACTTAGCTCACAGTTAGTACCATTCTTGTTATTGTTGCTGCTGACAATTCTCTACCAGCTTTCTCTCCTCCTTCCCGAGCAGTGTTGGGCTTGCTAACTGAACAGCTGCACTTGTTATCAACTCGATGCCTTCACACATGGCAATCCTAATGCCACATCACAATGAATAATTGGATGTGGGTTCAGTTTCTTTGCTCTGAGCCACGGACGGCAGCAGACCCAACTCAAGCAGAGATCTCGCACTTCCCACTTTGGTGGCAAAGTCATTCATAAATTTAAAAAGGAAGAAAGAAAAAGAAAGAAGGAAAAAGAAAGAAGGAAACAGCTCTTTGTTTTGTCTGAATCAATTCACAAGATAAATATTTAAATAAAATGTGGTTTCAATTGTGCTCTCTGAGGATAATTGCTGGCGCACACTGTTTCTATATCAATGTGTTTTCCCTTATTTTTTCCCCCAAGCTGACTAATGAACAGAGCTGTCAGAAGCCCATTGCTCATGATGTAGCCAGCAACACATTAGCAGCTTCGCATAAATACAAAAACTATACTCAATGCAGCTAGTGAAACATGGAGCACACAAAACCTCCAAAAGGGGCCGGGGAGACGCTTCAGGTAGCAGTGCACTTGCTGTGCAATCAGAAAGACCTGAGATACCTCACCAGAACGCACTTAAAAAAAAAATAACCTTGGTGGTATGTGCTTATAATCTCAGCATCATGGAGGGCCTTCGGGACTTGCTGGCTAGCCAGCCTAGCCATATGGGTAAGCTCCAGGCCAGTGAGAGGCTGTCTCAAAAACCAAGATCTGAGTAGTGACAGCCCAGGTTGATTCTGACCTTCACACACAAGTTCTACTACACACAAACATGCACACATGTGTGCACAGAGGGTCTGGGCACGTACACATACACAAACTAAAACAAACAAACAAAAAACAAAACAAAAACAACTCTAGTGTTTGTAATAGATACAGAAACCTGGATGATAAGCACAATGAGGTAACTAACTGGCCCTCTTTCGGCAGTGATGGGCGTGAACATCAGCCTAGCTGCCTATCAGTGAAAGGTAATCCAAGAATTCCTTGTGTGCCGAACACCCTGCTTTGAAGCATCTACAACATTCTAAATCTGAGGTTTTAAGGGGATAAAATATATTGATGGTGTGATGGTTGGTCTCAATGTGAGCTTGAAGAGAGCCAGAGCCACCTGGGACGCTGAGCCTAGGGCAATGCTTGGGGAGGATTACCTTGATTTGATTAGCTGAGGTGGAAAGACTCACCTACTGTGGGTGAGGATCACTATGGGTGGTGCCATTCCCTCGGCTGGGATCCTGAATTGTATAAAAAGGAAGTGTCTGAGCATCAGCCTTTACCTCTCTCTGGTTCCTGACTGTAGGAATCTGATAATAAGTTCCCTCAAGCTCCTGCTGCTGTGTCCACCATGATGGGCTGTAACCTCGGACTGTGAGTCGTGATAAATACTATCTCCCCCCAGGCTGCTTTTGTCTGGGTATTTTATCACAGCAAAAGGAAAAGAAACAAAAGACAGGCATCCTCTGGAAATACTGACAATCTGTACACTACCCAAAATTGCATATTTTTGAATTTCCATGCCATTCAAAGTAGGGAATATGTAAGGTTTTCTACCTTTGAAACTAAAGATTCTTTCAAATGTGATTCCATCCCTATACTGTGGAGATAGTCATCTCATTGAGCTGCTCTGTCTCTCTTCTATAGTTTACTCATTTCATGAGGTACATCAGCCATGATCATGGGCCTACTGCTATTGGTGAAGGTGAAGTCTTCAAGAAAACTTCTGGGTTCTGACAGTTATTGAAAGAGCCAATAATGAGAGGTGACCAGCCCCTGAGCTGCCCCACTCTAGCACAACACTATCAAATCTCAGACCTTACCTGTCTAAGGCAAATATTCAAACAGAATATCTTTTTACTTGTTTTCTTCAGCGAAGACCACAGCTCAACCTCTGTCACTGTAGCAATGTATTTTATCTCCTTGCTTCATGTTGACCAATAAGCTTAAGTTGAATACAATAGAGAACTATGAACCTTCATGATAAATGATGAGATAGAACTGTCCTAGGTCTTTGATTCTCTCTATTCTGTGATACCTCATCTTGACTCTCCCACCATGTGGAAATGAGCTAAGAAAGCCCAAGTTGTAAAGGCCCGCCTCAAATCTCAGCTGTCCAATGATCAAAGTCAGGGTCCTCCCAGAAGTAGGTCTTGGACAATTTCTGAAGTCCCAAACTGGCTTCTTCAGAAAAGAAAGCAGTCAGGTCTTGGTACCACCATACAGTGGCTAAATCAACAGCAGCTTTGCCAGGGCTTGAATACTTTGAACATAAGAAAATATTAGTGTAATGGTCCAGAACTCTCTCAAGTGCCTTGTTCTGACTGCAGACTCTTAGGTGGTCCATAAGATAATTAGTCAGAAATACTTGTGTTCCACCATTACTGTCTGTGTGGATGGAGTACAAACTCCCGACGTGGAACCTTGTCATGTGACTTGCTTTGGCCAATGGACTATTAGCACATATGACAAGATCAAAGTTTCAAAAGGCGATTGTGTGGGGCTGAAGAGATGTCTCAGCTGTTAAGAGAACATCCTGTTATTCCAGAGGACCCGAGTTTGGTTCTTCACATCCACATCGGCTTGCTCAAAAGAGCCTGAAACTCCACCTCCAGAGAATCTAACACTCTTCTCTGGCTTTCTTTTGCTCTTCCTCTGTATTTCCAAGCTCTTCATGCATTTTAAAATATAAAAGAATACATATTTTTTACTGGCTGCAAAGCAACCCATGAACCCAAATTAATTGATTTCTCCCAGGACACAGGATCATCTTTCCATCTTGTGTTTATTTCTGCTACATCATCATCTTTCCTCAGCCGCTAACTCAGGTTCCTCCAGGAAGAAGGGGTGTAGGAAGGGTGGGAGTTTCCTGACTTCCCAAGTGGCCTCTTTAGTTACCTGCAAGGCATCGAGCTTGCTACCTGGCCCCAGAATGGCTTGCCTTCCCACAGTCTTCCCAGGGTTTCACAGTAACACCTCTCAAATAAGCTACTTGCACAAGAATTCTTATGTCAGGGAGCATGTGTGATAGTTAATATTGTCAGCTTGACAACATCTAGAAATACCTAGACGACAGAGCCTCTGGGCATGTTCATGAGAGATTTTGTAGCTCATATTAAATTGAAATGGGGCTCACCCTAAATGTGGGTGGTACTGTTACTATGGATTGAAATATTGTACTGAATTAAAAGGAGAAGCAAACTTAGCACCATCATTCATTTCTATGTTTCCTGAATATAAATTCTACATGGCCAGCTGCCTCCTCAGGCCCCTGCCTTCATACTTGCCCACCATGCTGGGCTGTACCCTTGATCAGTGAGCCAAAATAAATAATTTTGGTTGCTTTTGTTGGGATATTTTCTTACAGCAGTAGGGACAGTTAATAAGACACGGCTTGTGTGGAGACCCAACCTGGGGCAAAGTGACTCTCTAGTGTAAGCTAAATCTCTCTCTCTCTCTCTCTCTCTCTCTCTCTCTCTCTCACTCACTCACTCTAAGTCTAACTGATCAAGTGCACAAAGTCTGCTTTTGCTCATTTGTTTAAGGATCTTCCCAGAAGCCTGTATCTGCTAAAGGTCTGGGAAGAGCTATGGTCAGGCCAGGCTGAGGCCCAGCCATCAAGGAAGTTACACTGAGAGGGAGGAGGGGAAGATGGTAGAGCAGACAAATGGATTCTCAGTATAGATGAGATTTGTGAGGGAATAACAGGAGGGTCATTTCAGTAAAACAGCAAGGGCCTCTCTAGAGATGGGGTACCTACACCAGGATCTAGAGAGTACATCAAGAGTCTGAAGGCCTGGAAACATAGGAAGGGGGTTTGAGGTGGGGGAACAGCCGAGATGAAGGCCCAGAGGTGGAAGAAAGAGTTTAACATTCAAAGAGAAGAAGGAAGCTCTGAGCAAGTCAAGCCCAAGGGTCACGAAAGGCTGGTGTAGGCAGGAGCTGATGGGAAGGCTTGTAGGCCATAAGGGGAAGGGTCTTCTAAAAGCCATGAGCAGTCACTGAAAATGCTTGATTGGCAGTGTGTGCTATGATACAATTGACAGTTTGTAAGTCATTGACTACTCTGGAAACCACAGTGAAAACCTCAGGAGTAGAGGCTCAGAGGTCCTTGTAATCGGGCCCATCACTCACCTTTCATGTTCCAGGCTCACTGTGATGAGCACACCCACAATCTTCACCTTCAAACTGAGCAAGCTGCAGGGGAGATTAAGAAATAAGATCCATGCCTGTAAGAGCTTCTTGTCAACCAGCAGATGCCTACAAGTCAGAGGTTGTGATGAAGGAGCACGATGATGACAGAGGCCACCATGGTACCAAGTGTGGGAAGATGGGTCCTCAAGCTAGCAGGTCTGGGGGACTCTTGGGAACTGGGTCTAACCTGAGGCCTAAGAGAGTTACTATCCAAGCTCATGTGCATAGGTGGAAGGAAAAAGAACATGGAGGGATGGGAAATGGACACAGATCTGGACAGGGCATGGAGGACAGGAGAGATGGGGAGCAAGGGGTCTCAGAATAGTGAGTGATTGACAGAAGCTCAAAGAAACATCCTGTCTTAACTTTTCTGATCTTGCCAATCAAGAGCTTAAGTTGGGTGTGTTGACTCAGGCTTGGGATCCCAGTACTTGGAGGGGTTAAATAGGAGGCCTACTATGAATTTGAGACTTGTCTAGTCTATGTAGTGAGTCCAAGGCCAGCCTAGGCTACAAAGCTAGAACTTCAACTAGCCAGCAGGTGACAGTCCAACAAAGGAGCTAAGGATAGCCCATTGAAACTTTCCTGTAACCTGCTACAGATCTATCCTGGTATGGCTAAGTGACAAGGCCAAGTTGCTCTGTAGGCATGACTTTGGTCCGTCCCTGGGAGGCTCACAAGGTTGACATAGTTTTAATGCATGTCACTGTTACCCAGGGTCAAATAGAAATGAAGTCAGTGTTTCCTGTGGATTCTCAGTGGAATCTGCTCTCTGAGCACAGTCCCTCTCGATCTCTTCCACAGGTGTGTGTTGCTGCATATCCCCCAAATATGAGACACACTGTGATCACCTTAGGCCATCACAAGGAGGGACACCTGTCCCCAGAGCACATTTCTATTTCCACCTACACATTCTCTTGTTCTTTGTAACATCACTACCTAGTTTTCTTATCTCTACTCATTTGATGTACAGTATGTAACTGTGAGCCATGTGTGATTAGGGGACCTCCAAACTGCAACCATTCTAAATTAAGTTGTGCTTCAGTGAAAACATGAACATAAGTTCAGAGAGTGAAAGAAATGTGTCACTCTTCTCAATCATCTTTGAAATGGAACCTTGATACAGTACATGAAGTCTATTGGATAAAATAAAACATATTAATTTAAGTTAATTTCATCTATTTCCTTTTTTTAGAAATGGCTATGGCAAAGTTTAAAATACATATGAGATTCCCACATACAAATCATATGACACAGCTGACACTGTAAAAAAGCTTATTGTAAAAAGGCAATTTTGCGGGATCCTCCAGTAGTACTATGTCCAATTTTCTGAGGAACCACCAGACCGATTTCCAGAGTGGTTGTACAAGCCTGCAATCCCACCAACAATGGAGGAGTGTTCCTCTTTCTCCACATCCTCGCCAGCATCTGCTGTCACCTGAATTTTTGATCTTAGCCATTCTGACTGGTGTGAGGTGGAATCTCAGGGTTGTTTTGATTTGTATTTCCCTGATGATTAAGGATGCTGAACATTTTTTCAGGTACTTCTCAGCCATTCGGTATTCCTCAGGTGAGAATTCTTTGTTTAGCTCTGAGCCCCATTTTTTAATGGGGTTATTTGATTTTCTGGAGTCCACCTTCTTGAGTTCTTTATATATATTGGATATTAATCCCCTATCTGATTTAGGATAGGTAAAGATCCTTTTCCAATCTGTTGGTGGCCTTTTTGTCTTATTGACAGTGTCTTTTGCCTTACAGAAGCTTTGCAATTTTATGAGGTCCCATTTGTTGATTCTCGATCTTACAGCATAAGCCATTGCTGTTCTAATCAGGAATTTTTCCCCTGTGCCCATATCTTCGAGGCTTTCCCCCACTTTCTCCTCTATAAGTTTCACTGTCTCTAACTGCATATGTATCAGAAGATGGCCTAGTCGGCCATCAGTGGAAAGAGAGGCCAATTGGTCTTGCAAACTTTATATGCCTCAGTACAGGGGAACACCCAGGCCAAGAAGTGGGAGTGCGTGGGTAGGGGAGTGTGGGGTGGGGAGGGCATGGGGGGACTTTTGGGATAGCATTGGAAATGTAAATTAAGAAAATACCTAATTAAAAAAAAAGGCAATTTTGTTCTAACCTAACAGATATATGGTAGGACAATAGCAGAGCAACATCAAGCTCTCAGGGCGTGCCCCTCCTCTCAGATACCTGCCTGCTGCCTCCCTTCCCACAGCTGTTGCATGCTACCCCTGCTGTCATGGGTTTCCACACAACTTCCCAGTATCTCTTCCAACCATGTCACACTCACTTACTAGTTTTGACCTTACTGAGGCCACTTACATACATGCACATACATGCAAACACACACACACACACAAACATACAGATACACACACATACACACACATTCCCAGGCAAAGGTACCTCACATACATGTCTGTACCTGCATAAAACTAAACTGCTCAAGGCTGGACAGATGACTCAGTGGTTAAGAGCACTGGATGCTCCTCCAGAGGCCCTTAGTTCCATTCCCAGCAACCATCTATCATGAGTTCTAATGTCGTTCTGGCATGTATGTTTACATACAGATAGAGCACACACATATATAAAATGAGTAAATAAATCTTTAAAAAAAAAAACAAAAACAAAAACAAAACACCCAAAGTACTCATTTTCTGGGTTCCAACCCTGTTTTCTTCTCATTGTGGCTCCTCCAATCCACTTTATGAACAAACCCTGTCATTTTGATTGTGAGAGTTTGCCTAACACCATTCCCAGGTAAGAAACTTCTAGATCTAAGTTCTTACTGCACAGTGCTCTGCTATAAAGCCTTCCTCTCCCATATGGATCCTGCCATCTTCACCCTGCTCTTGTCACCTGCTTCAGAGGAGGTTAGGTCTTCCTTTGAAATTAGTGCCAGACATGGCAGCACATACCTGTAATTGTAGCAGAAAAGGCTGAAGCAGGAGGACCTGGAGGGTAAGAGATCCTTGGGTAGCCATCCAAGGGTAGCCTGGGCTACATTACCAACTTCAGAAGATAGAAATCAAATAAGAATAGAGGAAAGAGATAGAAGAAAAGGAGAGAGGGATAGAAGTTTAGTAGGAGAATGGGAAGTAAGGAGAAAAGGAAAAGAAGGAAAAATAGCAGGAAGGTAAGGGAGAAGGAAAAGAAAGGGAGGAGAGGGGAGAAATATGGATGGGAGAGAGGAAAGGACAAGAAAGAAAGAAAGTGAATAAAGAAATCAAAGATAAAACCTACAATCACTAGCTTAGTGTAAGTAGCACACACCTTTAATTCTAGCGTTAGGGAAGCAGAGACAGGCAGATCTCTGGGAGTTTGAGACCAGCCTGGTCTACACAAGTGAGTTCCAGCACAGTCAGAGCTACCTAGTGAGACCCTGTCTCAGAAACAAAGAAGCAAACAAACGAAGCCCAAGCAACAACAATCTAAAGTCTTACATTTTCAGGGCTGGAGAGATGACTTAGAGGTTTAGAGTAACAGTTGCTCTACCAGAGGTACCTTGGTTTGGTTCCTAGCACCCACAAAGCAGATCACAACTCTGTGACTCCAGCCCTAGGAGGTCTGATGCCCTCTTTTGGCCTCTGCAAGCACTGCACATATATGCAGACAGAACACTGTTTTACACACACACACACACACACACACACACACACACACACACACACACACAGAGTTTGTTTGAGGTTAGATGTGATCTTTAATCCTAGCACTTGAGAAGCAGAAACAGGCAAATGTCTGAGTTTGGGGCCAGTTTGGTCTATGTAGTGAATTCCAAGCCACCCAGGGCTATATATACATAGTGAGACCCTATCTCCAAAAAAAAAAAAACAAAAAAAACAAAAAAAACAAACAAACAAACAAAAAAACAAAAAAACAAAACAAAAAAAAAAAAACAAAAACAAGAAGAAAAAACAGAGCAAAAAACCAAAAAGCACATCCAAAACCCCACAATTATCTTTCAAACAGAACAAAGATCTGTGGACTGCATGCCATAGAATATACACGTACAGAGCCAATGCTTAATAAGGACACTTCAAACATGGCTGCAAGCCTGAGAAAACCCAAGATCAAGGCCAGGGCTAAGTACAGAGTTGGCTGCTGTGTGAAGCTGTGTTTTGTTTACAGCAAAGATGGACAGAGTGACTAAGCAGGGATCTTCCTTCCAGGCCCAGGGGCCACTGCTACAGGGGAATCCCTGGAACAGGGCTGGAGCTGGGACTCCTGCTCAGAGGGCAGTTCTTCCTTAAGCCAGGCTTTCCCACAGCTTTGCAGAAAAGCACCCTGGGGCTCAACTGGAAATCCAAAGACCACAGACTCACTTAAACATAGACACTTCCTTAAAAGCTTTTGGTTCGATGTGAATGTAAGTCATTTTGATTACTCAATTTCTATATTTATTAGGAATGATAAACCAAAGCACTTGAAAATCATTTCCGTGGCGATGAACTGTGGCATCAGATCGATAGGGGACATGGCAGCCAATTACCCTTTCGCTTTATTTTGGTCCTCAGCAATCAGTAACGATCAATACTCTCAATCTCGATTGATAGCAGGGTGCAAATCACAAATAATGTTTGTAAGTGGGCTGTCATAATGTGTACGGCGTCTCCACCAGACCTGGAGTGGCTATGAAACCTTGTTCCTGTGAGCGTGGGGCCTCTGGTACTCTGCAAGCAGAGGCTTTGTATCATAGTCTCAGATGCCCTATTATACGCAGATGTTTAGCATCTTAGTTGTAAACTTGGCAAAACCAGTGAGCTGAGCAAAAGGAAGGAAGGAGAAGGTGAATTGAGAGAAATTCAGGGGATATAGAAGGGAATACTTATAATCTGGTGTCCTTTCAAGGAAGGGGGGGGTGGGGAGAGGGGGAGGGGGAGGGGAAGGGAGGAGGAAGGAGGGAGGGGGAAGGGCACGCTTCTTTCCCAGGGGGACAGGTGCTCACATTAGGCATCAAATCGTATGCGTGTCTTCCTTGGGCTTGCAGAAAGACCCCTGCATCATGATGGAGGAGCCCTAGACCCAGGGCCACCACAACACTACCTTGCTCCTGCAAGGCCAACGTGAGCCAGCATGAGATAAGAAATGGCGTGATGGTTGGCAAACTGAGTTCCCTGGAGTATTTAGAGAAAGGAGGGGGTTGAAGAAGATAAGGGAACAGAGGGAGGGAGAAAACGTGAGACAAGAAGGAGGGGAGGAAGGGAGGGAGGGAGGGACAAGACATTCCCCACCCTTTGCAAACAAGAGCATCTTTGTTTATTTTCATTTAGTACATTTGACTTTATGGAAGACTTTGCTATAGGACAGCCTAATTAGTGTGTAAGAATCTGCAGGACTGGAGCCAGAATGCCTGGGTGTGATTCTAGCTTCCTCTGCCTAGCTGGGCAACCTTAGGCAAATTACCTAACTTCTCTGTGTTTCGGTGTCCACAAACGAGAGGTCAATAGAAGGTACTCGAGTGAGTATTTATAAAGACTAACTGTACAAAGGCTTGGTGTGCATTTTTGGTGTACCAGACGTGCAGCAAGCCCTCTAAAAATGTCTGCTAAGTAAACAATATCCTATGCTGCCTTCTGAAGGGCTTTCCACATGCAGATCTTTTATTTTGGTTTGTTTGGTTTGAATTTTTTGTTTGTTTGTTTTTGTTTTTGTGATAGGTTTTCTCCCTGTAGCCCTGGCTGCTCTGGAACTGTCCTGTAAATCAGGCTAGCCCCAGGTTCATAGAGATTCCCCCTGCCTCGGCTTCCTGAGTGCTGGGATTAAGGGAGTATGCTATTACGACCCAACTCAACTGCAGATCTTAAACTGGGGGGGGGGGGGGGATTTTTCTGAACTATATCCTTATCAGAAAAATTGTGACCCTGTAGTTGCTGTGTGTGTACATCTGGAGGCATCTGTGTACTACTATTCTAGCACATTCTGTGATTTGAGGTTATACACAGGTTAAGTGGAGATGCGCACGGTGATGAGGTTAGACCATCACAGCTTTCTTCTCTTGGGTCTTGGGCTCAGGTTCTTGTTAACTGTAGTTTATCTCAGGCCTCCAAAGATAGCAGCTGGGCAAACCCTGACAATTGGTGGTGACACACGCCTTTAATCCCAGCACTTGGGAGGCAGAGGCTGAGGCAGACATATCTCTAAGTTCGAGGCCAGCCTGATATACAGAGTGAGTTTCAGGACAGCCAGGCCTACACAGAGAAACCCAAACCCTTGTTCTTGTCTAGCTGCATCTCTGTTCAAAGTGTCATGCTCTTGGTGTCCCTAAGCATGAGGTAAGCACCTGCTTTGTCTTTAGACCCACAGGACTCAAGGGAATCTGAGAAAACCCAGAGGTCCAGCCTCTCAGGATCTATGCCTAAGGCACTGACAGTCAGTCCTGATTCCACTGCATTGACACAGACCTCCCGTGATCCCCACATGTGGACTTACTTGTCCTAGGAGGCTTGCTACTCCATTATAGCCCCTTTGTGGGGCATGAACTCTCTAGGCTTGTATGTGAGTGTGGGTAAGTAGCTACTCATGTGTGTGTTTACGTGTGCATGGTGTGTGCAGGCACACAGTGGCCAGAGGTTAACCTCGGGTGTCTTTCCTCCTTAGGGACATGTTCTACCTTCTCTTTTGAGAGGGTGTCCCACTACAGTGAACTTGACAAGGTGGCTGGCTAATGATGCCTGTCTCCACACCCCGAGCACTGGGATTACAAGCATAGGCCACTATTTGTGGTCATTTTCATATGGGCAGTGGGAATGGAACTCACGTCCTCATGCTTGCTCAGCAAGCACTTTATCCACAGATCCCTCTCCCAACGCTCAGACCTAGGCGAAATTCAGAAAAAGTCCACTCGTAGGCCTACCATGGGCCAAGGAGGGAGACAACACCGAGACAGAAAAGAAGCATCCCACAGATGGAAAACAATCACATCACAACAAACGTCCTCTAGAGATGTCCTTAAGTGTCACTGCTTCTTTTAGGAAGAGTTGTGGAAGCATCCTGGAGACCAGCTTCAGTCACACACACACTTCTTGCACACCCACCTCATTCATCCACACAGAGGCAGCCATGTTACTTCTACAGCTTTAGCCTGAATCCAGTGGGACTATGCCACCAGTGCTTGTCAGGGCTGCCCAGCTGCTGTCTTTGGAGGTCTGAAATAAACTACAGTTGACAAAGCCCTAAGGCCAGACCCAAGAGTAGAAAGCTGTGGTGCCTATGAACATGTGGTTCTCATACAGTGAATCTGGGAGAGCCTGAGAGTCACTTTGCTAAGAAGCTTCCAGGTTAGACCTGCTGCTGCTGTTCCTGGGACCAGTCTGAGTGACAAGGCTGTACCTAGGACCATGCCTTATAGCACTTAGCAGTGGTCTCAACAGAAGAGCTGGCGAGCCTCCCTTTCCACACAGATGTAAAGAGAGCTACAAACTCGGACATGGGGTGAGGGGAGAGGGCTCACCATTCTATGTTCTGGGACATGAGAAAAAGAACAAAAACCAAAACGGGAGGAAGAGCTGAGCAGGGGCCTGAGACATGTCACGCAGGGGACTCACCGAGATTCTTGTGCCTGTAGGTGCCCATGCATCAGGAGACCGGAGGTCAACATCAGATGTCTTCCCAGCCGTTCTCGACCTCGTTTTCTGAGATAGGCTCCCTGACTGGAACCAATTCTGCTAGGCTGGCTGGGCAGCAAGATCCAAGGCTTTGCCTGAGGCTGCCTCACCAGCACTGGCACCGAGGGGCACGTCACCATGCTGGACTTTTTCAGTAGGATGTGGGGAATCTCATCCTTCCTGCTAAGTTCTTCCCCAGCCAGGGCTCCCCAGCTTTTAGTTTCCGGGTCTGGAGTTTGGATGGATTTCCATCATTTTGGATCCAGGAGGCAGCACTACACCATAGGAATTTTCTCTATTTTGCCCAGATTTGGTGTCGGTTGCTTTCTGTAACTTGCAACCAAACACCCCTAATTAACTCTGCAGTCTCAAACAAGCCTGGTGCCTTTGCATGATAGCCTTCGACAGGAAGCTATCCAAGTTGCTGCTTGTTTAGCTGATGGCTGGATGAACAGACTGCCCTGGCCCGGTGCTCTCTGCAACTTCTCCTCACCCAGATCTGAAGAAACCTCTTCTTACATCCTGTCTTGCTGTCAGTCCTGGAAACTCCAGCACAACATGTCGACTCTCGATTTTTTTTTTTTTTTTCTGTTTTATGCCGTCTATTCCCTGGGCACTCTTATTTCATTCTTTGTATCTGGCAAGGGAAGCAGGGACTCAGAGAAGGTGCATTTCCCCTTTAAATACCATGAAAGTTATGAATATATCTCTCCCAAACTGCCAAAATAATTGTTTCATTTACAGAACTGAAATTCTCCAGGGAGCGTCCCACTGATGCTTCGAACTGCTAACATCAGATATGCAGAAAACAAATATGGAGCCGTCCATATGCTCCCTATCCTGAATTTAGCATCTCAGCCCAGCAGACACTTACATTTCAATCACTCCCAGTCAGTCTTGTAGGGTGAGTATGTGTGGGGATAAGGCTGGATCAACGCCACAGGCCTAGAACCTTCTGTAGAGAAGGGCCGGCCTGGTCCCAGCCTGAAGCCCCAGATCAGCTTGCCATTTATAGCAGTCGCTTCCCAGACCCCTGTGCAAGGAGAAACCTGACAACTCAGTTTGCTTTCTATCAATGTGAAAAAATATTCTCACCAAAAACCAACCTGGGATGGAAAAGGTTTACTTGGTTTAAACATCCAGATCACAGGTCCATTATTGAGGGAAATAAGGCAGGACTCAAGTAGTGCAGGAACTCAGAGGCAGCTACGGAAGCAGAGGCCATGGAGAAACATGGCTCCTGGGCTTGTTTCTCAGCCTGCTTTCTTATATAACCCAAGACCACCTGCCTAGGGTTGGTACCACCCATAATGGGCCAGTCCCTCACCTACCAATCATTAATCAAGAAAATGCCTACAGGCCAATCTGATGGAGGCATTGGCTCAGCTGAAATTGCCTCTTCCCAGATGACCCTAGCTGTGTCAAGTTGATAAAAAAAAAAAAACAACAAAAAAAAAACTAACCAGCCTACCTGAGAAGTCCAGGCTCCATGGTTACAAGCAAGGGTCAATGCTTCTCTCTTCTGCCTAACAAAAGTTATCTGCTTTCAGGGTGTGACTGGGCCAGAAGCATACCAATTGTTGGGTTTCCATTAAGAAAACAACACATAAGCAGGACAAGATGATTGGAAAGCTGGGCAGCCAGCATGGACAGAACAGAGTCTATCTTCTAGAATAATCTGAGTCTTACAGATACACACTCATTTCATCTGCAAACAAATCCCATGTCATATGTGTTACTATCACACCCATTTTACAGCTGAGGGCACCATAGCCTAGGAGGAGGGAGTCACAATAATTAGAATACATATTGCTGCTTCTATCTTCCTACCAGTGGCTCGGGTTTCCTTTGGAAAGCCACCCAAGCCCTCTGTGCCATTTGTTGTTGTTGGTTTTTTGTTGTTTTTGTTTTTGTTTTTTTGAGACAGGGTTTCTCTGTGTAGCCCTGGCTGTCCTGGAACTCACTCTGTAGACCAGGCTGGCCTCGAACTCAGAAATCCGCCTGTCTCTGCCTCCCAAGTGCTGGGATTAAAGGCGTGTGCGACCACACCCGGCTTTCTCTGTGCCATTTGGATAGAACGTTATCTGAAGTGTATAAAATGGGTAAGATTCATCTTATGATAAAAGGGACTGACTTGATTCAGTCACATTTGGCTGTGAGCTCCTGGCTGTAAACAGTGGTCTTTTGCACCAAGAGCCTAACAACAAGCATGTGCTAAGTGCTTAGGAAGACAAGCCATGGAAGACAAGCCATGGGCCGAGGCACCCAGGGGTAATCTGTTGATGCAATGCTTTCCGAAATGGCTATGTGCTCAGGAGGTACACTAATTGTCTGCGTGGGGGTTACATGTGTGTTATGCTGAAGCCAGTTAGAAGCTGCCCTGGAACTGTATGAAATGACAGGGTGACAGGAATAGAAGCTTTCTGCAGCTGGTGTAGCCCCACCACTGTGCCCAAGACAGGCTGTCATTCCTAATCTTGGCCCCAGCTCTTATATTCCAGCTCTTCCTTAAGGTCACCAAAGGGCCCCTTAGCCCTACTTAACTGTACCAGAATTGATTTCCAGTGCCTAGAACTACACCATACTTCACTCAGCCACTCACCAGATGTGCAGACACATGCGCAGGACAACCGTCAGGTACAGGGGCTAAAATGTGAGAGAGCCACTGACATGGACTTCCTCACATACACACACCAATCATCGGGGTTGTCCAATGGCTCCAACTGGGAGAACCTTTCCTTGGGTCCTTGTCAAACCCCATCATGCAATGACATAGGCATTATGAAGAAGAGGAAACTAAGGCCCATGTAGGTTAAGATGGCTTTCCCACAGATGCAGAAACAACAGGTGCCATAGTCAGGATCACAAGCCATGTCACCCAGAAGCCAAGGCAAGGGCTCTTACCACTGTTTCCTGCAGTCTTTGAGCAACTAGGGGCTTGCCTCACTGCTGGAGTTGATTAACCCGGGTGTGAGGTCTTGGGTCAGGGTATAGAGAAGAACTCAGTAGAGGCTAAGGTCCCAGTAGGCAAATCTGATCTGGCACATAAAGACAAATGACCAGGGAAAGTCACTGTCCAATGGCTTTGCTGATGAAGCAGAATCTTGCTTCATATAAAAAATAGATTCCTTGGGCTAGGAAGATGGTTTGCCATGCAGGCTGCTGATAATTCAAACCCCTGAGTCCCCAGGACAAACTAGCTGGCAAAATTGGTCATATCGGCCAGCTATGGGTTTAGGAAAACCCAAGGGTGGCTGCCAACATCAAGCTCAGGCTCCCACAGGCACAAGCACATACATGCCAAAAAATGTGCATACCACACACATGTGAAAATGGAAAGTGAAATAAATAGAATGCTCTCCGCAAGGGTGTGAACGTTAAAGGGCTTTGGACATGTCGGGTTGTTTTTTTGTTTTTTTGTTTTTTGTTTTCAAAGCTTGTGGTAAAACTTATATAAAATGTACAGTATAAAGTACATTAGTCAGTGACACTGTGTGGACATACAAAGTGTGGCCATAGTTAACATCTGTTTCCAGACCCTTCCCATCGTCACAGAATCTCCATACAACCATCACACATTAATTATGAATTCTCTCTCCCTGAAGCATCTAGCAAGCCCCATTTTACCCTCCATGTCTAGAGGGTACCTGTGTTAAACAACAAATGGGCACCCGAGTGATATATTGATAGGTAGTTAGAGCTGCTGGCTCTGGATTGAAGAGAGAGATGGGACCTGGAGATACAGATGTGCCCATGGCACCGTGTACACACAATCCCCTTTGATGGACAGCATGCTTGCCTCTGGTCCTCTCCATCTCACTCATCCCTAAAACCTGGTGTTAAACTTGGTACCTGGCCCAAAGTAATGCCTCAATCACTTTGTTCAGTGGAGACACCAAACTCTGATCTCTCACCTATGGACACATCCATTTGTGGAATGAGACTTTTCAAGAAGATGTGTCTTTTAAATAAATGCTTTTGTTCCTCATAGGTAAGTCTGAACACATTTTGAAATATGCTGGCAGTCTTCAGGAGTAATGCTTGACTCTTGTGATCTCTTCAGAGGACAAGAGTGCCAAAGCCCAGCCCGACTCAACGCCACACTACGCTACATAAACAGAATGGGAGTGACAGGACCAGATGTGACATGTCACCGTGAGGATCAATCAGCCTGGAAACTGAGAGAAGCACTTCTGTGTAAATCCAGACGTTCCAGCTATGCCTCACAACCACCAGCCTCTCTATTCAAATAACCCTGGCATCGTTGGAAGAAAAATGTGGTCCTGCAAGGAGGGAGAATTATGGCGACTGAGATGAGATTCCGACAGCAATTCATCTTCAGCCTACAAATGTTTTCCAGACAAAATAATCTTCAACTGCCAGATCTTGATAATCTCGGCTCCAGGCAGGTCTTTGGGAACTGCTCCTCACAGACAATCTATAGAAAAGCTATACAAAACTAGGGTGTGGGAGACAAGAGAGCTCTTCCTTGGCCACACAGCTACAAGGATTGAATTTGGGGGACATGACCTTAGTAGGAAATTTCATGTACTGGGATGATGGCTCAGTTAACAAAGGGGCCCATGTCCATATCCCCAGCTCCCATGTAGGAGCTGGGTGTGGCGGCATGTGCCTGTAATTCTAGTGTAGGAGGCAGGGACGAGGGGGGCGGATTCTGGGGTCTCAGAGAGAAGCCAGACAGCTCCAGCTTCAATAAGAAAACTTGTCTCAAAAGTAAGGTGGCTTCCACATGTGCACACATATACACATTACCTCCCCCACACACGACATACACACATACATGAGTCCCAGCTATGCATTTACACATTTTGTTATTGTTGTTGTCTACCTACTTCCTTATATCTTTGTGACTAGAGATCTTTCAGTCTCCACCCCTCACCCCCCGCCCCCGCCTCTCTTTTCTCTCTTATTTATTTATTTATTTGGTGATTTTTGTTTTTGTTTCGTTTCGTTTTGTTTTTGAGACAGCTTCTCTTTGTAACCCTATAACCCTGGCAGTCTTGGAACCTGCTCAGTAGTCTAGGCTAACTTCAAACTTTACAGATCTGCCTGCCTCTGAGATTAAAGTTGTGCACACTACTGTCTAGCTACAGGTCTTCATCCACTAAATCCATGGATACAATCTTGAGCTTGAATGGGAACGGCCTCTTCAGCACAAAGAGAGGCAGTGGAACTAAAAACCGAGAGGTACAAGACGGGCAGGTCTTCGCCCACTCCAGGGTCCACATTGCGTGAGAAGTGTGACCTGTTCTCAGTCATCTGCCTTCTCAATGCCACCGGCTTTGCTGGAAGCTGCTAACTTAGCTGACTGTGGCATTAACAGTGCGGTCAAGGAGCTGAATAGTCTCTGAAAGGCACGAGAATTGCCTGTTACTTAGGCTGGAAGTTGAACTTTGAAAGCTAGGATATAGTTGCCTACTTGAGGGAAAAAAAAAAAACACAGTTTTAAAAGCTAGGAGTCCAAGTCAAACTGCACAAGAAAAGATGTAATATGTCTCCTCAAAATTTCATCACTGGGTTAGAAACTTCCTTGTAAAGTCAGAGGAGGAAGGGATCATAATGCTGTGTGTGTGTGTTCTGTGTAGATAGTGTATGTATATGTATGTAATATATGTTGAATGTTTATGTGTGTGCAGTATGTAGGATGTATGTATGTGTGGAATGTGGTATATATGTGTAGTGTTTGTAATGTGTATGTGTGAGGGGTGTGCAAATGGCTATATATGTGTGGTACCCATGTGTGGCATACAGGTGTGTGAGGCGTATACATGCATGTGTGTGTGTGTGTGTGTGTGTGTGTGTGATATGTTGTGTATGTATTGTGCACGTGTGTGATATGTGTGGTTTATGTGCATGAGTGAGCGATGTGTATATAGTGTATGGGCCCATGTATGTGCAGGCAGGCATACATGCTTATGTGCAAGCATGGAGGTAAAGTGTCTCCCTAAACCTAGAGTTTGTGCTTTTTGGCTAGGCTGGTGATCCTCCTGCCTACAACTCTCTCAGCACTGGAACTGCAGACTTGCATGAGACCACATTTGACTTCCCTGAGTGCAGGAATCTGAACTCAGGTCCTCTGATTGTATAGCAAGTGTTATTCACAGCTGGTCCATCTCTCCAGCCCCACATTCTTTTCTATCAAAAAAAAAAAAAAAGGTAGGAAAAAAACACTAGTGAGCATGAATTCTGCCAAATCCTTTCTCAGCCTGCTGCTGCGTGGAGTCGTCACCCACCTCCAGGTACAGAGTACGTGGGCCTCTGCCTGTCTCCAGTGAGTGTGAGAAAAGAATCATTTTTATTGCTATTGTATCATGAAAAGACAGATGAAATAAATGATGAAATTCTCACTTCTGAGTGCTGGCAAAACACATGGAATCTTTATTTCTAATGACAGTCAAGGAAGACAACGATCATATCCCTGGTGAGGTGCTGCTAGCATTTTTCTTACAAATCCAAGTGTAAACCCAAAGCCAGAAATCTTTTTCCAGCAGACACAATAATTCCTCTTGCCCTGGGGTTTCTCAATGAACCATCTATTTGATGGAAAACTGTATTTCATTCAGTAATGTGCCCGATTTTTGAAACTATCCTTAAGTTGTCTCGGCCCTATTAAACACTGAAATACTGCTGATGGCATGATTAGTGGAAGTTTGACTTACTTACTTACTTACTTAATTAATTTTGTTTTTTTGAGACAAGGTTTCTCTGTATAGTCCTGGCTGCCCTGGAACTCTCTTTGTAGGCCAGGCTGGCCTTGAACTCAAAGAGATCTGCCTATCTCTGCCTCCCGAGTGCTGGGATTAAAAGCGTGCACTACCATGAGAGTGAGTATTAACTCTTGATGTTTCCTGTGATCATGGCTTAGAGTCCATCATAATCTGTCATCTAGGGGCTACACAGGTTATTTTTATTTAAGCCAAATCATCGAGATTTTTAATGTTTGCTTGGGCTGTGATACTAGGACAAGCTTCAGTAAAGGCTTGGGGACAGGGATGGGGGGTGGGGGATGGGGGGTGGGGGTGGCTCAGGTGGTAGGACTGCCACAGAAGCCTGGCAACCTGAGTGTGATTCTCAGATAACTCACGTGGAAAAGCCAGATGTGCTGTGCACATCTGTGATCCCAGCACTCTGACGGCAAGATGGACGGAAGAGACTGGAGGATCATCCGGAAGCCCCTGGACCAGCTCTCTGGGATACACAGCACACCAACAGGTATAAGAGAAACCCTGACTCGGCAAGGTTGGAAAAGAGAACCAACTCCTAAAAGATGTCTTCTGGCCTCCACACAGACACTGTCAAATACTCACATCCAGTAATAATAAAGGACAGAGGAAAATTTAAGTAGAGAGTAATTGAAGAAGACAATTGATATCAACCCCTGATCTCCACATGCGTGTACACACACACACACACACACACACTTTAATATATTTTAGGCCATGAACTCTAATCCTGCTACTTTATTACTGAGAGTCCATAGAAAACATAATATGTTCTAGGAAGTCCAAATGGAAGCAATGTTAGAAATACTACTCTATATTTTTTTATTATCCATGAATTGATCTAACTTTAGCAATGACAGCTTAGCCTCTGAGTCTTCAAGTGAGCCTCCACTTCAGAGAAAAAGGAAAAATACAGTTTTTTTTTAAATCAGAAGATATGAGGTAGATAATAAGATGCTCAGATGATCAAACCTCTACTGTTCACACAAATGGGAGTTGTAGTCAATAACGCTGAATATACAGTGGAGGAGGGTAAAGGACAGCCTCTCAAGCTTAGGAAGAATCAGTTTAACCTGGACCCTAACGTGGAGCCATTCAGACAACAGGCGAACAACCGGCTATTACTGGGATTGGGAAATACTGGATCCATAAGAGAGCAAGGGAAGCCTGGGAACAATGAAATCCTGAGGGTGAGGATGGTGTGATAGAGGGAGGGAGGCAAAGGCAGCAGAGAAAAAAGAATCATTGATATTCTCACACTAGTAGGATGCCAAGTGTTGGATCACCAATACCTGGGGCAATTCACCAGCCAGTGAAGGCAAAGAGGGCGGAGGCATTCCGGGTTCTGATTCAGGGAGGTTGAGTCTTAGGACCCTGTGGAATATCCAATCAGAATCTGAGGGCTTATCTCCAGGAAGAAGAGACACCCAGAAATATCTACCTTTGTAGATGGAGACACTGTTTAAATTTGAGAGACACCACAGGATTGGGATGTAAAGAAAAAGCAAGCTGAGGTTAGAACCCAGTGGAGAAAAGTGGTCCATGGGGTGATGGAGATGAAGGAGGATGCCCAGAGCACAGGGATGTGGTCCATGGAGTGATGGAGATGAAGGAGGATGCCCAGAGCACAGGAATGTGGTCCCTGGAGTGATGGAGATGAAGGAGGATGCTCAGGGCACAGGGATGTAGTCCCTGGAGTGATGGAGATGAAGGAGGATGCCCAGAGCACAGGGATGTGGTCCATGGGGTGATGGAGATGAAGGAGGATGCCCAGGGCACAGGGATGTGGTCCCTGGTGTGATGGAGATGAAGGAGGATGCCCAGGGCACAGGGATATGGACATGTGGGGGTGTGGGGGTGGGTGTGGAGATGGGGATGGGGATGGTACATGTTGAATGATACAAATTAGTTCAAGAGTGAGAAAGACCCCATTAGGATTGGTTAGTTAGGGACTCTGTTTCTGGTGGGTCAGATTGAAAGTGAATTCAGAGAGGAGACAGAGGCTTCATTGATTATAACTCTGGAGATGTGGCAGGTGAGAGGAAAGCAGGGTGAAGACAGAAGGGAACCACACACTTACCCTGAGTCCCATAGTGTCAAGACTGTTAAGTGTCCTCTCTATCACCCTCTGTCTTATTCCTTTGAGACAGGGTCTCTTCCTGAACCGGAGCCCAGCCATCCTCCCTGTCTTTACTCCACACAGTGCTTGGGTTATAGGTCCGTCCGTGTGGCTATAACCTTTACCTTTACATGGAGGCTGGGGATTCGAACTCATAGCCAAGTCCTTATACAGCAAGCACTCTAGTTCTCTGAGCCATCTCCTCAAGCCCCAAGTGGCCTTTTATTAAAAATGAACCCACATTGTCAAGACGGGAGTTGATGTGTTATTCTCTCTGGAGGGCATGACTCTTAGGTCACCTGACTGCTCACAGGCTTCACCACAGAAGCAATGCTACCACTCCTTACACAATATATAAACATGGCATATGTATCATGGAAACTTTGTAGAAATCCCCCCAGTGCTACCAAATCCTAAAATCTGGCATCAAGGGCTTGGGTAAGAGATTGCGACCCTTAGAGGTAAACTTTCACATACTTATGGGCTAAAACATAATTATCTCCATTTAGAAAAAAAGTAGTTACCCGGAAAGGGGGGGGGGGAGGATTTTAACGTAGCATTTATGAAGACAATCAGGATAGTTCCATGTCCTCCAAAAAGCAAGGATTTGAGTAAAGAAAGTATGTGTGATCCCACAGCAGATTTTTGCCTACAGAGAGCCAAGGACATGGGTTTATTAAGAAGCAAGTCTTTTCTGTCCCCTAGCCCCATACAGACCTGCCACAGTGGCCCAGACATGCTGAGAAACAGCTGTCTTCAGTACAGGATGGCCTCAGAGGGTACATGAGACTCTGGCATTGTCCTCCCATTTACACCTACAATAAAAACGGTCATTTCTGGCTTTCATATACACGGACATGTGGCTGGATATATCTGTCCTCTTCAAAACTGCTGCTTCATTCTCCCAGGAAGAATCTACCAGTTTTGGTGTCTTTTAGAAGTCAGGTTCTGTGGGTTCCTAGAACCGGACTGCCATGTTTGGCTTCCTAGAATACCACACCCCAAACTTTAAAAATATACATATATACATATACATACACATATATGTATTAATATACACATTTATATATTAACACACACATATATATTAACTTATTATTAGCAGTGTGTGCTAGTATTTGGTATGTATGTCACTACAGGAGCACTGTATGCACATGTGGCAGTACACACAGGGAGGTCATAGGACCACCTTGCCAAGTTGGTTCTCTCCACAAACAGTTCTAGGGCTCTCAGACTTAGGTAGTCAGGCTTGTGCAGTAATTTGTTTCATCTGCTGAACAATCTCATCAGAGTCTGGCTACCCATGGCTTTTTGAGCAGTATTTGTCATTCTTAGTAGTCCCGCTGTTTTGGTAGACAGGAGATCACTCTGCCCAGAGCCTCCTGTTACCATACAATGCAAGGCTTCTCTCTCAATGGCCTCTCGGCAAGCACAGTCGTGTGTGTGTGTGTGTGTGTGTGTGTGTGTGTGTGTGTGTGTGTGTGGTGCATAGAGCATTTAGATGCCTGACTTGTGGCTGTTCTGGTGGCAGCCTGCCTCGCTCCTCCGAGCACAGGGGACTGAGTGGGCCTGGATACCTGCTTGCTAAGCAGAGCAAAGCTTGTACCTGGGCCTCTGCCAAGCCTGAGAGTACTCACTTTCTGTCACAATGGCCAAAGATCTCCAAGAAACTAATTTTTTTTTTTTAAAGCTTTTTCTACAAAGCCAGAGAACATGTTGGCAAGGCTGCTGTATTCAACGGTATCTGAAGCCATGGAGCCCAGACAAAGGGCCTGGGATGAGGCTTTTTATTTTTTTTTTTCTTCCCCTTTTCCTCTTTAATCTCCAAGGAATTGCCACTAACCCAGGGCCACACTGACAGAGGCAGCTGTGACCCAGCCCTTCTCGGAATACGAGAAGAAGAGAGGGTGGAGGGGAGATGCCTGGTGCCTCACATCCCAGAATACCTTTTATTCTTCGATGTCTATCTGTGAAAGGCAATAGCTGTGACAAACGAGGGGACAAACGTGCCGGCGCCAAGGTTCAGCCTCCACAGACAGGCACTGTGGGGCCGGGCATGTTTCTGAGAGTATTTACCACTGCTGTCCTATAAGCAGAGAACATGAAGCAGGAAAGGGAGACAGAGAAACAAAGCAGGCTTTCCCTTTGCCCCTGGTTATTATATATCTCAGATAGAATACAGAGTGGGGAAGAAAAAAAAAAAACCTTTCCAATTTGGCACATGTGGTCTGATTTCTCCTTTTCTTTTCTTTTCTTTTTTTTTTTTTTATATATTCAAAATCATTTTCTCTGAAATTCTAAAAGGGCTATCCATGCTGGCTAGTATCTTACAAAGTTCAATCTCATTACAAACACAGTGAGTTCTTAACATGTGTCCCCGTTCCGAGGCCTCTGTGGGAACAAGTCCCGTGCCCACCTGCCAAGCTGGGGCGGGCGCACACTGTTCACACCCGTAGTCCTTACACCAGAGTCACCTCTTCCCATAATTTATGCTACACTGCCATCTTATGGTGGTTTACGACAATAGTTTATGAAAGAAAAAAAAACTGGACTGTCTCATCTGTATTTTAAAGAAATATATGGGTTTAAAAATCATCTTTAATCCATCACACCAGATACACACGTCAAAATGGCTGTCTCTAAACAAGAAGGCCCTTGCAATGCGGCAGGCTAAAGGCCAAAGTCCACAGCAAGGATGTGAGCAGGTACAGCGAAGACAGCTAGAGAACCTCCTGAGAGGCACTGGTGTCCCTGTGTGGTATCCTGCACAATCCAACATTTAGAAGCAGCCTTCTTTGTGAATTCCATGATGTATTTGGGAAGAGGGGTGAAAAATCTGTCATAAGTCAGTGATTTTCAGCCTGGAATGTTTGGCTCTGAGTTCACATTACACAACATTTTGCCTTCCTCATCTTAGGAAAAAAAGAAAGAGAGAGAGAAAAAACAACCTATAGAACTCCCAGGTCCTGTACCAGTGATCCTGTACTGGCGTGACACACGGCCAGCCAGCCCACTTTTCAGCCTCATCATTTATATGTGAATTTCACTCTCAGCTTAATTCTGAGACAAGCCTCCTTGGAGGAACTTCCTTCCGGAAGTCTGCCTGCCAATTTTGGGAGGCTTTAAGGCTTATTTCCTCTCCCTCCTCCACCCACAAGTCAAATTACGAAGGGGCCTGAATCTAATTCCTTCATCTGAACTTGCCAGTTCTGTGGCTGTGCCATCAGCCAGTCATTCTCAGGAACACCCAGGGGGAGGGCGGTGGTGGTCCAACTCCAGGTCTGCCTAGGAGGCTCTGGTTAACGGAATGATCTGGAAGCTGTGGTGTTAGAAATGACTAAAAGTTAACGCCCCATCCTTTCGGGTGACAGAGCATTCTAAGTGGGGGCAGAGCGAGGGACCAGCCTCCGATTTCCATAGCCCAGGAGCCTCACGCCATCTCTATCCAGACCACCTCATTCAGTATCTCAGGACTGCCATGGGATCAAGCTGAAAAGTCTGAGCCACCCAGCAAGGCAAGGAGGGTGTCCTGCAGCCTCCAGGCCATGGACACCCGCTCCCCTCTCTGCAGAGAAGACCCAGAAGACATGGTGATTCATTATGAAAGAAAAAAATTAATATGCATTTAACTACATGCAAAAGAAGCACGGAACAAAGGCGGTTTATAAAAAGGCATCCAAATGTCAAATATTTCTCCGGTTCTTCTTGTCACAATAGAAGTGTTTTCTTTTTTTAAGGGCTCCACTCTCAGTAATTGTAGGCATCACAATTTCAAATTAAACATGCCCTATAAACCACGGTGGGTGGGTTTGGTCGGCTTGCTTCTGTTACTTTTGTCTGGTCCCCAGTTTAGCCCCGCCCCCCGCCCCCCCCCTCACCCTCCACCCCCCAACTCTGTTTTGCTTAGGGACTTACCTTTGCTGACCTTTCCCCCTCCTTTCGGGGAGGCTGGTCCTGCTGCGTTCCCTTCACTGAGAATGCCCTCTCTTCCTCTGTCACCCCTCACATTTGGAGGGGCGTTCCTGGCACCCATAGTCCTACCATCTTTCACTGAATATATGTTTGTATGTCTGTTATTTACCCCCAGCTCCCCTTAACCAGAAGAACAGGATCAGAGACTCCCAACACAGCACAGCGCTATCTGAAACTGACTGTACCCATTAGGAATTCTTCAAGTGCAGACGGTCTCTTCGGAGTGACTGTTTACAAATGCAGAAGGGAAATTATGGGTTGCCTCACCCCCACCCCACCTCCTAACACGGATGGGGTTTCATTGCCGCTCTGATTGCAATTTCTCCGTTTACCACCCCAAAGAGCTGATTTTCCTAATATCCATCCTGCAGACTCCATCTGGGATCCCCCAACCAAGCTGTGTGCTTCTGCCTCTCTCGCACACAGGAATTATAAAAAGTCTTCAGTGGGAATGGCAAGGAGGTCAGACCCACCCAGGACTGAGCTAGAAATAGAAAGAGACTGGACAGGGAAGGCTTGATGGACAGGCATCATGAAGGGATGCTGTTCTTCCCCGATGCCTGCCCGTGGGTACAGACCACGGTGGGGGAAGCCAAGTTGAAGCCCTCAGAAAGCCAGAAGCCAGCGGCATCTACTATGATCACAATTACCCCATGATGTTCCTGTTTCTCAGGAGTTACTATCCTTCCAAGCTTTCGGCCCAGTGTCTTGTGTGAACAGAGAACCAGATGGGAGTTTTGGGGGCTAAAATGGATACACCAATTATTTATAGATTCGGACTAAAAATCATGTGAACCGCCTTCTGTGGAGTCCCATCTTCTGAGAACAGACTTGAAATAGGCATAGTTGTGGAAAGTCTCAGAATCATTTAGAATAATCCTCAACATGATATTGCAAGTAGGGAATGGTGGAATTAAGCCTAAAGAATTTTAGGAGCCCCTTCAAAAGACAAGGGCAGAATTTTAGAACTACCTTTTAGAACTCTCTAGAAGGACACCCCAGGGGCTCAATTTTATATTCTGTTGGTTTGGGTTTTAGTGATGTTGTCTTTAGACTGTTTTTTTTTTTTTTTCCTGGCTGGAAAGACCTTTAAAACTCAACATGGCTGCTTGCAAAGTGAGGTGTTGCCAGCTTGGGAATGGAAGGAGATTGTCGCTGGTGCCTTAGGGATGACAAACACTCAACATTTATGCAAAGGATGAGAACATTTTTAAGAAGACTTTCTGTTATTAATTGGCTCAACACAGGGCTGTGGGTTGCTAAGGGGAGTTGTTCTTAACCCCTCCCCCCCCCAACACTGACATCTTATTGTTGTTGTTATTATTGTTTTGCTTGTTTGTTTTGGTGGCTAGGAGCAAAGTGTGATGTTTCTCACAAAATCTCTTCCGTTGCCGGTGAAACTTAGCATCTCGCCTTCCCGGCTTCCTATCAGCCTCATACAGACCATGGAGTCTCACATCTTGCTAAGGAAGGGTAGCCTCGCTGAGAGCTTGGCCAGCTTGTCTCAGGTCATCCCCACGAGAACACCACACCCCGAGCCCCGGAAGCTCCTGGGGCTGCAGATTTGGCTGTGTCAGAGCTGAGATTGGCTTCTTCTGAAATCTTTCTTAAAACCTAACCCTCAAGACGGAGGAAATATCTGGAGGAGGGCCATGGCCATGAAAATTGTTCTCAGTGAAGCTTACATTTTCATAGCCCCCCCCCCCAAAAAAACCCCATTTAACAGAGTCTGAAAAGGTTTTTGCTTTCTTCTTCTTTTAACACACAAAACGTCCTAGAAGTTATGGACATGATCAGACTGCTGGCTTGACCGCGCTCACTGCAGTTTTCCTTTGTCTGAACACACTCCTTAGTCCACAGCTACCTACATGCCTTAGGATGGAAGGACGGTTTTTGTTAATGTGTTTCATGGTGCTAGGAATAGAATCCAGGGCCTCACACATGCTAGCCAACAGCTTTACCGCTGAACTCTATCCCTCTATCTCCAGCCTGATGTTATCAAATACAACCTCTTTTAAAAATGTTTCAGGCTGGGGATAGAGAGATTGAGTTCACTGGTTTCTGGGGTTCCCTAGGGCTTCCCAGACACGTGTGTTCCTGTGTGTGTGTATGTGTGTGTGTGTGTGTGTGTGTGTGTGTGTGTGTGTGTGTGTGTGTGAGTGCCTGCACATGTTCATGGGGCCAGGCACAGAGCTAGCTTCCACCCTGTCCACTCTCTATGATGTTGATAATGGCAGCCGTAAGAAATGCATTGTGTAAAACTTACAGGAAAGTCAGGCTCCAGCAAGATTAGTAAAGTGCTCACTACACCAACATGAGAAAAAGAAGCCACTGAAAAGCCTAGGTATGGTGGTGCTTACATACCAGCCTTGGGGAGGTAGAGACAGGAGGATCTGTGGGGATCAGTGGGGATCAGTGGCCAGCCCCTCACCAAATCAGTGAGCCCCAGGTCCCACTGAGGGACCCTGTCTCCAAAAATCAGGAAGCTAGCTCCTGAGGAAAGATAACAAAGTTGACTTTTGGCCTCTCAGTACACTTGAGCACACATGTACACACCCACATATGGATGTGTGTCCACACACAAAACAAGACAATGAATCACAATAAACTAACTCCTGGGTTTGGATATCACTCCCTATGAAGTTTCAGTCAATTGCCTAAAATGAAAGCCATCTCTATTTGAATATTTCCATATAGTTGTATGGGTAAAAACATCTTTCCTCTGAGTTTTAAATCTTTTGCCCCATAAGTACTTTCCACCATCATGGCGTTGTGGAGCCATGGTGGGTGGGTGTGTTCCCTGCCTCTTCTTCATGCTTCTACA
Organism: Mus musculus; assembly: GCF_000001635.26. NCBI lineage: Eukaryota > Metazoa > Chordata > Mammalia > Rodentia > Muridae > Mus > Mus musculus. Next base: position 99,604,704 of record NC_000072.6, read on the forward strand.
GAATTCCTTGGATCGTCCTGGGCCAGCCACTACAGCATGTGGGTAATGGATGGGGCCCGTGGTATTTCCTTGTTTAGAAAAATAAATCACCCTGCAAACTTTTACTATGTTCCACATAAGATGGAGGCACATCAGCACTTGCTATGTTTTCCTCTCCTGAGCTGGCTTGGCAGGGTGCCTTGGGCTGCAGAGAACAGCCAGAGGCTGCCAAGCAGGGCTGCTTGGTTCTTTGCCCATTCCTTTAGGGGTTGTAAACATCCTGCCCTGGAAACCTTCACCAACCTGTAGCTAGAAACCTCCCTGGTGTGGTGGAGCTGGTGTGAGGAGCTGTGGGGTGGGGGCTGGAATCAATGAGTCACTGTGGGGAGGGTGGGAAGGGGGGTCCTGCTGGATCCGAAGGAGCTTAGGTGCTACCCTCAAACAGAAAGACATTGCTTAGGAGTGAAGTGCAGGGGCTGGATAGATGGCTCAGTGGTTAAGAGCACTGACTGCTCTTCCAGAGGTTCTGAGTTCAGTTCCCAGCAACCACATGGTGGCTTACAACCTTCCGTAATGGAATCTGATTTCCTCTCTTCTGGTGTGTGTGTGAAGACAGCTACAGTGCACTCATATACATATCTTAAAAAAAATAAAGTAAAAAGGAGTGAAGTGCAAAGGAAGGCCAAAGATGTTTGACCCCCAGGCCCGTGCTGTGAGGTACTATCAGCATGCCATCTCCCATGGACTGGGCTTCCATTCACTCCACTGTGGGCATATCGGGACCCCACCATGCACTCTTTAGGACAGATTAGACAATTTGTTTCATCCTTGGTATTTTCCATCCATTAAAAGAGTCAAAAAGCCTTTAAGTCGGGTGCGGTGGAGCATGACAGTAATCCTAACACGCAGGAGACTGAGGCAGGAAGGCTGTAAAATCAAAGACAGCCTAGGATACACAGAGTGTTCCTGTCTCACAAAACAAAATCAAAGGCCAGCAGCAAGACAGGCTGGCAAGACTCAGCGGGTAAAGCCAACTGCTGCCAAGCCTGATGACCAGGGTTTGAGTCCTAGGGCCCGCACAAGAGTTGTTCTCTGACCTCCCACACCAAGCACTGTAGCATGCACCTGCAGAACACACACACACACACACCACACACACACACAATACAATACAATACAATACAATACAATACAATACAATAACAAAAACAATAACAAAAACAAAAACAAAACAAAAAAACCAACCCATGCACAGCAAGTTTTCATAACACATAGTAGAAACAGGTGCCGAGTCCTCCAGGGCAAAGGCTGGAGGTGCCATGTCATAGAGTTTTATGACAGCTTTACACAGCTCTTGTGTACAGAAAAGGACTACACAACGTGCCATGCCCGTTCTCCATGTAAGTAAACTGAAGTTCATTAAGGTTATATAACAAGGGTGAAACGATGCTACAGGACCAGGATGTGGATCTAGGCTCTGTGAACTCACAAACCCTTCTCTGCCAAGCAGGATGTGTCAGGGAGAGAATCACAGGAGCCTATTTAACGACATCACAAAGGAGCTTCCCTCCCACTGCATGTCACTCCATCACACAGATGTCAGATGTCAGGGCGGGCTCAGTGTGAATGCCACCCTTGAGGTTTCATTAAGAGGCAAGCGTGCGCTCCGTGGTGGATAGGAAGGTTTTAATTATGCCATCAGAGTTCATCCACAGAAATGCATGTTCCCACTTCTGAAGGAGTAGTCCGGTGTCATATGCAGGAGGGAGTGGGCCAGGGGTGTAGCCTTGCCTCTTAAGTCAGCATGACACTATTTTTAGGTCCAGGTGCTCTCAACAATGAACTGGAACCATGCAGACTCTGAGGACAGGAAGGGAATGGAACGTGGGAGAAAATTTGAAACCAAATTTCATATCACTCACGTTCTGGTTTTTGTTTGAAAAGGTTTACTTTTTATTTATGTATATGCAGGTGTATCTCTGCGTGTGAGTCTCTGTGTGGGCTTGCCCGTGGAGACCAGAAGATGTAGATTTACTTTTTACTATGTTTATGTATGAGCATCTCTGCATGTGTGGGCATGCAAGTGTGTGGATGCCCATGGAGACCAAAAGAGGTCAGAACTCCTGAAACTGGAGTTCTAGGCAGTTGTGAACCATCCAACATGGCGCTGGAGACTGGACTCCAGTTTTCTGCAAGAGCAGCAACATTCTTCCTTTAAAATATCCTATCCAGAACGGGTGCGGTGGCATGCACTTTCAATTCCAGTGTGCTTGGGAGACAGAGGCAGGCAGAACTCTATGATGTTAAGGCCAGCCTGGTCTATATAGTGAGTTCCACAAAAGCCAAGGTTATGTAGAGAGAGATCCTGTCTCAATACACACACACACACACACACACACACACACACACACACACACACACACTATCCTGTCAAGGTAGGGGTTGGGAAATGGTTTGGTTGACATTTGCCATCTGAGTATGGGGCACTGAGTTCAGATGCCCAGTATAATAAGCAAAATGTTCTACTACTGTGTGATTGTAAGACAGGAGGGTCCCAGGGCTTTCTGTTCAGCCAGCCTAGCTGAATTGGTGAGTTGTAAGTTTAATGAGAGACCTTGCCTCAAAAAATAAGCTAGATAATGATTGAAAAGCTACTCGATGTTGATCTCTGATCTCCATATCTAAGGTGTGCTTGCATACACACATGATCACACACACACACACACACACACACACAGAGAGAGAGAGAGAGAGAGAGAGAGAGAGAGAGAGAGAGAGAAACACACAGAGAGAAACAGAGAGAGAAAGAAACAGAGAAAGAAACAGAGAGAGAAGGCGGGGAGAGAATGTGTCTTAGAAGGTAGAATATATTAAAGACAACAATGGCTCCCATTGGACATTTAATTTTCATGTTGTAGTCTCAGCACCGATCCTATATTGTACCCTCTAAGATAGTCTACTGATTCTACATGTTGCTTCTCTATTAGCTATGAACATTTGAGTATAAAATAGTGACCAGGAATAAGAGTGGGTTTCTATAGGAGTAGAGAATAAGGCAGTCAAGTTTTGTAGAGAAGAACAGGAATAAACAGAGACCTTACTCAGAGTGACCAGAGTATAGCTAATTCCAAAGATGGCCTAGGACATGGCACTGGATATGTGGCCTATTAGGTCCTTAGGGTGCAGCCCTGCATTGTGAGCAGATGCCCAGGTGCTGTCTATGCTATTGGAGCAGTCCTGTTGTGGGGCCCTGGCTTTGCTCGCACTGGTGGATGGGGGTTATATGGGGGTGGTACGAGCTGAAAACCAAGCTGTAAGACATAGGAAGGTACCTAAGGGTTGACGTATACCGTTATCCTGAAGAATTGGTTGGAGGTGGGGGCAGCAATAATATACACAGCATAACAGCTATCTGTGGGCAGAATGCGAAGCAAGACAAAAATGATCACGGGTGGGGAAGGGAATGTTTGAGAAGGAAGGATATAGGGAGGGAGCAACAGAAGGCAACGTTGTCAGTGCACACAGGGCTACAGGGCCTGAGTGAGTGGCAGGAGAGCAGGGAAGCCACTCTGGAAGGTCAAAGGCTTGTGGAGAGAACATCTTGCTCAGACAACCAAGGACTCTGGGTAGGAGAGAGCACCATGCAAACAGAGTAGCCCAGATGTTAACAGTCGGGAACCTCAGCTTGGAGCCTCCCCCTCCACTCAACAGCACCTAGCCCCTTCAGATACCAAACACAGGCCCCTACACAGAAGATGCGGTGCCATGAGGAAGCAGTAAGAATTATCTGCCCCTGGGATGAACGGGTAGTGATTATCAGACAGCTCTCAAGGCTCTGAAAGCAAGGGTTCTTTGCAATCTTTGGAAACTGCGGCATTAGTGCTTGGTGGTAAACAGTCCCAGGTAGTGATCGGCCATACAGGCTTCATCCAGACCCAGGGGTTGTTTTGGTACAGGCCAAAGAGGGACTTCAGCTTGCAGCTCCTGGGGCCCCACACCTGCAGCCCCTGACCTGCCAGTTCCCTACCATGTTCATTCCAGCATCCAGCCAGGGGAGGTGGATATGGCTGTCTCGTCAACTTGTGAGTTTTCCACAAGTACCAGCTGGTCTCCGCTTAATTGCCCCTACAGAGATTTTCATAAATACTTTTAAATATTATAATTATTATTGTTGTCTTCCTTTGTTCTTCTAGATGGCACCTCTCCACCAAGCAGCCCAAAGAACTATTCTGAAATTATCCAATTAATCTTTATAAAATCCCCGTGAGGATGGTGGGTGGCAGTTTCTCTAAGTTTGGGAAGGAGAGAAAAGGAGTAGAATGAGGCTAAAGGTACTGAACCCCAAGTGGCAAGTGGGAGCCCTTGTTCTCCCCAGTGTATCTTGGGGTCATCCTGGCCATATCACTATCTAGGGACCATGTCCCAAGGCAAGCTCTATTCAGATCATGCTGTCACATACATGAGCTAGTAAAAAGTCTCTGGCCTTCCTAGATTTCAACCTCCCCATCTGACAAGAGCTGAAGATACCTCCAGGAGGCACGCAGACAGGACTGCTTAGCTCCTTAGGGACACTGTAAACACCAGCTGGCTCTCTTTCTCAAGCTCTCCCTCACCATCAATCCATTGTCCAATGGACTCTTTCACAATTTTATACATAAGGCAGTTTTATGCAGTGATGTAGAAATGCCCCGTTTTGGCACAGAGGGAACGAGAAGATCTAGGCTTAGGAGATAGGCAGCCTGTTTCAGACCATGGGTCCAACACTTTTGAAATGTGATGGTCTCTCACAGGTCACTGAACCATGCCCAGCCCATTTCCTCACCAGCAAGATTGTAACAAGGAGTTGGCGAGATAGTACAAAAAGAAGGTCTGGGGTAAGTCTGGTTACTTCCTAAGTAACTAGAGATTGGATAAGATAGTGAAGCTGGGGTCGAGATCCCTGTATTGAATCCTGCTAGTTCACCTTGGACAAATCACTTCATCTTTCTGGATAAGGAAGGTTCCTATGAGGATTAATACACATAGTTGATAGCAAGAAATAGTTGTTATTAATTGTATTTTAATCACTGTGTAATTCTTTGCTTCTATTTTGTCCTGGGCAGCCCCGAGGCACCACAATAGTTACTCCAGTGGTGTGTGGGCACCATGCAGAGAGGGACATGGCTCAGTACAGGGCCACTTTGTCCACAGGAACCTGGAAGGAATGTCCCCAGGCTTGAAGCGCTCTCACTAGGCTGCCAATGAGTGCTGTGATTTCCCACTATAGGGCTCAGAGATCTAGGAACTGCCCCTCCCCACTTTGCCCAGACACTTTTCCTGCAAAACCCAGATATTAGTTATTCTCATCACAGCAATGACATAGTTTAGAGAAGCAACTTGAAAGTTTGGGGGGGGGGGAGGTTCAGTCTAATATGGCTGTGGAGTCATGGTAGCTATAGCAGCTCATTAGGAACTTGCCATGGGGTTGGAGACCAAGTGTCAAATACTTGAGCCTGCGAGGGACACTTCACACTCAAAACTATAGAAAGTAAAACCCAATATTTTTAGAAAGACCATGTGAGCTAATGTTTGGAAGCTCTTTGGTGCTGCATGCATGGGGAATGCTGTCCACTCAAAGCATACACGTGAACATGAGACGCATACAAAGACCTGCATGTCCGTATGAACAAGGGACAATGGAACACTTCTCTCCATGTGGGCTTCTAGTTTTCTTTCCTTTGAATTGTAGGGAAAAGAGAAAAAAAAAAAAAAGAAGAAAAGAAAAATTTAAAGGCTCTTAGTTTGGGTAGAAAAAAACGAAGAGAGAAATGAAGGCGCTTTAATTTTCGGTGGTGCCAGGCTACAGTTCCGGCTGCACCAGCAGCTGCTGTAACACTAAACCAAACAAACAACCCAGCCACCAGCAACACAGAAACTCTGGATGGCTCTCTGCTGCAGTCTTCTGTGGATACTTCAAAGCCTGGAGACTCTGCAGATGTGGTGTTTCGCTCTCCAGCAAACACATGCAAAAGCCAGTGAGAGAGGGGGCTGGGTCCTCCCAAAAGGAAAGTAATGGGGGCAGAAGATGGCTTGAAATCTGAGCCCTAAGCACACTGGCTATTTCTCCGACACAAGGTACCCATTCCCTGCCCAGGTCTAAGTCTGCACCTCCCTCCAGTGTTTATAAGAAGGTAGCATTTCTGGAGGTCTAGCTGGTGCATAATCAACACCAAAATTAACTTAAAAAAAAAAAAAAGTTACACTAGAGAACCATCCTGGCCAGATTCCCCTGAGAGCTGTTTCCTTCCTCTTCATAAGGCTGCTCCTCCATGGGGTGGGGCTATGGTGAGCCGGGACTTAGGCAACCAACCAATTCTCACACTCGTGTTTCTTTTATCCGTGTACAACACTGTCTACAAAACTACAGGCACGATTGGAGTCTGGGGAGCTGACAGAGGATGCCCGAAAGATCCATCCATCCGTCCAGCACAGTCTCCTTAGGCATTAGACAGAATAACGCCAAGGCAGGGATCCCAACTGAGGGTGCTGAGCCTGGTGACCCCCAGAGTGGAGTTCCTTCTCCCTTCGGTCAAAACCCCTTTGTGGTTTTTTTTTTTTTTTTTTTTTTTTTTGAGTCTTAGTAGAGTTTGGGAGTATCAATTGCAACAAAGTATTGCTATAGTAACCATGTTCACAGTGACCTTCCCTTAATGTTAACCCCTAATGTTACAAGTTAGCAATTTGTGATTTATAAAACTCTTATATTAAAAAAAAAACAAGTGAAAAATTCAACTATGGAATAAATTGATTCTGAAAATAAAAGTAGAGTACAGAATACAGAGATGTGTTTCTTAGGCAGAGGCAAAATTATAGCTGGGTATGGAGAAGGGAGGTGGCTTAGTGACAGGGTGGTATACACTTGTGACCTTGAACAAGTATCCCCCCCTCTAGCCTGAACAACAGAGGCCTTCTGACCTCTTTCCAAGTGGACTCTGAATAATTTAAAAGTAGAATTAGGAAGCCCTGGGTAGACAAGGGTAAGTGAGGGTTGGCCAGGAGCTGCAGATGCTCTGAGAAAGGGCCATTAGCTGAGCTTGTGCAGAGAGCAGTGGGATGACCCTGTAACACAGGTCTTCTAGAAGACCAACTTCAGCTGGGTCTTAGAAACCTATCATGGCAGCCCTGGGAGAAAGAAGGTGGAAGAAAAGGACTGAAGGGGCTCCAGCCACTGCCCTGAGAGAGCTCACTCCCTAATGCACTTGGCCATCCAAGGGCTGTTTGTTCAATGCAAACCTTTAGCGTGTGTCTCCAGAGTGCTGCTGTCTTTGGTACTCGGAAGGCCCTGCCAGCCAGAGCCCAGGGATGGCTTACATACAGTGCTGCTGAGGACATCCAGAAAGACACCGACAGGGGGCACTAGAGAGGTGACTCCCAAAGAACCCGATGTTCTCAGGGCTTTATTTACCTATTCCGTTAAAAAATGGAGCTGAGCATTGCCACAGCTGCTAAAAATAGGCCCTTGTCACCTATTGTGAACTTCTCACAATGCAAGTAGGAAAAATCGGAGATAGGAAATCTGTCACTTCTAACAGGATCTGCTTTTTAAAAAAAAAAAAACCTGTACTGTCACAGATAAATACATTCTGTTCTCCAACAGTTCAGCCTTTGAACTAATTACATGTATTTATCTGCAACACATGTGATTTTTAAAAGTTTTAAAACTAAATAAAATAGCCACACAAAGGGGCTCTGAAGACTTGTTAGAACCGGGTCACGGCAGAGTCAGAAGTCATCGATACCTCTAGCACCAGAGAACTTTCCCATTGCCTTAGGTCTGAGGAATCCTGCCACGCATCAGTCTTAGTTCTTTCATTTTGATTGACATCCTAGGGCCACTGAGGCTCCCCAAGCCTATTTAGCAGAACAAAAAAAGGGGGGGGCACTTCCATTTTTCTAGTCTTGGAATCTGACACATACTCAAGGGTAAGTAAAAATGTCTCCTGGCAAGGATTCCTAATGCACAGCTCTGCCACATCGGCACAGGAATCAGAGGCAATCCTGCAGGACAGAGTCCAATAGTGACAGGACTCCCCCACGGGAAAGCTATCAAGCCCCAGTGAAGCTTCTTTGGGATTAACAGTTCCCGGAACTCTGGTGGAGAGATGAAGAGCGTGCCCTTACAAGGTCCCAGCTGACCTCACTTCTCACAGGGACTCTCTGTCTCTCGCCATGTGGACCCCAGACAGCATTCTGGGTGTGTAGAAGACACCCTTCCACTCCCCATCAGGAATCACGATGGCTACCTTTTCCAGCAAACAGCATCTTAAATATACAGACGAGATGGGTGTTGCTAACAAAACTATGCCTGCAGTCTCACCTGGGCAAGGCAGCCAGCCCATCTCTACTTCAACCTAGTCTCCACCACCACCATTCCCTTTGTCTTTAGTGTTTCCTCTTGTGTCTTTTGCCTCACCCTGGCCTTTCCATGTCTTCACATAATTACAAAACTTGTTGCTTCCTATGAATATTTTGGATTTGAAAAACAAATTATTCTGATATAGCCCAGGTTGGCCTTGAACTTTTAGACCTCCTGTCTCAGTCTGCACAGTGCAGAAATTCCAACCACACAGATCACAACAGCCTAGGGATTAATTTTAACATTTAGGGGACGGGGGCGGGGAGGCTGGGAGTAGATGAGGTATTAGTTATGGTTATTGTTTGTGATTGATAAAACAAGTGTGTATTACTTTTGTCCTTTACAAAATGGACTTTTGTAGAAATAAGTGTCTGTGGCCGGGTGGGGATGTGGGGCGTGTGTGTGTGGGGGGGCATAGTAATCTAGGCTCTGCTTTAGAATATGAGTTTAAAAATAACTAGTCAAGTAGCTAACACCTAGACATCAGAGAACTGTGGTAGCAAGGCTTTGATGCTTAGGTCTGCACGGTCAGCTCAGAGCTGCTGGTTTAGTTAATGCCTCTCACCTCCCATGATGGTGGCATTGCGTGTGCCTCCTACAGACAGGCAAACTGAGGCCTGGAAGGCCAGGCAGCACACCCTGGGTCACAGAGCATTACAAGATAGGGTTCTGGTGTGGAGTGGGAGAAGCTGATCTCCCCAGTCAAAACTTAGAGCTCCTCTCACCTATGGGTGGGTTTCTCAAAGCAAATCTCAGAGGAGCCTGGGGAAACTGTGGTTCTTCTGTTCAGTACCAACCAACATCTGTGAATAAGCAGGAGTGTGACCAAGGCCCGGGAACCATATACCCAGGACTTCCCTGACCACACTGATATAACACAGGGGCCATGGCAGAAGACATAGGAAAACCCAGGCTCCCTACATTGTAAGAAGTGACGGGGATGCAGAACAGGCTTGTTGTGGGAGGTTCTTGGCTCTCCCCAGGGTCTCCCTAAGGGCACACAGGTGGAGATCCAGGCCAGGGCTCCTGGAGAGACCACGGAGCTGGATGGCCAAAACACAGAGCACACATGTCAGAGAACTAGGCAAGATGGTGCTGGAGGAGTTAGTTCACAGGGCGAGGGAGGCAGAACTCTGTGTATTTTGCTCTTTGTTTGAATCTAAAACACAGCTTTAAGTTATTAAGTATGCTGGAATAGCACAAACATTTTGGGCACTGCTAGCAGGAGCAGAAAGATACTTGGGGAAAGATGTTCAAGATAAATGTCAGGAATGAGAAGTGTCAGGTCCTTGTGACTTCACTGCCTCCTTCAGAGTCCTCAACAATCCCTGGGGGAACCCCTGTGGTCCTGGCTTGTGTCTGCAGCTGGCAATGGTTTGGCTGCCCTCAAGTCGGTCCTATATAACGGGAACCCACTGTTATATAGACTTGTGCATTCTACCTGCTCATTAAAGGGAACATTTATAGAACCTTACTGAGGTGTGCTATGAAGGTAGAAACCCCTCTTTTAACTCTTTTGGGGGAAAGGGCATAAAGCACCCCCAGAACAGTCAGGGGACCATATTCTGCGCAGCAGCAATTCTTCTAAATATAGAACACAGAGCCATCACACAGGAGGCAAGAGATGTCCTTGGATGCTCCACAGAACAGGCGGATGACAAAGCTGCTAAGAGGGTTTTGCGCAGAAATCCTGTGCTCCCCGATTTAGCAGAAGGCTCCCTCTGCTCCCTCACGTGAGTGGGCTGCGAAGCAGACCTGCAGTGGTTGCATTGTGAAGCTTGCCACTTCACCTTGTCCCAGGCCTGCCTTCACAGGTACATAAATAATTCCCTGGACTCCAGGAGTTTCTTTTTTTAACCCCCATGGAAGTAAATTTACTTATCCAAACTCGAGCTATCTCTAACATTTGCCAGATCTCCCGGGCCGATTTTTTTTTCTTTTTTTAAATTCATCTTCACGGGCAGGAACATAAAAGGGGGCGATCCATAAACATTTCAGATGCTTAATATACTGCTTCCTCTAGGTTGCTCGAAGCGGAAACGTAGCTCTTGAGACAAGGTGGGCATCTCTCAAAGTCATCAGGAGGGCTCGCCGTGCACTTGGCCACAGCTGAAATGTGTTTTAATAAGGCTCCTCTCCTTTACAAGCCCCTCTGCCTTTCAGCCTCCTCCCTCGGCCCAGGCAGGGAGGAAGATGGCTCTCAGATATCCTTTTGTTTCTCTAATCGGAGCCAGAAGGGCCGTATTGACTTTCGGCCCGTGGGGAGTTGTAGCTCTTTAGTACCTATCTCATCCAAGAAATCAAGTTTGATTAATTTGTCATCAAGCAAAATGTGTGATCCGCTCAGAGCCAAGCCTTTGAAGAGGAAGGATGCAGTTGGGCTGGAAGCCCAGGTCAGGAGGCGAATCAGCGTTGGTGTCCCATGGAATAAGCGCATCTAGGCACAAGGGCATGCTCCTGCTAACAATGCTGCTTTTAACCGTTTCTCCAAAAGCATTTCCGAGTAGGTTCCTCCCTGGCAAAGGCTCCCTATTGTTGTCTTTGTTAAAGTGATCAGAGCTACAGGGCAAGGAAGTCCTAGTGAATGTTGAGCCACTCCACAAAGCACTGGGATGGTAGGGTGTGGCCTCCTGCCAATCTTAAAAGCCTGTGAGAGAGGGAGAGCTATAGGGTTGAGCTGAGAATATGGAAGGGGTCTCTGGCTGGGTCACGGGGCAGAGGCTCATTTACGATGCTCTGGTCTTGTTAACCTGCACTTAGTGGAGTGCCTGATTTGCTGGCAAGGCACAAGACAGTGGCCCTGAGCTATTTAAGCCTTAGACTTAGTGTCACATTTCTTGTGCAGATGCTATGCATGGTTTAGAAGGAGTTACACGGCCTTTAAAAATTACAGAGTTAGCCATCGTGAGACATTCCACAATGTAAGAACCCCGAAGTTAACATGCTGGTGCATGGGCCTTTTATGACTGTTACTCCTCAGGTATATACATAAAGACCTAGTGAATTAGGGAGCAAAAGTCAGGGGGCTTGCTTAGCTTTTAAAGAGATCTGGGAAGTGGCAACAAATTACAAACAGCCTTTGTGGTTACTGACCCCAGTGTCTAAACTGTATTAGAGGATTTTAGAATAATAATGAACCTAGAGGAGACACTCAGCTTTAGAAAGCTAAGGATATTTTGAATTGAAAACCAAAGCAAATTTTGCTTCTGACAGCATTCAAACATTTCAGTGAGTCTGTACTAAGTCAGGTCTGTGGAACGCAAAGATATCTGAGTTAATTTCTTCCTCTCCTTAGGGTCTAGTGGCTTTTTTGTTTGTTTTTTGTTTTTCAAGACCAGGGTTTCTCTGTGTAGCTCTGGCTGTCCTGGAACTCACTCTGCAGACCAGGCTGGCCTTGAACGCAGAGATCCACCTACCTCTGCCTCCTGAATACTGGGAGTTAAAGGCATGTGCCGCCACCACCTAGCTTGTGGGTCTATTTTCATGCCATTTCTCACATGTCTAAGTTCTAAGCTCCGTGGAGCAGACAGGACTCGCTGTTTATGTTTACATCTTCTGGTCCTAGCACAGTGCAGCTGGGCAGCAATCACTTGATGAGGGAATGAGTCAATATAGCATACAGAAATGTGCCACAGTAATGCCATGTCAGATGTCCCTTCCGCTGTCAGGGACTAAGACGGATGCATGTGGGAGCCTGGGGGTAGATGACTCAGTCGGCGAGATGCTTGCTGTGCATGCTTTCAGACCTCAGTTCAGTCTCCCCGACACACAGTAAAAAGCAACGTGGAGTAGTAGTACGTGTTGGGACACAGCAACTGGCAGGCTCATGGGGGCTCAGTGGCTAGCCTTGTGGACCAGGGAAGGATCCTATCTCAAAAGGAGCCTCGACGTGCACATACATGCATCCCCACACATACATATACAATGACAGGAATAATAATAACCTTATACATATACATATACAATGACAGGAATAATAACCTTCACACGATCCAAAGAACCCTCACGACTGTCCAGCAGTTACCTCACAGTTATATCCTTGGGGGCCTATAATTCACAGTGGAACACAAGGGACTTACATTTCACCAAGAATTTGTTCAGCTTAGAAGACATTTATACACCAACCTTCCTCTGCATATCCCCCAAGAAATGCCAATAATATTATTGAAAAACAATTAATTGCCAAGTTCACTTATATTTTAAACTCCCTCATGGCAAATCAACTTGGAAAGCAGATTCACAGAATCCACCAAAGGGGACAATTGGTTTTTTTCCCTGAATGGTACGAGTTGGTACACAGATCAGTACAGAAGCAGAGCACAGGTTTGGCTAGAAAACTGCCAGCAAAGACTCTCTGGTATCCTAACCAGGTGAGCAGGGTCAGCACCTCAAGTGTCAAGAGAGCAAGTGTCCTTGTATCAGCCATTGGGGACAGACTCAGAGAAGCGCCTTCTGCTAATTCCTAACAAGAGCTGAGTCCCAGCTGCATCCCCCTGTGCTATTTGTTTCTAAGCAGCTGACTTCTCCCTCCTAAGGATGAGGATGCAGTGACTCAGAGCTGTTGAGTAACTCACTCTAGGCACCAGCTAACAGGATTTCAACCCAACAATTAAGCTCCCTGACTGTTCACAATCAAGGTCAAGTTGTGCATCCCAGGTGGGTTCCATTCAGAGTCTCCTACAATCAATCACTCTCCTGCCTTAACAGGACAAACTGCTAAAATTATAATCAGGACTCCGGTACTCTGGTCAAGAAACCAAGTCATGGCATCTCTGTTCTTCTTTCTAGTCTCTGAGAGAAGCACTCACAAACAAAAACAGCTAAAGGTCACCAGTAAGCAGAGGAAGAGCTGTGCCTGATCCATCTGGGCTGGGATAATCCAGTGCTGGCCGTGAATATGTTTAAGGGCCTCCACACTACGGCAGTAATTCTTTTTCACCTGCCATCCACAGCAGTCAAACGTGTGATTCTTGTACATTCTTCTGGGAAGAGTGTTAGGCATGTGCGCCTACAGATTGGGCACTCAATAAGTGAGACAGAAAAGCAAGCTTCAAATGGAAGTGTTTTTAATTCCCCGTTAAAACCTTGAGAAAATAAGCAAGTGCGGAGAGGGGGCCGGGGATGGAAACTATTTTCAAGACTGATCTGCTCACAGGATCTGCTGCAAAAGCAGGTGGGAAAATGGATACTTTTGGGGGGGAGGGTGGTGGATGAGGCATCAAAGTGAAAGCTGGGACTCTGGCTTTCAGGCAGGAGGTTTGGGGATCCAGTTGTGACCCTTCCACAAGCTGCCTGTGCGACTTTAAGCAGACAGTCACTCCATGTCTCTGGGCCATTGCCTCATCTGTAATGTGAATATTTTGGATGAGGCCAGCAACTCTTCCATTATATTAAAGCTACAGATTTAAAAAGGAGGAGGAGGAAGAACAGCAGGAACAGGAGCAGGGGCAGGAGCAGAGGCAGGAGCAGGGGCAGGGGGAGGGGCAGGGGCAGGGGCAGGGGCAGGGGCAGGGGGAGGGGCAGGGGGAGGGGGAGGGCAAGGGCGAGGGGAAGGGCAAGGGCAAGGGGAAGAAGAAGAGGAAGAGGAAGAGGAAGAGGAAGAGGAAGAGGAAGAGGAAGAAGAAGAAGGACAACAAAAAGAAGAAGAAGAAGAAGAAGAAGAAGAAGAAGAAGAAGAAGAAGAAGAAGAAGAAGGACAACAAGAAGAAGGACAAGAAGAAGAAGAAGAAGAAGAAGAAGAAGAAGAAGAAGAAGAAGAAGAAGAAGAAGTAGAAGTAGTAGTAGTAGTAGTAGTAGTAGTAGTAGTAGTGAGGCCATAAGGAATCTCAAACTTCTTGCCCTTTGGAATCTTCAATGTTCTTCAAGGTCCTGGCTCTAGAACAGGCTAGAGCCACAGTAACTTGGGAGAGTCATGAAGATGGACTCCCCCTGTCTGACCTTGGGCAAGGTCCTCACCTGTCTTAACCTTCACTCCCACATACGAAAACTGGGAGTGATAATAAGGGGACACCACCTATGTGCTTCAATGGCATGCCAGTGCCCATGAGTAAATACTCTTGCTGCCACTCTACGTTCATGAGCACATGAACACAGCCATAGCTATAGCCAAAGCACGCTGAACTTTGCCCAGACATTGACTCGTAGGGGCAGCCAGGGCTTACAAGACACAAGCAGAATTTTGTGTGCATTGTCAAAAAGAATGCCATAGAGTCAACCTCCTAGAAGTTGCTCTTTGAAGCCCATAAATCTCTGCTAGCATTTTTTACCCTATTATGCTGTGGGTTTTATTTTATTTTTTTTTTATTTGTACTTTTTTTTTTTTTAGAAGAAGACACATTTTTAAACAGCAGCATCTTGTCTTTTGTGATTGAGGTACTTTGGGGATATAGCTTCTAGAGGGAGGCCACCTTCACCCCCATCATTCCTCGGTATGAAAGGAGGATCAAGTTAAACCTTGCTCCGGGTCCAAACTTTACAGAATCCTGTAGGCGCAGTAAAACAAATGGTTTCAGTTCCCTGAGCTGCACAGGAAATTGGGGAGTAGGAGCCCTGTCCACATCCTCGCCATGGGGAGGGAGGGGTACAGAGTCAGCCACGGCATCTGTACAAACTGTGCAGAGTTCAACACGCTTACGGTTAGAGAGGCTTATGATTTATGCTTGCTAGTTAAATATGCTTATGATTTAAACTTATTTTCTCTGGCAAGGAATAAGCTAGTCAGCACCGTGGCCTAGGCAGATGATGGGAAATAGAAATATATTTCAATGATATATATATTTGAACTTGCTGAGCCTTGTAAAAAGCTACTGTTTTCTTTTCTTCCTCTAACAAAAGACCTATCAGCTTGTAGGATTCCAGAAATTTTTTTAAGTTTTTTTTTTTAGTGCCTTCACTAGTGAAGGCACTTAAAAGTTTCTTTTGTCTTCTTTTCCTAACAGTAATCATCACACAGAAAGAGTCACCGAGGAAGAAAAGGTATATGCACACAGTCTTGGCCCCCTGAGAGCTCCCTGTATGTGAGGTGGCAAGGCAGAACTTCTAACCAAACAACAAACAGCAAGTTCCCAAAAGTGCCCACTAGACGATAAAGCGACAGAACCTGCTCCGTCACTGCGAGCAGACTCCAGCGTGAGGAGGCACTAGGAGATTTCACAGCCTCAATGTTATGCCCTGCCTGCCTCTCGCAGATTTCATGAAATTTGCTGTGTTAAAATGAATTGGGCTTCACGTACATAAGCTTGAACTGCCTGCTTGTAAGTGAGACAGGAAACTGTAGGGATGAATGGAAGACACATCAGTTTTCTGGAGTTTCTGTTTGTTCTTAAGGGATATGTTATGCAAGCGGAAAGGAAGAATCGGTGCATTTTGCTTGGTGAGGTGGGAAAACTTTAGGTAAACTTTGGCACCCAAAGAGAAAGAAAAGTAATGGACTTAATGTACTTAAGCAGTTCTAAATAAAAGGTTAAAAAAAGAATTTGAATATGCAAAATGTTTTCCACGGGGCCAAAACGAGTCCTATAGCAACTGCATTTATTCCATAAATCAGAAACGAGAAGTCACATAGAACCCGCTACCCCCCCAGGCGCTGTGGAGGCACTCCACACATAGCAGAGCCGTTTGGTAGGAAGTTGGGCTGTGCCTTGTGCAGGATTATGACAACCACCACACACACACACACACACACACACACACACACACACACACGCAGAGAGAGAGAGAGAGAGAGAGATGTAATTAAGATAAAGATAATAAAACTGCATGAGATTTTAACCCCAGAAGATGAAAGTTTTTTGTTTGTTTGTTTGTTTGAAGTCACAAGAACCCAAGTCCTGAGAAGGAATTAGTGGCAACAGATGAGCAAAGACCTCAAAGCCGAGTCTTGAGAGACGGTAACTCTTAAGCACACTCTACTTTTTTTTTTTCTTGAAAAAAGAAGGAATGCAATAAAGTCATAGCAATGGAGTCCCAGATGCAAGAGCAGCAAAGACTCTGGGATGAATAAACATTGTACCAAACATATAAATCACTACATTTTTGAGTGAGAAGAATACAGGCTTGACTTACCTTACCGCTGCAAAAGGCTGGAATAAAAATTACTGGCTTATAGAAGCAACGTTCACATGTATCTGTACATCAAACACACAGAGATATAAAATCAAAAAATAACTAGAGCAGAAAAAGTTTTTCAGTCTGACCTTAAAAATACTGAGCAAATCACTCGATGAGACCAGATCAAAAGGAAGGGCATTACACCAGCTTGTAGCCAGATGTGAAGGGGTCCCAGACTGCACAGGGCACAGATGGTATAATATGGGGTGGCGGAAGGTGGGGGAGGAACTACACACACACCAGAAACATGAGGCAGGCAAACCTGGTTTGGCTTACACAGGTAAGACAGCTTGAAAGAATGAATCACTTTCAAGCCACTGATAAGATTTTAAACGTGAGACAAATGTTGCTAGATGCCTCCAGCTGAAGTGTGTGAGAGGAGTTTCCATTTGAAATTCTCTTGTGTGCTAATTCAAAGAGGGAAAAATGCTCCCGGAGGATACACGTGAGGTCATGGTGACTTAGTGTAAATGAATACCAAGGACCCAGCACCAACAGTGCTTAAGGACACATACAGTGGTTGAAAACCTGGTTACCTGATTAGAGTCTGAGAAATCTGAAGGGAATTCAATACACACTCCCAAAACAATATCGCTTAAGACTAGCAAGCTTGCACGTGTGTTAAAAACGTATCCAAAGTCTTCAATAGTCCTCATTTAATATATGGGGTGATAAAATTACAGTCTATTTTATCCTTTTACAGTTTTAATAAATGTAATAAATTGCTTTTTTTTTGCATGTAACAATAGATACACTAATTTCCCATCAGAAATTCGGAAGCATTGATTTTAGAGTCATTTCCGTAACACAAAGTTGCCAGTTTAACAAATCCCAAATAAACACTTCTTCCCAAACAGATGTTCAAAGAAAAAAAAATCCAACTTTAATGTTCAAAGGTAAAATTGGAAATGTTGTGTTTCATCAAATGAATCAACCAAAACAATAACATATAACACACATTCCTATAACCCCATGATTTCAGAAGGACACAGAGCATAGAATATCCAAAGGTCAGTTTATTGGATATTCTAATAAGCACATCTGACACACACAGATACAATGAGACTATAAATTTCAGCAGCAATGATGGACAAAACGTACTGACTTCACGATGACCTCTGCCTCCCATCCACATGCTCTGGGGAGCGCCTATCTGATTCCTTTTTAACACTTGTATGTATTAAAGACTCCCTCCAGTTTAGTAACAGCTTGGCTAAGCTACGTTTAGAAAGTGACAATTAATTTTAGTGGGAACTCATTCCCAGGCTACTTTGATAGTCCTCCGAACAGTTTTGCGGTATTTTACATGCGCTTTTATAGCTCTGTAACATTCATTTAATCTTGTTCAATGATGCTGAACCCCAGATGCCATAAGACATTATAGAAAAGTAGTTACTGCACATATGGAGTAGCTACTTTTTTCTGAACATTAATTTTTCTTCTCTTAACAGGCTAGAATGTTATTTAGAAAAGAGAAGAACCACGGCTCTATCACTGTGTTCCTAGCTATAACGTTCTTATTTTTATCTTCCCTTTGAGTAGTGATTTTTTTTTAGGACTGTTGGTGTGATAACCCTGCTATCAGGGTATCTTGGAGAGCTTGGGTGGGTGTCCTCACCGGTAGTATGCAGAAGTTGGATATAATTGCAGGTTCTCAAAGTCTTAAGGCCTCAAGGCCTTCATTAGAGTTATAGGGTGCTAGCTCACAATGCAGACGCCCAAAGCTGCAGGGGGCAGCCAGGGAACATGCTTGATAAGCTAGGGCCACAGTGGTCCTTCTGCCCACTAAGCAGTCAAGACACACTGCCGGATGATCTCAAAGGTCCCTTCCACTCTCAAATTCTGTGTCCTTGGGATCTCTTTAAAATTGAGAGTCTTGTCAGCACCATGAAGGATGAAGACTTCTGGCCTCAGCAGATTAATGAAAGAATTCTTCATGATCATTCATATGCAAAATAAAAACAAACGGAAATGCTAACCTCCAGTCTCTAGTCAGATGGTTAAGGAATCGGTTTAGGGTTTTTCTTGAGGCGGGGACCCACCTAACTGCCCTATCTGCTCATTTCTAAAGCATTTTTCTGTTTGTTCTCTGTTCCCCCTTTTATACTCTGTGAGTCTTCCAAACTCTGAAGAGTAAGCTAAAGTGATACAGAAACCACGTAAGGCACTCCTCTTTCCTTTCGCAGGGGAGGGGAAGGGCAAATTTGCATTCTTAAAGGCATTCTATATCTATCGAAAAAGAAAGGAACCCTAATAGTTCATCATTAGCCATGCTAATCAGATATTGATAAAACATTTCCCTATACTCTTATGTGGGTTTTTTTCCCCCTATCTATCAGTACTTAAAAAGCCAAGAGCAGGCTGGGAGCTGAGATTTTTAAAAGTGTGTCTACAGCATTCTGTCTGTGATTTGTTTCTATTAGGCATATGAGAATTCAATGTCTATCGCTAAATATGATTTGTATGCTCTCTAAAGAAAGTTTTGTAAAGCCCTAGAGCAGCAGGCAGCAAGCTCTTAAAATATTCCCCCCGCCCCTCCCCCCCCCCACAGGAGCGCTGGTTCAGAACTGTCAGCTGGAGGGCAGCGCCACCATGTGATCATTGCAAATGCTGTCAGCTTTGTGTGCATAGGAAAGTTGGAATTCGTGGGGAGTGGAGCATCTGTCACACTACAGTGGTCTCTAGACCCCAAATCTAATGCCATTCAGTCAGTAGAGGGAGTGAGGACAAGCAGCTGGTGTCACGAGGACATCTGAGCATGCGCTGTAATGTTAGCCAGAGTGGGTCAGAGGCTCAGTGCTGACCAGGATGACCTGCAGGGAAGGACAGGCAGACAGATGCCACTGTCTTCCTGACACAGAAGCCTGTGTAGATCACAAGTCACAGACTTTGATGCCCAGCTCTCCTGATGGCTAGATCTCTATCCTTCAACCAGAGACAAGTTCAGTCAAGGCTCAGCTGCTATACAGTATATTGTGTCTACTGAATGCAATTAGCATCTAAAGTTCTTTCTGATGGCCAAGTTTTATAACTGTATTTACAGTGCAGGCATATTAAAGCAAAGAATGGGGGGGCGCTAAGGACAGTCTAGTAAACTTAACCTTACGGTTTCTCAGAGTCTTGTTTTCCTTCTTGTGCTCGTTCTCTGTCAAGGGGACCATGAATTAAATTACAGCATTGCAGGTTTGCTAGGTCAGTTCAGAAAGAGGAGATGGCTAGGGAGAAAAGAAAATCTTAAAAACTTTCAGAAAGTGCTCACAAAAGTCACGTCACAGAAATACTTCAGGGGCAGGTCTTTCGTGGCTCCTAGTTGTCCTGATTCAGGGGTGGATCTCTCCCAATGTAGGCAAGAGCCTATACTGTAGCAATCAAGGGGATCGTAGGACAGAGAAGAAAACACACTGGCTTCAGCCTGATTCCTGGCTCACCTCACAGACTTACAGGAGAAGGATGCAAGCCCCTTGGTTTCTGTGTAGCATTCTGCAGAATAGCCAGGGCTGCACCTGCAGGACTTGGCTGAAGGACCAAGATTCTACTGGGTTCTCCACTTGCCCCAGCAGCTGCCAAGATGGCTGAACTGCTCTGACTCTGAGTCATGTGCCCCAAATGTTGCCTCTATCTCCCAATCATCAGCTTCTGTCAGGAGGCAACGAAAGGCTTTAAACTGCTTAGGTCAGCTTAGTTCTCGGTCAATCATGACTAAATATTCAATCAAAACCATTTCCAGAGCAAAAGTTGACAAAATCTACTCAAAGTGATTCAGAGTCAGGTTCTGAACATTGGTCAGGTTAAATCCTTCTCGTGGTTAGCATTTCCCAAAGAGAAACAGGTGCACAAGTCCACTGGGACAAAAAACCAAAACCAAAACCAAACCAACTGCTTTGTGTGGTTGTCATGTTTTGTGTTCATAAACAATAGAAACTCGAAAGCATTAACATGAGCCTAACATTCCTATTTATTTTATTTTATTTTTACTTCAAAAGCTACATACACGCAAAATTTGAACATGTTATCACAAATGCTTTAAATAAAGTTCAAAAATAAAATTTTCTCAAAATTTATTTACTTATGGAAATATATATATGCATATGACAATTATAATATTGAAGTCAATTATATCCTTTGTGCTAATCTGTCAGAAAAAAATACTTATATTATAAAAAGGAATTGTGTCTACAGTAAGTTTTAAAGTCCTTGAGTTATAGTTTTAAAACAAGTTTAGAAACTGTTCAGAGAAATGCACGTCATTGAGACAAGAAGGATCCGAGCCCCTCATGAGTGAAACCGTGGAGGGACTTAAGGTTGGGAAAGAAGCGCCTCTTACGCTCTGACCACTAATTAATTTGGCTTCCTGTTTAGCAATGCAAGTGGAGGCCCCTGACTTTTTATAAACAGATGCTACCGAGAGCCATCTGAAATATCTGAATGGGAATTTTATTTACAAATGCATGTGGAAGGCTTAGTGTAACCCCACCTCTCCTTCCCACAGTGCAAGGGGAATTAAAAATTCGCCCTTTTGAGAAGAACAGAAGCTGCACACTGGCCCATGGATCTGACCCAAGCCCGCAGGGGAGAAGCCCTTTCTGAAGGAAAATGACCAGGGGTGGGGCAAAGATGAGAGGGAACCGGGGAACATCTGGGAGGAGCTGGGAGGCTCTGAAAGGTTTTCTTCTACTGAAGGCAGTATTTCTTTGGTACTATAATCCAATATCGAATAACACAGTCCACAGGAATGAGATGCACTCAAGGGCAGCTGTGTGAGTGGCTAGGTGCTTCCTGTAAGTGCACAGATGAGGGGAAAGACGCCTCTGCAGGAAGGCCATCGGTTTTCAGAAAGGACACGTGACAGGGGCAGGAAAGCCGGCTCACTTAACAAAAGATGTGAGAATTGGTTTGGGTAAACATGCTGCAACATGGAAGAAGCTCTACTCCCCACAATTAATACACATCGCCTCCTCTATAAATCAGAAATAGAAGGTTTCCTCTCAGGACAAATCATTGGGTCTTTTGTTGAAAGGGTCAGATATGGTGGGGAGGGGGAATTCTGGTTAGAAATACTTACACTGTAGGCCCCCAAAACCTAGAGTTTGATTTGGAGCCTGACACCCAATTGTGATTAAAGTTTTCATTTTAGGCAAACCAACAATTTATTTTCCTTATACTGCTTTTTAAAGGGGTTTTAAGATGTGTGTGCTATCAATTGAGTGTGCTTTCTACGGAACACACACACAAAAGAAACAATGCCCAGCTCACAATATGCAGGGAAGTGTCACAACAATTTATCAGAAAAAGGGTTTTGCTAGGCTAGGCCTCCTCCTGGTGCCCTGTGGCTTCACAGGCAGTCCTGTGGCGGCTATGTTCCTTAACAAGGTACAGTAGAGTCACTGAAGGGGAAACCCAACTCTTATGCCTCAATGAAAGGGTGGGCAGAAAACAATAATTACCCTGAATAAGGAATCTTATGGGGAGGGGAAGAGTGCAAAAAAACCCAGAGAATTTGGAAAGCTTTAAGAAAGTCTTTCTTTCTTTTCTTTCTTTCTTTCTTTCTTTCTTTCTTTCTTTCTTTCTTTCTTTCTTTCTTTCTTTCTTTCTTCTCTCACTCTTTCTCTTTAAAGCAAGTGATACGATGGCAGAAACCCGCACCTTCTTCCCCAACCCCACCTGCCACTTTGAGTCCTAATGGCCCGGTTTGCAAGGACAGAAACCCACTCTAAATGGACCAGCATCGGGCTTCGGCAAGTCTTCTCTTCACTCTCCCTCCTGTTAAGACCGTTTCCAAAACCAATCAGCAAAGGACAAAGAATTCTTTACAGAGTGCAATTAGTGTTTTCCACGTCCACCTTCAAAAGCATGATGCTCTTCATGGGCTAAAGGACAGAAAAAAACAAAAAAGAAAAGAAGGAAAGAAAACTTTAAGCAAAGGCTGGGCCAACCCTCCTCTAGGCATCTCATTCAGCTTCCCCAGATGTTGGCTAGAACTCAAATACCTTTTTTTTTTTTCCTTTTTTTTTTTTCCAGTAACTTTTAGCTAAGGCGTGCATTTCCTGAGAAATGTAATAATGAAAATTAAAACAAGGAATAAACAAGCTGCGGGCTTGCTGCCTGTTTCTTCTTGCTGGGCCTGGGGCATGACTCATCCACCAAAACCTATGAGAGGAGAACGCCGGGCTCAAGGCAAACGCCAGGAGGAGAAGGAAGGGGCCCCACAAAAATGCATGGGAAGGAGGGGGACCTACGGCTGAAGACAGAGCCAGGCACAAGCCTACCTTCAAGAATAAAATGACACAAAACAAAACAGAACCACACAAGAGGGGGGTGGGAATTATATTACGCCCCCTGCTTCTCATCACCTTCCATAAAAATCAATGAATCTATTATTTTTCCCAACCCTCAGCCTACACCTCAGGGATTTTCATGGTTTGTCTTGTAGAATCACTAATTAGGAAATTGACTTTTAAAAAGTATGCTTTTCAAAGACTTAAACTTTTTAAACTGGGAGATGAGAAATGGGAGGCCCCGAGACACCCAATATTAGCTGTAACCCAAAGGGCCAAGTTTGACTGAGGGGTGTCTACCTGTCATTATGAAGCAAGGTGTGATATAGCCAGGGCTACTCAGTCCTAGTGCTTCTGCACACTCCTCCAGGCAATAAAGGGAGACACGGCTGAGTGCTCCACCTCCAGGAGTGCTCCACCTCCAGGAG
This sequence comes from Mus musculus, assembly GCF_000001635.26. Taxonomy (NCBI): domain Eukaryota; kingdom Metazoa; phylum Chordata; class Mammalia; order Rodentia; family Muridae; genus Mus; species Mus musculus. Next base: position 99,627,890 of record NC_000072.6, read on the forward strand.
TGCTCCACCTCCAGGAGTGCTCACCTCCATAGCTCCTCCTTCTCTTGTTTTTATACAGGCTACCAAGGGAACGGACAGCTGGCCTAGCTGTCCTTCCAGATCAGCTCAGGTAGCTGCTCCCGGCAGCAATTCATCTGGATAAACCACTGGGAGGGACATACTTTATAACTCCCAGGGCAACTAGGATGGGTGACCTAACCTCTGCCCAAGCATAACTGTACACGTCTCACAACTTCAAGTTTCTAACTGAGTTATTTAGCTTTTAAAATATTTTCATTATTTGGGTACATTTTTGCATGCGCAGGTATAGTTGCATGTGAAGGGGATAGTGTGGGACTGGAGGGAGGAAGGAAGGGAGGGGGAAGGGATGGAAGGAGGAAGGGAGGGAAGATGAGAGAACAGGGAGGGCAAAGAATCATTTTGGCTGCTATTCCTCAGATGCTATCCATCTTATGTTTTGGAGACAGGATCTCTCACTGACTTGGAACTTGCTAAAGGCTAGCCTGGCCAGCAAGCCCCAGAGATCCACCTGTCTCTACCTTCCCAGTGCTGGGATTATAAGTAGATACCAGCAAACTCAGCTTTCTGTATGTGTATGTGTGTCTGCATAAGCATGTGTATGTATGGTGTGCATGCTGTATGTATATGTATTTGAATATTACGTATGTGGCATGTACATACATGTGTAATGTGTGTGTGAATGTACGTGTGGATGCGATGTGTGTGTAGTATATGTGTATATCTGTGTGTGTAGTGTATATGTGTGTGTGTGTGTGTGTGTGTGTGTGGTTAGGTGTATGTATATGTGTGTGTATGTGATATTTGTGTGTGTATGTGTGTGGTAGTATCTTTATATACAGAGCTGTGGTATGTACATGTAGGTACTATAGTAGGTACTATACATGCACCGGATTATGCTGGTGCACATACCTATACCACATGACTAGAGGAAGGACACTGGGTGTCCTGCTTTGTCACTCTCTGACATATTCCTTTGGACAGGTTTTCTCACTGAACATTAAGGGCAGGATTAGGGCCAGAGAGCACTGGTGAGCCCCCTGCCTCTATCCACACAGTGCAGGGTTAGTGTGTGTGGCGATGCCCAGTTTTCCCCATGCTGGGATGTGAACTCGGGTCCTCACACTTCTATAGCAAGTGCTGCTGCTGAGCTATCTCTCCAGCCTCAGCTTCTTCTTTAAGGATTCATTTTTAAGTTACATGTCCTTGTGTGGGGGAAGGTACATGAGTGCAGGTGTCTGCAGAGGCCAGAACTGGGTGTCACAGCCCCTGCAGCTGGAGTTTCAAACAGTTGTAACCCATCTGTCCTGGGTGCTGGGAACTAAACTCAGGTCCTTTGTAAGAGCAGTACACAACCCTAACTGCTGAGCCCTCTCCTCTGGCCCTACCCCTTGCTATTTTTAAGTGTGGGTTCTGGGGATTGAACTCAGGTCCCCTTAAAGAGTTTACTCCTCAACTCTAATTCTTGTCTTTAAGAAAGATGTTTTAGGGAAGACACTAAATAAAACATAGACCGGTATTCAGTGAGCGATACTATGTTTCGGGGCCAATATAAGGAGCCATAGATGACAGCAATGCTGATTTGAAAATTATGAATTCAAAGACAGTGAAGATGCAAAGCTTTGTCTTATCTCGAGGTGTTCGGGGTCAGGACAGCCACTGCTGAAACCCAGAAGTGTCAGTGGTCAGAGCTTGACAGCAGGTGCACTGCAGCACTGTGGGGCCGTTTGGCATCCCTGGGGCAGCAATTAGAGGGCTGTTCCCAGATCCAAGAGCCAGCAGACTTTTTAGTAGTAATCCATGCAATTCCTGATTGCTGAAGAAGCTATAGAAAATGTGGGCTCAAATGAGGGCTTCCTTATGCTACCCAGCTGCTGACGGGTACTCACACTTAACACCGATACAATTTTCAAGTGCCACAAACACAGTTTTGCTTTTTCCCAATTATATGAAACTGTGGAGACTGCTCTCTGCTGCACCCACATGGCAGGACTCGGACAGGAGGAGAGAGGCTGGCTCACCTTCAGTTCTGGGCTCTCCCACCCTTACCCTCCATAGCGCTCACACCACATAACGAAAGGCCTTTGGCCTTCGGCTCTCCAAGGAACTTAATGGAACTATGGAGGGTGAGTGTATAAATTATGATTTTTCTCATTCAAATCATCTATCTTAATAGAAAAGAAATCACAGGAATGCCAATGCCTGCTGGAGGCCAGGGCTGGATAAACTGGGATTCATTTCCGTCATCTAGCCAGCTGGCTTCTACAGATTCCAGAGAGCCAGGATCCCCTAGCAAGACAAAGGTGGTATGAACTGGCCACTTCCAGCCTGGCTCACCCAGGGCTATCCCTCATCCTGGGAGCCAATTTCTGTCCAGATCACTTATACAACAGGTGCTGGCAACAGTGCCAAGTAAAGGACAGCCTGCTCCATGGCAAATAATACAGGGAATTCCAATTTTTTTTTTTATGTGCACAGCCTGAGCTTTTAAATGTTAATGTGTGTCATTAAAAAGCAGTTCTTTGCTTAGACCCGCAGCCAGTTCCTTCTGACTCACACAGCTGACAGTGCTAACTACCTGCAGGGTCTGTTCAGCTTTGATTCAGCTTGCCCGGGCGCAATTTCCTTTCTCCTTGCTTGGTGTCTTCCTAACCCCAATGCCTCTTTCCAGCCACCCCAACAGCTAAGCAGTGAACTGCCTGCCCCTGGTCGTTCTTAGGTGACTATGCCTTGGCCTTAAATTCAGGCCCTAATTATCTAGGAGGATACCACCGACTTTACGCTGAGCTGCTGACCAGTTCGCTACCTGTCGATTCACAGAACTGTAAAGCAGAAGGAACCTTGGAGATCATCAGAGACCAACCTTCTGGATACCCAGGTGAGGGAGGGCAAGCAGGGCATTGGTGACTGCTTATGGTTACTCTGTACAAGTACAGTAAAAGCCCAACGACCCCCCAACTGCTGTCTCCTCCTCTCAGTCAAGTGCTGGGCACACTCAAGTACCGGCCCGCTTGAACTTGATGCTAGCTCACGTTTCCTTGTGCAGTTTGTGCTGGTTATTTTTATGGACTGGAAACCAGAACACACATTGCTACCTGGGGTGAGCTAGAGCTGACGTGTCCCTAAGGAACAGGAATGGTACCCATGCGCCTGTTCTGCCTCCACCCTGCACAGCCAAGAGCAACGCTCCAGGATGCATTTTCTGTCTCTTTCATTTTAAACTTTCTATCATAATTCAGAGGATCAGTACCCCCTGAGTGCACAGAGTGAGGGATTCATCTCCCTGTGTGGATCCTGATTCGTTGATGTTGCCTACAGAACTCCTCCCAGGGAGGCCTGGGTGTCCATAGATGCTATAACACTAGGGTAATCATAAATTTTGAATTTTAGCCTCTCGACAAGGACCAAGACTAATGAGACAATGATGACTTATATTTCAGAGATTCTAAGATGCCTCTGCTCTGTCCCCTGCAAATCTCCAAAACTCTACAACCAACATATCATCCTGGTTTAACTGAAGACACTTGGCTGATTTTTTTTTCATTAAGTAATCAAATAATAAGGCATATTCTGCTCAAAAGCACCTTAGAGTCAATGAAATACAATAGTAAGAAAAAATGGGTTAGCGACTCCCAGAACAGTTGGGGACATAGACAACCCATCACAGATGTGCGTGGGGCTGTTAATCACTTCCTGTTACTCACTATATCAAACACTGGTTCTAACACGATAGGATGTTCTCATTATGAAAAAGATGAGTGTCTGTGAAGAGCACACAAAGGCGATGAACACACACCACAATGGAAACAATGGGTCCACACGCTGTTCACACCAAGAGTTGTGTGCACCGCTGCATGGGAACTCTTGGTGACTCTGCCACAGTCACAATGAGGAAGGGGGTAGCATTTCAGGAGAACTGTCACTCATCCCTGAGCCCCCCCCCATATGTTAGACATGGTAAATTCCTGTGTGGGAAGGATGCTCGACCATCTGCCTGCCAGCTCACTGGATGACTTTTCTCATTTGCTCTTATTATTACTCCCAACAGAATAGAATTGCCTCTGACAAATTTAAGTTCAGGTTCAACTATTTGAAATAATGAATACAACGTATAGTTGCTTTTCCAATTCATGCACTTAGGCAAGAACAAAAAAAAAAAATCTCATTTTAATTTCTGAAACTAAACTTGATTTTAAAAAGAAATACCCAAAGAGCGTTGTGTTGAACTGTGTGGTCTGTGTGAGTAGCGTCTCGGGTGGTCCTGCCTTCGCCTCACTCGCAATGTGCTTCTAGCTCTACAAGTCTGGCAGGAGAATCTCGAAAACAGCGAGTGGAAATGGAGCACTTACGTTTATAAAACACTGCTTTAAAAGCTATGTGGGGCAGGAGCTGGTGGATCTTCTCTAGCACAGTCGCTTCGCCCACTAGTGAGGCGTTGACATTCCACACCTGGACGACATCCTCTCGGTCCCGCACACTCACGCTGACTCCGATGATCTCGTCATCTGAGGGAAGAGGGGAAAAGGCAAGGGGTGGGTAAGCTGGCCTGATCACATCTATGCGCCCACCACTCTAGCTGTGAGTTACAGACAGGAAAGGGACCCGTGGTGAGTGACTGCTTCCGTGGGGGCTGCCGAGGGAAGCCAGTTCGGCACAAGCCACAAGAGCCGCAGCGCAGTTAGCCGGGGATTCAGTAATCAGTGTTCACGCCAAGTGAGTCTCCCAGATAAGGAAATTCTACCCTTTTTAACATGTTACCCAAAGCTTTCTGTCACTTTCTGACTCTGCTTGGATGAGACTTTTTTCTAAAATAGGTTGCATAATTCCCTGCCCTCTGAGAGCCAAGTAAACTCAGATGAACTATGTGCTTGAAGCCTGGCCCTCTCTGTTAAGAGCCAGTGAGACGTTCTGTGACGTCCTGCTAAGCTGCTGGATGCTTCGGGACTGTTGGCACGATCTGCTCCGAATCTCTCTGGAGCTAGACTGTGTCCAGTGGCTCCTCTGCTGTGTGCGTTGTCTGCTCCTTTCCTAGTTACTCTGCCCTCTGGTGCTTCCTTCTAGCCATCCCCCTTCTGAGTGTGTTGGACCAGGGGCTAAAGAGCTGGCAGCTACCCGTTAGCATGACAGGTGCACTGAGCATCTTCTGAGTGACGCTCTACTGTTAGCACCCAGCCAATGGTCCTTAGGGATCAACCTATACTGACTAACAGAGGCTTTGGGCAACACGGGCGCCCTTGAACGTGGCGGCTGGAGGATGAACCCACTGTACCCTCACGCTCCTGCGCAGCTGCCCTGTCCACACTAATTGGCAGCAAACTGACAGAAATTGAGCTTCTGACTCCAAGTTTTGCATGCTGATGACACAGTCAGGAAACAGAGACGTCTCTCCGTATCTGCGTACTCTGTGCCAATAAGCAGCATCCGAGGGAGAAGCATTAGCATTGCCAGTTAGGGATTTTATGTTAGCGGATACACGCTAATTTGCCATCGATCATAGGTTGAGCTGTTCATGCCATTGGTTCTTCTGCTTGTCTCCTGGACATTAGGAGACAAGTACAGGCATACCAAGTCTGCTGAGAGAAACCATTTTCTGTGAAATAATTCCCCTTTTTTTCCATTTCCCCCTTTCCTGCCTTCCTCTCTGCCTGTTTCCTTTATGAATTAATTTGATCAAGGCTATGGTGCATATTCTGACACCCTGTGAACATGTATAGAAGTGTTCAAAACCAGACGGAATTAGACTATGGTGTTCAAAGCTGGATTCGACCAACTTGGATGGCGCCTGACAAAGAAGAGAAAGAGGAGGGCAGGTTGGAGGGCAAAGGGCATTAATCTTGTGAAAAGGATGTGATGACTTTGTGACTTGTTGCCAGGCTTCACAGCAATAATGCAGGGACATTGCTATGCATGCGCCGCATCCAAACCCAAGATAAAACGAAAGCAAGGCTGCATCTACTTGTGGCATCGCTCATCTCACCATGGGGAGAGGAGATGATAAGTTTCATATAAAAGGACGATTATTATATTAAAGAAAGAGGTGATCAAGTGTTCCACTCTCAAGAAGGGCAGGCCATTGACCCAGTTTGCGGGGAGTCGTGAGTGCTCCCCAGTCCTGTCGGATGATCCTTTCATGCACTACTGGTAATGGGTGAGGTCAGCAGCAGACGCCAAACAGCGCCAACGGTCACTATTTCACTCTGGCTTGGCTTCCGGCAAGCAGGACAGGATGGGCCCTTTTGCACAGTGTGGTAAAAGATCTTAGGAGAAGGCAGGTATGTGATGAAATGCATAATGTTCCCATGGAGAAGCAGCCAGCCACACCTAGGCTGTGGCAGAGCCCTGGCAGCAGAAGACAGCGGGACCAGGAGTTTGAAGATGCTTTGTAAGTGAGGCTGAGAAAGATTAGCTGGTTGCCTCAAGTGACAGAGCTGGTTAATGGAAGCGCTGGAGGTTAATAGTCAACTCTCTTGTCAGCCACAGAAGAATTGGCCTTCTCTCTGCTCGATACTGGGTGTTATGACTATTCCGGGACTTCTGTGTTTAGAGCTACACACAGAGTGCACTTCGGGCTGGGCGATCTAAAGTTGTTAGCTTTTCTCCAGCAGAACAGAAGAGATCTGCACTTGTAAGCCCATTTCATATGAACACACACTTTGTTTGCAGTGAGTAAAAGCCGTGAGAACGGTGTTACAGAAAGTCAGAACAGGTGAGCACTTCCCCTACCCCGCTCCAGGCAGGTGAAGGTCAGAGGTCATGGGTGTCAGGGTGACAAAGGCTCTCAGAGACAGCCTAAGTCTGGGTGCCAGCTGATATACGCCAGTCCACAAAAAAACAATGCCAAATCAGCAAAAGAAAGCAGATAAAACTCTGAAGCAAAAGCAGCATAGAACAAAACAGAACAACAGAACAACAACAGAACAACAGAACAACAACAACAGAACAACAGAACAACAACAGAACAACAGAACAACAGAACAACAGAACAACAACAACCACAACCACACCCCACAGAACTTTAAGGGTATCCTCAGATGCTTTGGAGAGCCCCAGAAGAAAAGAGACCCTGACACAAGCAATGAGCCCTCTCTGAATGGTTCTGTGATAAACACGATGTAAACAAAAAGGGATCACAGAAGGGAAGAGGTGTGGGCTCGGCGGAGCTCATGGCTGGACCACAGAGTCCACGGTTCCAGCTCCAACACACACAGATCTCAGAGGGGCTCTCTGAAGGCTACTCAGCATGCCAAAGCCTTCTGCAGATGCAAGTCTCTTGTTTCAACCTCAGCAAGAACAGTGAGACATCGTAGTCATCTGAGTCGGCTGCTCTGTGTGCAGAGTCAGGAGAACAGGAGGAAGAGGATAAGCTGGGACGGATGAAGAAACCGTGCCTACTCACCCCATCCCACTAGGCATGGCAGGCACTGTCCCCCTCCCAAAGATGAGGCAGCTACAGAAAACCTACCACCAATGATGCTAGCTCACTGATAGAGATTTACCTTCTCCTTCTGCCTATTTATATTAGATGAATGGCTGCAACTGTTATGAGAGGAAATAATGTAGGCATACGTACGAACATACCTACACACACACACACACATTTATGTATGTTTTTATAGTTATAATATATAGCCACCCCTTGGTATTTATGCAAGATAAATTCTACATCCCTTCCATACCATGACTATTTAAGACCATTATATAAAATGCCATTTGCACATAATACTTATTTAGGTATTTATTTTGGAGCAGTTTGTTTTTGCACACCAGGTGAGCACTCTCTCACCGAGCTGTATTACCAAGCCAAACTTATTTTTGAGTCATCTCTTTTCTACTTATAATATTTAAAGCGAATGCTGTGCAAGTTGTTTGCATTGCATTGCTTCTTGAATAATGAGCGTGCGCATGTGTTTATTACAGGTACTGTTCATGCCTTCTACTGGTTTTTGATCTGTGAATCCATGGATACAGGATCTGAAGAAAGGAAGGGCTGACTGTACACACATATAAATATGCGCATGTGCTTATATACACGAATCTCACCCCAAACCCCAAGGCACAGAAACAAGTCTAAATTACATCACAGCTACAAAATCAATACCCTGCAGGCAAGCAGAAGGACCAGACATAAAATCAAAGGTCTGTGAATAACAAATATGAGCCCAGCATACCAGGGCGTGGGCAAAGGGCTGTGGCCTCCCTACCTGCTGCAGCACAGTCTGTGAACTGCTCTCCAATGGTCGCTAACAACAATTCTTTCCAAACTGTGGACTAAACGTAGGAGAGAATAAAAAGAAAAACAAGGAAATGTTTAGGCAGTTATCACCAGGTGCTAAAGAGACACCAGCTCCCCACCCCCAGTTGGAACCTCCAACTCATCAAAGTGAATACGTGCAATCATACACGGACAGGAACGCTGCAAGTGACTGTGCACAGACACATGCGACCCAGGGGCTTCACTGCTAGCGAAGCTCCCACGAATGCCAGAAGAGCTGGGGGGAGGGGGCAAGCCGTCAACTCACTTCATTTTCTGATGTCTTTTAACTCTCAAAGTGTACAAACCAACCCATTACATTTGAGTGCCATTAGTAAAATCCTTCTCTTTGTTTTTCCCCCTGCAGTTGATATGGTACTTAAAATGCTACCACTTAAGATGTTACTGCAGTCAAGAATGTTAAGAAACATTGTTATTTACTGAATGCCAGAGACTTGTAAAACTCCATTCACTGCTGACAGGTTATTTGCACTGAATGATAAATTTATGTACTATGGTGCACGCACAATTTCCCTGGAAGTGCATCCATTCTAGTCTGCCTCCTGCTGACGAGAAACACCAGAGCTCCTTCTATGAACAGGTACTAATGCTGTCAAGTGACGGGGATCCACTCGCAGGACACTGGAGGCTCGATGGCTCTCCTGGTTTCTCCCCCGGGAAAGGTCCAGGCTCCCCCTTGCCACAGTTCCTCCGCTTTCAGAGCTCAGTCTGAATCCTAAGGAGTTGCTCACTTTACTCTCTGTGACCTGAGCAGGCCATGAGCTGCCTCAACTTCCATCTGGGAGGGAGTAACCACACAACTGACCTCAGAGGGATGTTGCAAGCATAATGTTTGCCAGGAACTGCTTCACAGAGTGGCTGCAACGAGAGGGCTCAAGATTTAAGGCTGAGCCATAAATAGTGGCATGCATCCATATGCCAGGCGCTCAGTGCACATTAACTGTAACAATGCTTATTATTACATTCTAACGAGCTTGCAGCAGCTGCTTAAGGTTTTAGCCGAGGTGACGTGACAGCATTTAAATTGGGAGCTGAAGGTGACCCTGTACTCCTAGAAAGGCTCAAGTCTTCTTTCCTAGACCTTTCCTTCTCCCATCGGTCCAGCTTTGATCTTGAGCTCCCTTGGTGATGAAGCTGGGGTGGGAGAGGATAGCATGGCGGGGTGGGGTGGGGGGCTTCGGGCTTCTGTTGTGAATACAGGCAGAGCTCTGGCCTCCCAGAATTCTAATAGGAGGATAAGCCATGGAAACCCATGCACCTATCCAGACAAAAAGTGTGTCATTGGTGCCTGAATTTGGCCTTGTGAGCTGGCGAGGTGGGCCAGAACAAACTGCCTTGAGCAGTTTTCTCTGGGTGTGAGCACCACGGTGCCTGCCAGTGAGTTCCAAGTCTAGGGCGAGTAAAAAAGGCTCATAAATATACAAGGCTTCAGGGCTGCTCCCCATCACCCCCAAAATAAACCAGCATACAAGTGAAGTAACACACATGGGGTGGGGGAGCACTGTATCTTGCACTTCCTGTTTTCTGCTTGTTCTCTCTCAGCAGAGCAGAGAGGGTCACACACCTTGCCTGACTCCCATTCAGCTCTGCTGTTTTCCATGCTGGCAACGTTAATAACCAGATCTTTAGCCCTGACCAGTGAATCTGGTTGTAACTTGAAGTGTGTGCTCACAGGGAGATGACTCCTGCCCACGTGTGTAGCTTCCCAGAAGTATTTCAATTCTTTGACCATAATCAAGTGAAAGGAATCAGAAAAAAAAGTCCATTTTATTCTAAGGATTTGTATTACTTATGTATGGATTGGGGTGTGCATTTGTGTTTGAGTATGTGTGTGTTTGCATATGTGTGCAGGGGCACGTGGGAGCCAGAGATTGATCTCTGCTGTCCTCCTCAGTCACTTTTCCATCTTATTTTTTGAGAGTGAGAATCTCACTCTTTTCCCAGACAAGCTGGCTGGCAAGTCCCAAAGGCGTTCCCATCTCTGCCTCCCCAGCACTGGGTAACAGGTACTCACAGCCACACGAAGCTTTTCCACATGGCTCCTGGGGATTGGAACTCAAGTCCTTATGCTTCCGTGGCAAGCACTTTCCCAGACGAGCCATCTCCCCAGCCCCTATTTTTGTTATTTTACACAGGGTCTCACTGAATGGCACATTAAAACTTGAACTCATGATTCTCTGGCCTCTGTTTATACCTTCTGTTATCAGAGGGACATTACTTCCATGCCTAGACCATTTTGTCTATTCTTAAAGGAGTTTTGTCATTTCCCAGGGCTTAATGGATGTTCATTTTTCAGGCTAATGATTTACTCCTGAGAAATCTAGATTGCTGAGGCTTGCCCATCTCCATGAACCACAATGAATGGGGAACCCTTAAGTGTCCCCATTTTCCATTTCATGGTCCCATTGGTCTTTGGTCAGGAGGACAGAGTCCTTGGTGGGAAGTATCCTGCTCTTCTGTGGAAGATCAGTTTGCATGTGTTAGGCATGCCTGGGAGGAAATAGCCATCATGAAGCTCCCAATGGCTCTGCTCTAAACCTTGATGGCTATATGACACAGGATGTCTGTAGATTCACAATTATACATTTTCAGTCTTCCTTCCTTCCTTCCTTCCTTCCTTCCTTCCTTCCTTCCTTCCTTCCTTCCTTCCTTCCTTCCTTCCCTCCCTCCCTCCCCCCCCCTCTCTCTTTGAGACAAGGCTTCTCTGTGTTGCCCTGGCTATCCTGGAACTTTGAAGACCAAGTTGAACTTGAACTCAGGGATTTACCTGCCTCTGCCCCTCTCCTCACCACCCCGAGTGCTAGGGAGAAATGTGCGAGCCACAACACCTGGCTTTTTCAATGATACATGTTCAAGGTGATAGGATTAAGTGACCATCAGCAATGGCAGAAACGAACGTCTCCACCTAGGATTGCTCACTGAAGAACACAACACTCTCAAGCCCACGCCAGGCAGGTCTGGGAAGTTATCAGCAGAGACCTACCGTGCTGTCCTTGGGAACTTTCATCTTCCACACGCCACCCTTCGCATTACTCTCCTCCTCCCTACATCAAAGAACAACATTTAAAGTTGTGCTCCATGATGGAATATTTCTATTTCCATTTAACAATAGCTGGTGTGACAGAAAAAAAATAAAGGCGCACACGTGTTTATAAGTAAATGTCCCTCAGTTCTGTGATTATGAGCAGAGTCAGATGAATGTTAAAGGGAACGGAGATGAGAGAGGAGGCAACATGGAATTAGCTGTGATGCGGATGAATTGGGTGCAGGGTTACGAGGTCCTCATTCTCGAGGAAGTGGTACCCAGGGGCTCCCTGGCTCTCTGGGGATGGACAATTGGTGCAACTACTTTACAGGTATTCCAAAGTGTATTCATGATATTGTCTCATTTAATTTCCATGTAAACCTGGGGTCACAGACTTAACAGGTGTTTGTGTGGCAGACCAGGGTTTAACGGCCACTTCCTGCATGGAAGAGCATGCCAAGTTCCATGTAAGAGGGACTCAGGGAGGGCTGATTCCATATCCTAGCTGTGAAGACACACTACATTTAAAGATTCTAGGTTTGCTTATAGTTTCTTCTTCATCTCCATGGTTGGCCAGGGATGGAGAGCTGACCCATAGTGAGCCTGTGGTGGCTTGGAGAATCCCAACAACTGATAAGCTTGAAGGGTGTCAATTGCGGCTCACAGCTAGCAGGACTGGTGGTACAGGTCTGTCATCCCTGAAGCAGAGAATGGCAAGTTCAAGGCTTATCATGGCTACAAAATGAGTTCAAGGCCAGCTTGGGCAACTTTGTCAGACCTTATCTCAAAAAACAGGGTGTGTGTGGGGGGATGGGGGTGGGGGGCAGGGATGTGGATGAAGCTCAATGGTACGGTGCTTGCGCAGCACAGGGTGTAAGGCTTTAGGTTCAGTCTCCAGAGAGAGATCTGTCTTCGCAGGAATGGGAATGTCTGACTTAAAACCCAGCCAACAATGAGAAAGCTAAGGAAACATGAAGGAGAGTGTCAGAGTCCGGATGAAACCTGGAAAACCAGATGTGGGGGACACCAGCCGTACCTGCGGACTTCTCAGTTACAGGTTTCAACTGAACTCTACTTGGTTTTTGTTTAATTCAGGTTTCTACCATTCACTGAGCAATGAGCTGAGACAGAATCACATTCTCATTGTGAGTAAGTAACTGTGAAGGGTTAAATGATGTAAGGGTTTATTGGTATTAGAGGCTGAGCCTGGGCAAGCTAACTATCCAGTGCCCTCATACTATATCAAATAATTACAGCAGCTACGGGAGGCTCTTCTGAGCCTCTGGCCCTTGATGAGCAGGGCATGCTTGCTGTTAAGAGGCACACCATAGGCAAAATGAGTCCTCATGAGGGTCCCAGACATTTACATTTCCCTCCCACCTTTACCTCCAGGTGAACCATACACACTTACCAAAGTGGTCGCCTCTCTCCTCTCATTAAGTGATAACTACATCTCAAAGGCAGGCTGGTCACAGGAGGGATGTTATTGTATACACTCCAGAATATCTTAAAAAAACAAAACAGAGCAAAACACTTTAACAAACCCAGTATTGATTAACTATGCCAGGACACTATAAAATCAATGTGTTAAAGAAAAAAATTGATTCTCATTAATTCCTAGCTACTTGGAGTGGATTTTTCTCATTAGCTCTTCAAAATTCTTAATGCAGACCATGAAAACATTGCTCCTTCTAGACATTAGGCTAGGTTGCATATGTTAGAAAGCTGTTGTCATGAAAAAGTATTCTTAAGCATCATGTATATATATAAAACTAGAAAGGTAACAATGCACAAAGCCAGGACTGCGGTTAGTTGCTTTAGATTTATCTAATTTTATGTCGTAGGACTCTTTTGCTTGCATGCATGTATGTGCACCATGTCTATGCCTGGTGCCTTCAGAGGTCAGAAGGAGGTGTCAGATTACCTGCAACTGAAGTTATGAATGGTTGTGAGCCATCTTTCAGTTGCTGGGAACCAAACTTGGGTCCTCTTCAGGAGCAACAAATACTCTTAACAACTAACTGAGCCAGCTCTCCAGTCCCAAGGACTGGCATTAATAAAAAAAAAAACTGTTTTTCATGAGAAGTTTTTGTTAACTATGTAGATTTCAGTTGCTCCTGTCCCAAGAGAATGTGAGGTAGGTCTGTTAACCTAAAACCTTAATATTTATGGAGCCTAGGTCTTGTGTTTTGGAAGATTTGACTAGAAAGACTACAGAAAAAGCATGCTCTGTATTCTACATTTCAATATTATCTCATCTAAAAGCCCTAGTTGCTGGTTTGGAGAGATGGTTCAGTGGTTCAGAACACTCGTTATTCTTACACAGGACCTGGGTTCTCTTCCCAGCATTTACATCAGGTGGCTTGCAGTCACCTGTGACTCCAGTTCCAGGGGCTCTGACACCTTCTTCTAACCTCTGTGGGCATGTGAACACATATCACTTGGTACCTATCCAAGTTATCCTGTGGGCAGGCAGGAGCACACATATAAACATGAATAATTAAAAATGAAAGCTCCTCATCAGTTCGCATTCCACCATGAGCGGAGACTGGTGATAAATAAGCTGACCCTGTAAAACTCAGCTTCTCGAAACTGTAGGTCACGATCTCATGTGGGTTGCAGAGAACCTGTCAGGAGGAAAAGGCTTCTAACAGGCAGCAACAAAATAATGCAAAATTCAATGCTGAATGCACAACAAATCCGGAATATCCCACAGAGCGTTCGCCTGTGTCGTTCATGTGACTTCGCTACAGTCTTCTTTCTGAACACACGACGTGTGTACTTTGCATGTGCTTTCTGCCACAGAATGTAACAGTAATGAGCATGCCTGGACACCCCCCTCCCCTCAGATCTGGGAAGAATGAAGGCTATCATGGCAGTATTTATACATACATATGAAATCGTCTGCCCTGCTTAATGTTTAATTTTGGAATACGAAGAAGACTGTTAATACTTTCCTACCATAATTCCTCAGCATGCAACTATCAAATTAGTATATATTTGGACTTTACTATATTTGGTCTGAGGGATAGTGAGATAGCTCAGTAGTTAAGAGCACTTGCTCTTTTTGAGGACTCGGGTTCAATTCCCAGAACCCACATGGTATAACAACCATGTATAACTCCAGTTCCAGGGGATTTGATGCCCTCCGCTAACCTCCATGGACACCAGCACATATATGACATACATAAAGACAAAACATGCATACCTGGAAATGCAAAAAACATTAGCATGTCTAAGTTTTGAAGATTGCTTGCTTGTGTTTCACTGAAAAAAATTCATTAAATAAATTTTGGCTTGGGATTAGGACAGAATTTCAAATTTCTTTTGAAATGGCTGAATAAACACTTTGCCATTATGTAAAGTGGCATTCTCAGAATTATCATAGAATCAAATGTCTATCAAGTCTGAAACATTGCTGAGTGTGCTCTACGTCCTGTGATAGCAAATCTTCAGCTGAGACATATTCTTTTATATAAAAAAAATTACGAGCACCCATCCCATTAGTATGAACATTTGCTTTTGTCTTTAGTCAATGACAAAAGTAGACATATATGCTGGATAACTGTTTTAAAACAAATATTCTCATGATATATTATCCACAATTTTTAAAATGTGCATACCTAGTTTATATTCCTATAGACCCTATGTTCATATATATATAATTTTGTTAGATGCAAAGGTACAGGAGTGAAGACAGTACCAGAAGCCCCTGTTCTAAAACACACACATATTCTCAAGGGAAAGACTCTTGCAACAGATGTTCTGACAGTTATGGTACTTAGCAGGGCCTTTAGTGTGATCATTAAAGTGCACGTCCTTGTAATGGACTCTGCCAGGAAGAGGTCTGTGGTGCTCTGCCTTGGGGCTGAGGGTGGAGGAAGTCAGAGGAATCACATTAGATGATTCTCTCTTGTTCTTCCTACAAGGATCTGAGAACAGTTCAGCAGCCAGGCCATAGGTACCAGGAAGCAATACACAGGGAATTCAGGTCTTTGTCAAGGCAGCCCTCTGACTATATACACACAAGTAAATGCACGTGCACGCAAACACACAAACACAAGCATCCAGAAACACACACACACACACACACACACACACACAAGCATATATAAATACACCCAGCTGAATTAACTGCAGAGATAGTAATAATGCACTGAAAGACAATCAAAGCCATATATATAAAGTATATGTGGTAGACTTATTAGTGGGGAATCTACTTCAGCACTTCAGGAGCCTTCTACTTAAATGGTAATTTTGGCAATCTCAGAATTAGCATGGTGTGATAGTAGATCCTCTAACAGGCTTGTGTCCCGTGGAGGGCTGATGCTCTCTGTCTGTGCAAACTGTCAGATCTCTGCAACACCCCAGCGTCTGTCTGTACTGCTGCTGTGAACGTCATCCCCTAAGCCCCTATTTTTTTAAACTACTAACCTATTTTCTTTGATGATGATACTATGTGGTTTTTTGCATGTCTTTTTCCAGTCTTAGAGTCACAGACAAGTCATGTGTAGAGTCACAGAAGGAGGGACACCTGTTGACAATGTGTTCCAACCAATCAGATGTCCTTTTCTCCACTTACTTTGGTGATGCACATAACTCCAGCCCAAGACTCTTGCTATGACATGGCAATGGTCTCTGCAGAATCCATGAACAAAACGATGCAGAAAGAAAAAGTTCCTTCTCAGAGAAGGCTGGGAGGATGCTGCTAACTGCAACCTCGGCTCTGAAGGGCAACAGTTCCAAAGCTCCTCCCATGGGCTCGCTGCCAGGCTCCTCCAGTTCTGACCTTTCGCCTAGCATTTGAAGTACTTAGAGAACACACACACAGCATGCATTTCTTTTTATCTCAGAAATGAGAAGAGGCCAGAGGACTCTGTTACGGGTTGTAGCCTTGGAAGAACAAAAACAAGAACATCCCTGAGCTTGTTTACTTTGGTGAATCTGGCAGGAAGAAGCCAAACCATCACAGTGCAACGTCGGGCTGAACTTGGAATTATCATTGCGAGTGTTTGTGCCTGAACACAAAATGAGAGCAAAAGTTCCAAGTATGCCAGCGGGAAGGGACGCACTGAAAAAGTACACGGCACTGAACAGCTGTTACAAACCTCTCTCGTCTGTCAAGTACTTATCTCTACGTCTGATGGAGAAGGAGCTTGAGGGAGGAACCTAGATCATCCCTTCAGGAGGCAAAGGGCTGACCTGGTGCAAACTTGATGATTTGTAATGACTGTCTCCAAAACACCTAAATGTTACTAAAGGTTCAATCTTCTAAGTAGATTTCCAGAGGCACCAGGCCGAGTCCTCTTCATTAGCCTGTGACAGAGCACTGCAGTACAGCTAAGCACAATGCTTCTTAGTGATAGATAAATGCTCCCAGCCCTGCAAAGCCTTAACGATCGAGCACCCAAAGGCCAGCAGAGGTCTCCACATTGGCACCATCTATTCAGTTAACATTGCTGGGCACCAGTTGTAAGCAGTACACTGTGATGTAACTAAGTTTGTAATGTGGAAGCACAGCTGTGGTCACAGGGGCCACTCACCGCTTGATAAGTTTTTAGCATCGTTGCTCTCCTCCTTAAGGAACTGAGGCAGCCCAGACACTTGACCACCTGGATTCAAGGCACTGATTTTAGCTGTGCAGTGCTGGCACATACCTTTAATCCTAGTGTTTGAGAGGCAGAGTAAGTTGGATTTCTGTGAGTTTGAGGCCAGCATGTTCTACGGAGTGGGTTCCAGAACTGCTAGGGCTAACACAGAGAAACCCCCGTCTCAAAACAAAAACAAAACAAACAAAAAGTACTAGTTCTCAGAAAATGTCAAACAGTTATCAGATATCCCACTCCACTCTACCTCTATGTGTGCAGTAGGAGTACCATGCCGCCACCCTCGGGTGATTCAAAGACAGTACACCGACAGCAACAGGAGATCTACAGAAGGAAGACATGGCTTCCAGTCACCAAATATGGCATTCTACTGGTTGCAGTTAGAGCTATCCAGACAGTTTTCTGCCACAGAAAGCCATTCATTATCAGTAAAGTTCACAAATCCACTCTTCAGTTTCTACCTGAAATGCTCTGAAGCATGAGAAAGGATAAGTCTTGATAGGTCTTAGAAAGATGCTACATATTGTCAGAAAGGTACATGTGTGTCTTGTAAAACAAAAGAAAAATAAAGCCGCCCACAAATGATCCTGGAAAGGAGGAAGTGGGGAAGGCAGGGAAGGCAGCATAGTGGCAGGCAAGCGGTTGTCAGCTTGACCGTGTCTGCAATGAACTAAAATCCAGAAATGGAGGGCATGCCTGTGAGACTTTTGTTTTGGTTTTGGATTTTTTTTTGGGGGGGGGGAAGGGCTTGGTTTGAAGTGGGTGTATCCATGTCTAGTCCAGACCACTGAAATGAAAAGACATATATCGTTTTTTTGTTTGTTTGTTTTGAGACAGGGTGTGTCTGGTAGCCTTGGCTGTCCTAGAACTCACTCTGTAGACCAGGTTGACTTCAAATTCATATAGATCTGATCGCCTCTGTTTCCCAAGTGCTGGACTGAAGGCGAGCAACATCACACCCTGAAGCACAGCTTTGATCCAGATCTTGAGGCTGGAAGTCACACCTTTAATAGGGGCCATTACTTCTGCTGGCAGTCTATATAAGGACACAGAGAAGATAGAAGGTTTCCCTTGTTGCCTGCTTGTCCTTGCCTTGCTAACACATCTACTCCTTCACTCACAGTGAAGCTTGCTTCTTTGAGATTCCAGCATATACCCAGGTTTGTGGACTGAGCAAGTACTAGACTCTCGAACCTTCAATTCACAGCAGGTCACTGTCGGATTAGCTGGACTGCAGCCTGATGTCAGCCCTATAAATTCCATATGAATGTTATAAAGTCCCATTACTCTAGAAAACCCTGACTAACACAGGAGGGAATGAGGACGAGAAAAGGAAAGCGGGAAACAGAGATGAAGAGAGGGAGGAAGGAGATAGGAGAAGAGAAGGGGGAAGTCAGGAGAGGGAGCAAGGGAGAAAGGAGGAGGAGTGGAGAGGGAGAAGGGAGATAGAAAAAAGAAGGAAGAGAAGAAAAGCAAGAGAGGGAGGAAAGAGGGAACGGTCCTGTTTGCTTTAGTGCCGCAGCACAGGTAGAGCGGTTTCGCAGTGAAGAACCTCCAGGGCTGCCGGGCTGCGGAGTCCCAGGCACTGACGGAGAGAGACTGCTCAGAGCTGAGAGTGTAGCATGCATGGATGTTTTTAACTCACAGCAGAGCCCAGGCTGAAAGGAGAGAGCTGAGGGTTCGCAAATGGTCGCACAGCAGACGGAAGACTTTGTTTACTTAGTCTGAGCTGAGGAGGGTGGAGTCTGAACCATAAGAAGGGGGAGGGGGCAAAGCCTGGGGAACCCCTAAGCAGAGCAGTGTATAGCTGTTTCCTGGGTACCGCTCATAAGGCTGGAGTTCCTGCTGCAGGTGTAAAGAACGGGAGATAAGACACCAGCAGAGGAGGCAGTGTTCTTTGAAAAATAACTTATTTTATTGTATGTTTGGCCCAGAGTTTTGCCTATATGTAGATCTGTGTACCATATGACTGCAGAGACCACAGAAGCCAGAAGAGGGCATCAGATTCCCGGGGAACTAGAGTTACAGATGATTGTGAGTTGCCATGTAGGTGCTAGGAATCGAACCCAGGTCCTCTGGAAGAACAGCTAGTGATCTTAACCATGGAGCCATCTTTCCAGCCCCAGGAAGGGGGGGGGGGGGAGGGATATTCTTGCTTCAGGGGCTTACCACAGCGTCAAAGCTCCTTTTGCTCTAGGATGGTAAGTGAAGGTAGACAACATTCTTAACTCCCAGCCTCTCCTCCGCCCTGTTGGAGAATGAGGCTGACAGAAGGCCTGTGAGAGCTGAAGCCCGGATGTGGGTGCACCCAGTAGAGGCCATCATGGTCTGAGGAAAGGTGATGGGCTGCTGACATGTGCCAGGTGTGCTGCTACAGTTCACGGGAACAGGAAAAGGGGCCAGAGAGGTGCTCTCAAAAGACTTAACATTGGAAGACTCCAAGTTCTACATTAGAAGTGACTAAATTACTTGTCATTTGTAAACAAAATTTTATTCACTTCTCATCCCCACCTCTGCAACACACATAATAGCTTCTAAGTACCACAAACAGGACCAGGAGGAAACTGTCTTAATTCTAGCTCGACCTAACTGGGTTGTCACTATAGATATTGGTTTCATTATACAACATCTCTATCAACCCTGACTTATGAAACCTTTGAGATAGGACAGTTCTTGTTCCTCAGGCTTTGGAAAGAAATCCGACTTAATGACCTTTAATAGCACAACACAATCAGGTGGTCTAACCTCCAGACAGGGGACATGCACTGCTATTTAGAACAAATAAAAATTATTAAGTGCATGTGTGTGTGTGTGTACATGCATATACGTGTGGTGTGTATGTGTGCATGTGTGTATGTATATGCATGCACATACGTGTGGTGTGTATGTGTGCATGTGTGTGTGTACATGCACATACGTGTGGTGTGTGTGTGCATGTGTGTATGTATGCATGCACATACGTGTGGTGTGTGTGTGTGTGCATGTGTGTGTGTATGTATATGCATGCACTTATAGAGGTCAGAAGATGATTTGTGGTATTTGGTTCTCTCCTTCCATCATGGGGGTTCCTGGTTTGAGCTTATGTAGTCTGGTTAGTTGGCAAAGGCCTTTACCAGCTGAACCATCTCATGGGCCCACACCCTATTGCACTACATAGGATGTTCATAGTTTTTTTTAACTTTAGTGGGATACACACACACACACACACACACACACACACACACACCCCACATAAAGTTTATAAAGATGTTCTTGTTTTGAAGAATGATGCAGAAATTCCACTTACAGGAAAAAAAAACCCAACAAGTTTCTGTTCTTTGAAAATTTTAGTACTAAGTCGTCTATGGGATGCCCTGGATAGAACACAGGAGAGAGAAGATCAGGAGGGCATGAAATGAAGGTGACAGCACAAACTACCGAAGTTTGGTATGGAATTCTGTAAAGAGTTGCTTTAAAAAGTCAACAGACAGCCAATGCTGAAAAATGTGCTACCAGCCAACCCTCCCAGCAAATCACACGGGCATTGGTAGCTCTTTGTTTTCCCCTAGACTGGGCATGCTCAGAAACCATGTTCTGAGCTTTGCTCACTGAGGATGCAGACACGTGAGAGAAATGGGCAAGTCTATATAAGTCCAAAAAGTGGCAAGCACACTGAAGTAAAGAGTGCACTGTCCAAGGAAGACCGGAAGGCAGTCGATACATGGAACTCTCGGCAGAGAATTCCTGTGGCTACAGCGAGTGCTCCCAGCAAGTGCTCCCAGCAGAGGTGGGCATCCTCTGGATGCCTCTCCTGCTCCATCCCTCCACCCACAACAGGGGAAGTAAAAGAGAGCTGACAAAGAAGCAAAGGCATGTCCAGCCTTAGAGAGTCCACGATCAGCTGTTCCCACTGAAATTCTGGGTCACATGCCACCCAGCCCATTTCCCCAGCTCATAAAAGAGGACGATAATTTTCTACTACTCACACCACACAGATGGTTTTAAAACTTCATCAAAACATACATGGGAAGGGGACTCAGATACCACTGGACAAATGTTTAAGTAAATATTGAGGTAGCCGAGTGAATTAACATCAACATGCAGTCAAGGGATAAAGGCAGCAAAGCCTGTCCTCTCATGTGCTCAAAAGCTCTGGCCCCTGCCAGTTTCTTTGGCATTAAGGGACACTTCTGAGATGCTAAAGACAAGCACAGCTGAGTTACCAAAAGTCACAGGCAAGTCAAATTTGTGTTTATACATAAAAGGTTTGAGTGGTGTCACCCAGGGAGTACCCACTTGACAGGAGTAATTGTGAGTGGTGGCATGTAATATTCTTACATAAAATGTGACTTTGGGGTGTTTGCAACAGCGGCGGGAGGCAACGGGTGATAAAAGGCGAGAGTGCTATTGCATCGGCCTCTTACTGTGCCGTGAACTATCCCATCCGCACCTCAGCATGGTAAAATCTCTGTCATGATTATTCTTGCTTTGAAGATGAGTAAATAAGGTATATAGAGATTTTAAAAAGGAAGAGAAGTGTGCTCGCTACTCAGTGTGGGCAGTGGCACTCAAACAGTGTGACAGCAAAGGGGCAGACTGCAGTAACCCAGCACCAGCAACACATTTCCTGGGCTTATAAACACACGCCCTGCAGAGAGCTACATCCAGTCTTACCCCCAGGCAGTCTCACTGGACAGCACTGTTCTCACATTAGTTGTATAAATAAGGAACTTGAGGTGTTTCACAACCTCTTTTGCATTGTTATCCCCTCTCACCATCTTGAAGGAGCCCTTTCTAAATCAGCCCTGAAATATTTACAAATCACAGGGAAGCCCTGTGTTTATCTATGGGCTGTATATCTGTCTGTGCTTCAGACAAACAAAGATTAAGATCTGGTCATGGACCTATCAAGAACTGAAGTTTTGCCCCTCTGGGGAGGTGCAGCCGCCAATGGATACAGCTTTCTGAGAACAGTGGGCAGAGGTTCAGGAAATATGTGCACGCATTCACCTCTCAGTCATTCACTTCATCCTTCAGTACAGACTCAGTGAAGAGAGGTCAGATATAGCAGAGAATGGTACTGTGTGCTTCAACTTGACTCAACTTCAGTCTCCAATGGAAAAACATATACTAGCAGATCAGGAGTGGTGGCTATAACCAGGGGAGGAGAGTCTGATGGGAGGGGCTATGGAGATACACTGGTAAGGGCATGTGCATCTAAACTTGGACAAGGACTTCTGTTAATTATACCTCAGTACAATGGAGAAAAGTCTCTCCTGTGTGTCAGCCCAGGGCCTTTAAATTGGTCCCTAAGGATCCTAACAATTCACGCCTTAAAGATCAAGCCCTGCTGTGTGTACCTTGACCTTGCTGGGGTGGAGAGATCACCCTCTAGCCTCTGTCCTGGGATCCCACACCCCATTCAGAGGTTCTCACTGTCACAAAAGAGTGGAGAAAGGAGGAATCTCTTAAAATCCCAGTAGGGTTGAAGAGCTTCCTCAGGCAGGCCTTAAAATCAGTGCTCTGAGGTTAAGTGGCTCCCAGGAAAGAGTTGCAAAAGCCTACAAATTCACCAAACAGCAGCCAAGGGGAAGCTCCCCCAACTCTGAGGGGTCTGGCTCTGGGGGCAGCAGCTCTTGCGCTGGTCCACAAGGTTGCACTCAGTGCTGAATGGTAACCTTAGAGAAACAGTTTGCTAGTCATAGGCTTATGTCACATTCCCAAGAAGACGAGAAATGGCCTGTGGTTGGGACTGCCCTTATGTCGTTTTACTGTGTTCACAGGGGCCAGTCATGGTACTTACCACCCAGGCTCCTTGCCTGTGTAAGTATGAAAGTGCAATTTGTTAAGCCCATGTAGGAAGCAGAGTATGTGCTAGTGCCTACAGGATGCCTATCTAATAGACTTAGAGCCACAAGAAGAAAAATATTTATAACCTGTGCCTTGTAGAAGACCCAGGACATATAGCCAGCATGGCTTTGATGTATCCTCAAAAGCTTTGTACCTGTAGCTGGGAAGGATACCAGGGGAGAGAAACTTGGTAGAGTTCACTGGGGAAGAAATGGGGAATGGGATGAATAAAGTAAACCAGGTTTTGGAAACTGTCTGGGGGGAGTGGCTTAGCCAATAAAGTATATACTTTATAAAGGTCAGTTCTCCAGCGCTGGTATTTAAAAGGCAGGTGTAGAAGTAAGGTCACCTCTACTCCCACTAATGGTGAACTGGGGGTGGGGTGGGGGTGGGAAACAAGTGGATCCCTGCCTGGTTGCCTAGCCTACTAGGCAAGTTCTGGGCTAGTGAGAGACCCTGTGCTTGAGGAATGATACATAAAGTTAGACTCTGACCCTCACATTTGCACATACACGCATGCTCGTGCACAAACATGCAAAGACACACATCTGCAACCCACACAGGGAGGGAAAGAGGAAGGAAGGGAAGGAGGGAGAAGAGGAAGAAGGAGGGAGACAGAGACACAGAGAGAGAGAGAGAAGAGAATTCAAACAGAACTACAGACTTGCTGGGGGGCGGGGGTGTCTCTTGAACATCAAATATCCTGCCAAATCCATGGTCATACTCAAGTCTTCATGGTGACCCATGGAGGTGGATGTCACTGTTGCACCAGTTACACAGAAGCTCAAGGAGACAGAGAAGCAGAATGTGGTTGGCACATGTCTTTAAAACCTTCACTATCAGCTCTGCACTCCTCTTGCCTCCCCTGAAGATCAATGAAAGATTTTGCTGATGAAGTTTCAGCTAGGGCCAGAGAAAGCCTGCCTCTGGGGTAGATGGATGAACAGTTGCTATGAAGATGGACCTATGCAACGACTCCAGGGCAGAGCCCTGAGCAAGGACTGTCCAAGCAATAGAAAGTCGGGCGATGATGTCTACTGTATCCCTCCCTGGCCCAGGATGCCCCTTTCCACTCTTACCTGCACTGTTTGTACCGTGTAGATTTTCTTCAGATTCGAGGCACACTCGGCTGCTGTGGCACCAGGGAGTGATCTGTCATCAGGAAAATAAGTAACAAAGAAGCAAACAAATCCAGTCAGTGATTGTAAGCTATCCCACAATGTAACTATGTAGGTTTGATCACGGTCAGTGATTGTAAGCTATCCTACAATGTAACTGTGTGGGTTTTGATCACCGGTAGGTCCAGAGCCTCAGAAAGGGAGATCTAGAGATAGATGGTAGCTAGAATTTAAATCCTTTTTCCTAAGGGCATGTATTTGCTTCTCCTAATAGGCAGAAATATGTATTCTGTGGAAATTTAATAGATAAGAAAGGTAAAGTATACAAGAAAGGTACTGGAAGCTTTTTTTTAACATAGTAAAAAAACACCATGAGAATATTTTACTAACATGTAGGTGCTGTTCAGGACTTCAGATTAGAAACTGTCTGCTTTGCCATTGGCAATTTGAGTGCAAACCTCTCCTCTGTGGGATCCACGTAAAACCCCCATACCACCCATGTGGTAAATATCCACACTCCCCATGGAAGCAGAGGACCATTCAGCTACTTCAGAGACCATTATTAAGAGTCAGCCTTGGTTTCCCCCCTAAATTTCTTGCCTTAATACTTTCAGTGGCTTCCCCTGAGCTCTTGTAAATTGTATGGGCAGAATACATTAATCTCTACTTTCTATATGTTCCACTAGATGGCAACACACTACAGGTTTATTCTCTGGGGGGAAAAAAAAAAGATCACATTTTGACTGGCTTTCCAAGTACAGTTCCTGGGATGGGGCTGTGTGGATCTATAGGTGTTTGTTCAGATCTAGAGGTATTCAGAGCCTCCACCCCCATCCCATCAGCACTACTGTGTCTCCTCCTTCCTGCCTACTTAGCAGTCTGTGCTCACAGGCACTGTGGTCCTTGTCAGTAGCAGGTTTAATGACACCACACAAGCAATGCTCAGAGGCCCATATCTGGCTGCGGGCGAGGAATCAAGGACTTGCTAAGAAGGGAAGCACCCTGTGCTCAGCTGATGCACTGGGATCTAGAATGTATGAAAAAGCACCCTTCACCAGCCACTGACCGCAATGACCCTGAGAGTCCCAGAGGTTATCATCGGGGAACACTTTCTGGTGAGTTGTTCTCTACCACACCTTAAAGATGCAGAGAAAACCCCAAACCATCTCTGAAGTCGAGGCAATGAGACAGCCGAGGCCCTGGGGACAGGGCTCCACCACCTGCTTTCTGGAACCACGGACCAATGAAAACATCAGAGCTGGGGAGATGGCTCAGTGGGGGAAGGGCTTGCTTGGTAAGCAGAGGACCAGCGTTCAGACCCTCGCTCAGCATCCATGGGAAAGCCAGGGACAGTGACAGACATCTATAACCCCAGTGCTAGAGGAGGGGAGATAGGTGGATGCCAGGAGCTTGCTGGTCAGTCATCTTGCTGAAATGGCAAACCCCAGGTTCAGTGAGAGACCACCCTGACTCAAACTAAGGTAGAAAACAATAGAGGGAGATACATAATATCAACCTCTGGCCTTCACGCGTGGGCTTGCACCTTGGCATACACATCCATCCATCACACACACATACACAAATCAAAATATCAAAATTATTTGGAATACAGCTCTCTTGTTTAGAGGTCAGTAAGGACGCAAGTTCGGACTAGTCCGAGGGCAAAGATGTCTTGTCACCCACTAGACAGGTAAGTTCTAATAAATAAGTCATGGTTTTATATCTATCTCCTAGCTGTTTGCAAATTTTATGGCCTTCATGTTTCAAAAGCAAAAGCACAACCACAGATGTGACATCTGGTGACATCCGTGCCAGCTATTACATATCTAAGCCGACCCGAGTAAACAGCAGTGAGGAATACATAGGGACCAACAACAGCTGCCTGGACCCACAGAAACCCACCAGGCAACACCGAGGGTCTGGACTGTGGCTGTCCAAGCCCTCTACTTGGACACAGGTAAATACTCTATATAAAGCAAGTTAGTGCACTTGTAGATAATAAAGTCATTAGAAAAGAAGACAAGAAGTACTCATCTCTCTGTTTCTGTTTATTTGACACGAACTGTTTAGAAGTCTATTGCTTTTACATGACAATCAACTGGCACTTAATCCAACTAATTTCTCTTTCTTCGTACAATCGAGCTAACTGCTCCACCACATACTCCGAGCAAATATATTCCTGGATCCTACAAGCACTGGAGACAGGACTCCACCCCTAACTGCACTCAGGAAGCGGGCAGGCCAGAGCCTAAGGTAGGGGATGAATTTTGCAGCTTTTTAATCTGTAGAATAAAATTACATATTTGAAGTTTTCACTGATTTTTAAAGCTACTCTTCAATTCAGGATGCCTTAGAGTACGTGTTTAACGTGTTCACTCAGTCCATTATCATCACAAATTACACAAAGCCAACTTTCAGGTGCTGGTTCCCATTTAACTTTCAAAAGTGACTAGTGAGCACTTGGTCTCCAAGGTTTTTTTTAAGGGTCCCGATTCTAGTCTGGTTTGTGACATTCTGGGGTAGGAGACAAATGTACAAAGTCACTTAAGGTCTCTGTTTCAGTGTCCAAGTGTTTGAAGATACTGGGTCTCCAGAGGTCAGGAGGAGCGTCTGGAAGGAGGTAACTAAGCTACACTCACCAGTGGAAGGCAGCGGAGTCTGGCAGCCAGTGAGAGGAGCAGGGCTCCAGCTGCTGTTGAGTGACCAGAGTCCTGCAGGGGCCCCTGTAGCCTGTGCGGTACTTGTAACCATTTTACACTGAGCACACCGGGGCTCAGAGAGGCATGGCAACATTCCCAGGGGAATAAAAAACACTTAACAAAACCAGATGCCGTGCCTGTGACAGTCTCTCCTTATGCCATACTGCAGAGCCACCCAGTCAAGTCTCAGCAATTACTAAACCTGGCCTCACATAAACTAAGCATGTGTGCCACATTGAGCTCACCCAGTTCCACATTTTCATTTCTGTAGTGTGCACATGTGTGTTCGGGTGTGTACCAGGACATCTCTCTACCATCATTTGGAAGACAGGGTCTCTCACTAAACCTGCAACTCACCAACTGACTGGGCTGTCTGATCTCTAAGTGCCTGGGACCCTCCTGAGTCCTGTGGTGCTGCTCTGGGATTGTAGGCATGCTCACCACACCTGGCTCTTTACTGAGGGCTGGGACCAGCACTAAGTCTCCATGCTCACACGACAAGCACTTCTCTACAGCCGACACTTGTATTCCTAAAAATACAAAACAACAACAACCAAAAACCCCCACCTTTTCTAATTGTATGTGATGTGTGTGTTTGTGCCGGTATATGTATGTGAGTGTGTCCATGTGTGTGAATGTGTGCCTGTGTGCTATGTTCATTCATATATGCATACCTGGAGGCCAGAAGCTGGTGTCAAGTATCTTTCTCTATAACTGCCCACTTTTAAATTTATTTATCTTTCAGAAACAGGGCCTTTAATATCTTTCACTGAACCTGGAGTTTGCTGTTAGGGACACAGTAGCTCTGCAGTAGATCTCCAGGGTTCTCCTGTCTCAGTTCCCCACTGTGGGGGGGGGGGGTGGGAGGGGGGGGGGTTATAAGCACACCAGGTATGGCTGCCACACAGGTTGAGGATCCAGTCTTCATGCTTGCACAGCCACTGAGCCATCTCCCCAGCCCCATTCCCTGCCATTTCTGCAGGAAACATTACGGTAGAATCTTGGTGTGTTCTCAACAAGGCTACCACTTTAGCTTAATCTTATTATTAATTCAAGAGCGAGTCTGTGGGGATTAGAAGACTTGGATTAAATAGTCTTTCCAATGAAGCAGGGTAGGGAAAGTCCTCACAACACCCGACAGGAACATGCTTGGCCACAGCCAGCCTCTGATAGGCTAACAGCATCAAGGCTAGGAAGGAAGTGACAGGCTCTGCAGAAACTCGCTGTGGTAGTTAGAATGAGAAACAACTCGTCTGCCGTACCTAAGTGGCAACACTGCTTCGGGGGAGATTATGGACTCTTTAGGAAGTAGAGCCTTGCTGGATAGAAGTAAGTTACTAGGGTGGGCTATGAAGGCTTACAGCCTCCTTCCTCTTTCTGTTCTCTGTTCCTTGTGTGCAGACGAAATGTGATCAGCCAGCTTCTTACTCCTGCTGCCATGCCATGTCTTTCCCTGCCACAATGAAGTGAGAGATCCATAGTTCTCAGGAGCCCGAAGCAAAAGTAAGCCCTTTCTCCCCCAGGTTACATCAGGTCATGGCGCTTGATCCCAGGGACCGCAAAGTAGACAGTTTCCCAGTTACTTCCTGAAAGAGGTTGATTCTGATTTCTGAGGGCTCATCTAGCTGCTGGGTGGTTTTATAAACATCTGTCTTGCAGACCAGTACAGCAATGTTGTCAGGTCTGTGTTGGCTTGGCTGGTCAGTGCAGGTTTGGTATTCTATGCACCAAACTTGATTTGGTAGTCACTAAAACACACTGCTATGTCTCAACCTCATCCCGAACTTCAGGTTTCCTAACAAGCAAGATTGGGACACAGCCGCAGAGCCCATTTTAGAAGGGCAAACAAGCCAAGGTTTTCAAGTGGCCTGCCTTGTAAACAGGCCAGTGTGCACTGGATTTGCTGATTCAAGTTACTGGTGTACTGTGATGTTTTTTCTTCATTACTGAGGGTTAATCACAGACCTCACACACACTAGGCAACTTGGCTACCTCCTTAGCATTTAATTTAGTATTTTGAGATAGGGTCTCATTATGTTGTCCATGCTGGCCTTGAACTTGAAACCCTTCTGCCTCAGCCTCCTGAGTAGTTGGGACTATAGGACTGTGGCTGCTTTCTGAGAAGGCAATGCAGACTAAGGCTGCTGCCACATAAGTAACTGAAGGGCAAAGATATAGAATAGATTTGAAACAAGAGACAGTGTTACTAAAACCATTTATGCAACATATACATGTATACACACACACACACACATATATATACATATATATATATATATACATATATATATATATATGTTTATTTATTGTATATTTTTACTTTATCAGTACCAGAGATCTCATTTTCTATAGAGACGTCTAGTCAGAGCCCTCTGTCTGCAGACCTGGATGCCACTGGAATGGCAGTGACCCAGATGATCAAAGGCAAATATTGGAAGGCATTTTGTGTTGCTTCGAGTAGCAGGTGAACCTCCATAACGCTCCACAATACAGAAGCTTCTACAAAACAAAATCCATAGTGTGGAGAGCTCCGGTATAGACATGAAAGAGCCTTGGGGGATTTATCATTTATCACACTACAAACATTCATTTCTACCTCTTTTGGAGTTGAGGACACAGTGATGATGACTCTAGGCAAAGCCCTTGGAGAATATGTTCTACACATGACATCTCTGCTTTCTGGATCGCATTCCCCGTACCCCACCCCCACCCCCAATCTCCCTGGCTCCCTGTGCTCCTGGAGGCAAAGAAACAAAGTTTGGAATGGATTTATTTTCCCTGAAAAGAAGATATGGGAAAGAAAGCTGACAAGGGAGCACACATGCAACTGTGACCACTCCCAGAGGACCACAGATGTGAGCCATTCTGCAACCTAAGATCAGGCCTGTCTTCTGCTTCTCTCTTCCCTGCATACATGACCCTCCCCGCAACATAGTGTACTGGAGCTGAGAACACAGCAGTGGAAAGATAAATGTCCCTGGTGGGCCAGAGTCTAGATTTCGAATTGTTCTAGCCTAGTCTACCCTCTACTTAATAGTTATAATGTAATCTCAACCTCCCTTTTTTGAGTAGGTATTAGCTCTGATTCTCAAAGCATTTCTGCCAGGCTGATAACATAACCTACACTTACCTGGATTCTGCCACCTCTGGTGTCATTGCCTTCCTGTTTCCCAGGACTACTGTCCATCTCTTGATAAAATCAGTCAGCACGGAGACCCACAGAGCAGATATTATGGCAAATCCCTCCCTCCTGCTCCTATATTACCTGCTTGTTACACATTCTCCCTCTTTTGCTACACTGTGTGAGACTCTGAGACAGAGGCAGGCAAGGCAAGGTGCCTAGCAATACAAGTAGCATAGCTGTGGAGGAGGAACATTCTAGATCAATGCTGAGGGGTCGGCCTAGGAGGAAGCCAGCATACCCAACAAAGGCCACTGAGGGACAGGAGCAGGAAAGCTATGAAGACTAATTACTCTCTGTAACCAATCCCTGCCAAGACAAGCCCCGTTCTGCCACCAGCCTCACCCTCTGCTTCCCCTCTCTAGAAACAGCCTTACCTATTGCATTGCTGCCTGGACACATGAACCAGTGCTGGTAGATGTTTCTCTTACACAGTGCATCTAAATGCATCTGACTGCAGACAGACAGACAGACACAGATGAGAAAGCCCTCAGTATGGACACACTAGCCAAAAACAGAAAAGCCCACACAAACAGCTGAGAGCTGCTTGTGTTCACCTACAGAGAGGACACCCACTAGGCTCTCCTAGCTATAGGCTGCAGCCTTGGTGAAGGCTGTCTCTTTAGTTAATTACGGATCCACCCGTTAATGCAGAAGGGATCTGGGCCCTGGCAAATCAATGCCTAAGGTAACGATGTTGGAGAGCTGTTGATGTCATTTAGGACTGAATTCTAAGCTCCTTCTTTAGATTGTGTCTTTAACAGGATAATACAGAATGGATCCTAAGATTCTCTTTTTAAAATTGGTGAGAAATTCTCATTTGGAGAGTCAGGAGGATGGTGGGAATCTAGTAACACTAGACCAACTGTTCTACTCAAACCATTTCCAGGCACCACGTGAGTACAAAATTTTAATATTTACAAACCACATTTACCCATTAAAACAGATTCCCGAGACACTTCACAAGAACACACTCTCTCCACTGACTTCTCAAACGTCTGAGGGAGGGCACGTTGCCCTCTTTGTTTTAGGAGACCCTGTGGGCCAGTGACTGAAGCGATTACATGCCTTCTGCACGTGTACATGCCATGTTCCGCCTCCACTTGGCAGATAAGATCACTAAAGCTGGGTTGGTACAGGAACTCACTAACTGACACACAGTTGGCAGTGGCAGAGCTGAGACTCGCCACAGTTGGCTGACATCTTCTGTCAGGGGTGGCCCTTGAAGGAACCCACCCCACATGCAGCACAGACCCAAACGCCACACCTTGCAATCCTCAACCTGGCCATTCCAGGTGAACATTCTCCATGCGGTGCACCTTTAAAGACATGGCCACCGCAGGCAGACCTTGGAGTCAATTCCACCTAAACGATCTTACCCACGGCACCACAACCCAGCCACGTAGATACCTGGGGAGACTTCCCACAAAGCAGAAGCGGAGGAAAGGTTTCCCACACTCTACCTGCACGTTGGTCACTTAAAGTGTCATCAGTCCACAGGCAGCAGCCCCTGGGAGCTTGTTAGAGGCAGGTTCAGTCCCTAGGTCCCACACGTGTTAAGTCCCTGGGGTTTCTAATCCTTCTCCTAGTCATGATGACCCTGTATCATCTGAATAAAATCACCACAAGGAAAGCCAACCCCTCTATGGTAAAGTCCAGTGAGGAGGAGCATCTAAGCAAAATGTAAAAGCCACTGTTCTAACAGCGCCCTCAACGCCGCGCAAAGACATCACCAAGGCAACGGCAGTACTGACTGTGAAGGGTGGTCCTGTCCAGGGGCTTGGACAGGAGGTTTCAGGCAGGGCTCTTTTTATTATCTGCATTAAAAACACTGTCTGTCTGTCTGCCTGTCCCCCCACTCCATGTGTGTGTGTGTGTATGTGTGTGCACGCGCGCGCTCACACATGTGCACACAATCACATGAACATACATGAATATGGACTCAAATGTACAGTGTCCTAAGAGTCAGGCTTAGGAAAAGCCCAGGTGTTGCCCTCACCTTCCACTTTGAGGTGAGCTGGCCTGGACGTTTCTGGAAATTCTCTGTCTTTGCCTCCTGTCTGGGGGTGCTGGGATGGGATCATAGAGCATGCTCTTGCAGCTGGAATAGAGTAGTTCTGGGGATTCAAACTCACAACCTCATGCTCACACAGCAACTATTTTACCCAGTGAGCCATCTCCTCAGCTATCTCTGCAAAGTTTAATGTGTGTGTGTGTGTGGGGGGGGGGGGGTGTCCTTGGCTGAATTGCCTTCCATGAAAGCAGACCTCAGTTTCCCCAAGTGGCTGAAATTGAGAGCCTACCTCTAAGTCTATACTACTACATGATATGACACAAGAGAATGATGTCCCATTCACTGCTTCTATCCCCAGGGAAGCACTGGTAGGGGTCTTGGTGGCCACTGTATGGTCACCCAGTGCTTTATTTCAATTCTGCTTCTCCCCTGCACTGCTAGGTGACCTCAACGTTTTCATCTATAAAATGTTTCTGGGACATCCGTTGCAGTGTCGTGAGGACCTTATGCTTGAGTTTATATAGCACTTGGCTCACTGTTTAATACACAGGAGTCATATTAACACAGTACATAGTATGTCGTATTAACAGGGTAAGATGGGGAAAGGCATTTTTTTGGTTTGTATAGTACAATGTCTCCAATTATATGCCCAGTACACATACACTTTGTGAAAGACACGAATGATGACAATAGTCAAATGTCCTAGAGGAGACAATTTCATTTTAGCCAAGAGAACAAATCTGAAGGGGAAAGACTTCAAAGCCAGGGATGTATCTGCCGAATCCAGCCTTCCCGAGCAATTTACATCAGCTGTCAGAGGGAAAACACACACAGGCCCAGTACCATGATTAAGCATGCCCCTTGTACATCATTCACTCCATTAAAGATGATTTCATTTTAATCACTTTTAGATAGATCTGTGGCTTGAGGCTACACCAGTTTCCTGTTTGAGAGTCGCATACAAAAGGGGGCTGAGCTTGGTGCTGACAGTCAGCAATACATCTGCAGAAGCTGGCCTCATTACCGAGCACTCTACATGTTTATCTGGCTCTGGTTTCTCCCTGCTTCCCAACATTGCCCTTCCTGTTCTTCAGTAGCTGTGGGGCTCTTTTCATCTTGTCTTACAATTAATCTCTTTAGGGCCAGAAGTGGGGTGGAGAGGAACAACACAAGTTCACAGATCCCACTAAGGCAGACTGGCTCCTGAAGTATCCTCACACCACACTATCTGCTGCCTTGGGTTTCCAAGCACTCAGGAGGCAGAGAAAGACAGTGTTTGAGGGCAGCCTGAGTGAGCTCCAGGACAGACAGACAGACAGGGCTATTCAGCTATCTCAAATAAACAAACAAACAAATAAACAAACAAAAAAGTCTTGTTTTGTTGTTTGTTGTTGTTGTTGTTGAGTTCGTACTACCAACTAAGGATTAGTAACTTTTCAGAATACACATACTGAAGGCCCTGGGCCACTCTACAAGAAGCACTGGTCACATGTGGACAGGCTGTGCAACCATCCCCTCAGGGAAGGGTACTAACTGCAAACAGATCAATACTGAACCTTTTACAGAAATAAAACCATCAGCCACTCAAGAGAGTTTGCAGAAATATAAAGGAAGACTGGGAGAGGAGGAGTCTCAACATCAGACTATGCCTCTTCCAGTGTCTTCTGCTGACCTCATCTACTCAAGCCACTCAATGAAGAAAGATGCTGTGGGGTCTCCTTTCGCAAGGCCGGAACCACCTCTGTGTACCAGATGTACGGGTACGGACCACACCGAGAGACTGCATCAGGATGCATCACACCTGTAAGGTGGATTCCTCAGAACTCCTTGCCTTGGGATTCTCACCCATGCTCCCAAAGCACGCGGTGTGCGAGGTGGCCTGCTGGAGAGAAGCCCACTGTGGTCATGGCCAGGCTCTCTATTCTCTGATTCTAAGTAACTGAGCTCTGACGTGTTCAGCTCATAGGATCAATGCATGCATAGTAACATTCCAGTTCGGATACAAGGCACATCGTGACGAGGCGCATTCATCCTCTGTACCCAGAGGTCTTACTGAACAGGTCCTGGGCAAGGTGCAAGCTGGTATAGCACAGGCTGGTGATTCTGATGTAAGAGTCAGAGAACTATACTTTCAGACACACAAACTTGGTGCGGCTAAGCTAGACAAGTTGGAATTGGTGGCAGATATAGGTAATGGTCAATTTTTGTGGCCCAAAACAGAAGTTAGGAGCTCGGTAGTTAAGAGTCCTGGTTGCTCTTGCAGAGGACCGAAGTTCGATTCCCAGCATCCACATTGCAGCTTATAACTGTCTGTAACTCCAATATGAGGTGATCTGATAACCTCTTCTGGTCCCTGTAGGCATCAGACATGCATGTGGTCTACAGACATACATGTAAGTCAAACACTCATACACATAAATACAAAATGCTTGCTATGTGACAGGCACACCCTTAGGTCACAGACCTGAAGACTTTAGCATCTCAGCATCAAGAGTAAGCTAATAAATAAATAAATAAATAAATAAATAAATAAATAAAATAAAATAAAATCAACTATCTGTAATAGAACTCTTGCTTACAAAGAAATGCTGTAGAGAAACCAAAGAGTAACAGGCTGTAAGCTTCATGCCCAAGGAAGAATGAGTTAGCCAGGTCCTCAGGGTAGACTATGAGTCATCCCGCATCCCGAAAAGCATGAGCTCAGGAGACAAAGTTCACTACCAGTGCAGTCCCTAATCCACCCAAGACAGGCATTACAAGTTTGCTGCTACTAGGGAAGAGAAACTTGGAATTGGCAATGGTTTGCCAAGTCAAAAGGAAAGTCTCAAACTTGACACAGCAAATATACATTGTTACTATAACCTGTGAGCATAAGGGTTTCCTTAAAAACAAAGCAAACAAAAACTGAAGCACTTTTGTTTGCTTGTTAGTTTTGAAACATGGCTCTAAAGCCAGCTGTGGTGGCGCATGCCTGAAACTCCAGCGCTCCAGAGGGTTAGGCAGGAAGATAGTGAGTTCAAGGCTAGCCTGGAGTACATAAGACCTTGTCTTGAAAAACAAAATGAAACAAAACCCGCTATGATTGATATCTAAACACACACACACACACACACATACACACACACACCCCACACCCCTCACCCCTCACCACTGATGGCCTCTTTGGTAGAAGTTCAGGTAGAGATCTAGAACATGACTTAATCTTCGCACACCCAGCTCAGCAGAGGCATTAAGTAAACAGCTGCATGGTAAGAGAGAGGCCATGACGGGCAGATTGGGTATATGTGCACTGTGTGCAGAAGATTTCCTCCCAGACAGGGTATGCTTTGGAGAGGGAGGAGTCTGGGTACCAGGCAGATACCTAGGCAATCTTCGATGATCCTGGTGCTAGAGCTGCCCAGGGCCAGCAGAAAGAGCCGGGAGAGGCACATGTAGAGGTGGTGATGTCTTAGATTTTAGTGAGTTTGCTAAGCGTCACTAAACCTGCAAAAGTATAGAAATAGACAAAGCAGGGTACTTAGGAAAGATGATGCAAGGATCAGAGAGAAATATTACTTTGAGATGCTGGTGATCTGGTGGGGAACAACATGGGTCAGCAGAAAAGGAAGACCCTGGAGAGAAATCGGTTCCATTTTGGAGTAATCAGAAAAGCACCCAAACTGCCGACCTCCTGGCTCTTGGCTATACGTGCCTAGACTTGAGAGGGCAGAGAAGGGAGACTGACAGATGTGTACAAGAGTGAAGTGAGTCACCACAGGAGAGTGCGGTTGCTAGGGGAAGACTTAGACTCCACCATGAGCGCCACACCAGATCTAGGAGCTGAGAAGTGAGTAACCATGGTCAGAGCTCACGTTCTAGATAAAGACCACCAGTAACAGCTGCAGAGTATAGTCTCCAGTTATTCTTCAGGTTGCTCTGGGCAAGGGTAGCTACAGACTGCTCAAGGATTTCGGGGGGGGGGGGGTCGCTGAGAAACTAGGACAGAGAGAGATTAACTGTTAACTACTCGTATCTAAGCTCAGAAGACACTAAGGAAGCTGTGAGGGCAGCCGAAAAGGTGGCATGGTGCATGCAGGGCAGGCAGAGGCGGCAGGATCTATCTGCCTGTGGGTTCTGTCACCTCCTGCTTCAGCTGGAGCTACAAGCCTTCCTGTGTCAGGGTGGCAGTCCTGTGTGGGACAGGCCCCAAGGGCTAGGTCCTGGGAGAAGCAGAGGGCCGGAGGTCACCACACAATGACCTGGAAACATGCAGAGACACTCGTGGGAATGGAAGGCAAGAACCAAACAGAGTTTAGATGCCAAGCTAAGAGGAAGAAGTTCCTTCGTCCTGTGCAGTGACCCACGTACTTCCCATTGACTTAACCCACTGACTTCAGTAGCCCACTGACTTCAGGCAAGTAAGGTTTGGCTTTCCAGTTGACTACTTAAAATGCAAATGCTTTCTGGAGGATTCTCCAATCTGTTTGATAGGGAAATGAACTTAGGATGCTGGCTTCCTACTACTTGAATTCAGATCAGTGATGTAGTAGAGGCCTAGGGGTCAACCTCAGGTATCTTTTCCTCAGGAATGCCCCCCACACCCATCTGCTTTGGTCCTCTCTTACCAGGCTGCAGCATAGGCCAAATAAGGATAGGCTGGGTAGCCGGTGGGTGTGAGCGAGCCACCTGTCTCTGCCTTCCCAGTACTGAGATCATAAGTACGGCGTGAGTACTTGCTACATCACTAGGCCTGGCCTTTTACTTGGGCCCTGGGAAAAGGCTGGAGGAATGCAGATCCTCATGTGTGCACAGCAGTTTACCAACCCAGCTTGCTCCTCTGCCCCATCAGTTGAAATGCATTAAGCTCTTACTTCACACCAGGTTCCCGCTTTACATCCATCACTCAAAATAGCCCTGGGCAGCAAATACCACAGTTGTGTTCACTTAACACTGGAGTGCAGCTGGGTGAGGCTGGGCAAGGTAGTGGTGGTGGTGGTGGTGCTGATGCTGTTGCTGCTGCTCCTCCTCCTCTTCCTCCTCCTCCTCTTCCTCCCCCCCCCAGCAGCAGCAGCAGCAGCAGCAGCAGCAGCAGCAG
This sequence comes from Mus musculus, assembly GCF_000001635.26. Classification (NCBI taxonomy): domain Eukaryota; kingdom Metazoa; phylum Chordata; class Mammalia; order Rodentia; family Muridae; genus Mus; species Mus musculus. The sequence goes on from NC_000072.6 coordinate 99,664,726, forward strand.
CAGCAGCAGCAGCAGCAGCATCAGCATCCAGTCGGCTGTAAGGTAGGACTGCCTGAGACAGGAGCTGGAAGGAAGCCGTGGACTTCCAGCCTGAGGGAAGGACGCCCTGCAGGTCTCATAAGAACACCACTACTCTCTGCAGTGTTCCTTCTCTGGGGGAAATTCCAAGTTAACTTGCAGAACCTGAGGTGTTCTTCCCAAGTGTGCCTGAGGGTGGGTAGAGCCTCTATAAATAAATACTGTAGACTCTCAGAGAAGAAACATAGAGTTCAATAAAAATTACGAGATGATGGATCAGGCACAATGTTGAAACTAGTTATAATTTCTAAATGGATCCAGCATTTCTATTAAAGGTTTAGACACTACAGAAGTAACACATTTCATTTATTGATGTCTTAGCAGGGGGGAAAGAATGCAAATCAATGTAAAAAAGACATCATTTGTACTTTTACTAAAGTGACCTATTCTTAAGGCTGTCCTCCCTCTGCCCGGGGCTGAGAATTGAACCCAGGGTCTGTTTCCTAAAACACATGTGCTCTACCACTGAACTACACTGCCAGCCTACATATCTTACGTTAGAAGACATTACATGTTTTCGTAAAGCACTCGTGAACATACAGGATACATGGACATACACCTTAGAGTAGTTCTAAAATATGCTGTTCTAAATCTACTACAGTTTAATCCACTGAAAGTGGAGCTCTCTCCATCCAGTCTTTTCTGGACAGCACACCCACAGATTGAACCACAAGCCCGGTTGTATACCTTGAAAACATATTCCAGGTACCAACTTCACAGTTAGAGGATACCTTTGAAAACAAAGTCATGACTTCACTGTGCTAGTGACTGCCAAAACCCAAAGCCACTCCTGCTATGACAGCCAAATTCTGGAAACTCAGAATGAAAGTGAAAATGTTTTTGCAAATCTCTCCCATCCCCAACTTCTCTGTGTCTCCAGGAAACAAACTGGCTCCGGGTGTAAATTCTTAGAGGTAAGGGCTAATCTGTCCGGAAAAGAACTGTCTTCGCTTAAAACATGAATATCAGTTTTAAAAAACAAACAAATCTGCAGGCATGGGTGCAAAGCTAAAAACAAAACAAAACATCCGTGTGGAGTATAAAACTAAGTCTCTCCGGAAACTGTCACATACATTTCCTCCTAACTCTTAAACCATGCTAGACAGTTTCATCAAGATTCCCACACACTTGTGGAAACAACTTGATTTATCACTACCGGCACAGATGACAGTCGTTAAGAAAGGGCTGGATATCCACACATCTATCCACACAACAAAACTAGTCGTTCTACTACCACAAAGGCACAGTTCTAGGTTCTGGGACTCTGCATGTAGCCAAAGCCAGCCCCTACTCGGTGAATCTCGCTCAGGGCAAGCGATGGAGGAACTGATAGCAAACTGGAAATAAGTTCACACTGCAAGCACGCGGTAGCATTGAGCATTGTGATGAAAAACAAGGCAGGATAGAGATACAGGATCCTGTGAGAAGTTTCTATTTTGGAGAGGGATCTGAGACCTCACAGAGGCTAGGGCACCGAAGCTGTCCCCACAAAGTTGTCCGGTATCACAGAAGCCCCAGCTTACTCCAGACCCCTTGCCGGGGCTGGGTGTGCAGATGCCCGCAGCTAGGTCCCAGAGCTTCCCTGCCGCCGGCCGATTTTTCTGACTGCTGTCACCGCAAAGGTCACGTCCCGAGCAAGCCTAGCACCCCAGGGATACGCGGGGCAGCCTTCCCAGACCAGCCGGGACTCCCTGCCCAGCGGGCTGGGCGCTATCGGGGACGCGCGGAACTCTGCTGCGTCCGCGCGAGCTCCCCCCCCCCCGGGCAGCGGCGCGCGTGGGGCGAGGACGCGGCCGAGACAAAGCGGCGGGGCGCGGCCCTCACCTGTCCAGCCAGAAGGTCCAGGGCGAGTGCAGCGGGACACCGCCCGGCTCCGGCGGCAACGCGGACAGAGCCTTGTCGAGAGGCTCGTTAGCCCCGGGGGGTGCGGCAGCCGGGGGCAGCGCCATGTTCTCCGCCGGCCAGGCCGCGGACAAGCGGACCGGAGCGCCTAGTAGTCTCCCGGCGCCAGCCCCGCCCCGCCCCGCCCCGCCCCGCGCCCCACCCCGACCGGCCTCCGCCCTGCCCCAGTCCAACAAAGGCCGGGCCCGCGCCGGGAGCAGAGGACCCGAGGGAGAAGGGCAGAGGAACAGTCACCCGGCAAGCCCCTGCAGCTGGGGCCAAGGACAGATGGAAGGTCCGGCCAATGGATCAGTGCGGATGGAGTCTCAAAGTCCAACAGGGCGAGAGAGGAAGGAGAGGTGGATTGACATACCAGCAATCAGAAGGCTGGATGGGAAGGCTGGCAGATGGCTGGAGGAGGGACAGAGGGATGGAAGGGCAGATGGAAGCACAGTTGGATGTGACAGATAGATGGAGAGAGGACCAATGGCCGAACAGATAAAGAGACTCCAATGTCTGAGACTGTAGAACCAAGGTACTAAAGGCCACACTAACAGAGGCCATGGAGTTGTACTGAAGCTGTGCACGCCTAGAGGAGAGGATAAAGTTACCTAACAGTGTAGCATAAGGGAACGAAGTTACTTTCCTTCTATCTCTGGAGCCACGATGTGCCCACAGAATGCCCAGCTTTCAAGAGAATCATCAGAGTCGGCCAAAGTTGTCCAGCTCTGCCTCCAAGCCCAGCAGAGGAAGCAAGAGGGAGCTGCAATTCTGCACTCATAGCCTACACTTGTGAAAATCCAGGAAGTCAATGTAACCAGAGACCGCTGCGTTCACAGTAAGGGGAACCCTCAGGCAAGCCTCCTCCCAGGCCTCAGTTAACTCTGTCTTCAGGAGAAAGGCAAAGGACTGGAGGCATGCTGTATGTTCCCGGCCTCCAGCAGCTGGGGACGTGCTGTTGGTCAACTCGTCCATTTTCTAGCTGACCAGTGTTTATTTTGCTTTCTGCTTGAGAGAGAATAGCTGGAGGATAGGGGTTTTATGGCTTCTTGATAGCTTGTCCTGAACCCAGGGCAGGTGTCCTCCCAAGCTAGCCCAGGCAAGATAAAATAGCAACAAAACAGTCTGCGTGCTTTGTGACCCCTTCTTGGAATGTAACCAGGTTCTGAGCAAGTCTTCCATCCCTGAGATACCAGGGTCCACCTGGTCATATGCATTTGTTGCTTAATCTTTCTTTACCTTTTCAAAAAAAAGCACACCTATGACATCGCTAAAGCCTTTCAGAGAGCTTTACCCTATTAGCTTGTATACCCCTTAAATAATATGATGTGGAAGATATTATCCACCTATCTTATAGATAAGGGACAGAATAGGTAGGTTAACCCCAAGTTCACATGATTAGTACACGGCAAAGCTGGGATTTGAAGTGGTGTGTTAAGACTCTTGAGTTGAGGATTTCCACCGCTAGACTGTTGTGCACATCTGAACAAAAAATAAAGGTCCAGAGAGTAGAAATAAGTCATAAATGGTCTCACCTTCTCCCAAGACAATCAATCTACCTCCCAGAGGAAACTGTTGCCACATGTGTGCATACAAACATACATCTCAACTTATAAACTGTATCTCCAAATCTTTTTATAGAAGAAACAGACGAATTTAACATCAATGCTGCACTTTGTTTCCTTCTTTGGCATTATTGTCTCTGAACATCTTCCATATCAAGACACACAGACCTACCTCACCCAGGGTGTCAACAGGACTCACTATGTAAAGCAATGGCCCCCAACATCTGCTCTTCCTAGCTATTCTCTTCTCTGAGTAAACCCGCCCTGGGCATCTTCATAATTACATCCTCATCCGTTCAGGCTCACTTCAGAGTGAGTTTGGTGGATGAGAACAGCTGCCTGCGTTTAAGACTCTGGTCCACGTTGCCAAGTTGTACAAGATAAGCACATATCCTTGTATGTGATCTATAAATAGCGCCTGACTCTGAGGACTCAGTGACATTTATCTGTATGAAATTCTAAAGCATCCGTAAAGAGGATGGCTGCTTCCTAATGATCACGACTAGTCAAACTGTCAAGAGTCTGACTCTTCCTCATACCCTGTAATAATCACTCAGCCAGAAAGGGCTAGCTTTACACTTCTATCAGCAGTTTCTATAAAATACAAAGTCACATAATAAACTCCTTCTAGGACTTAGGACCAGAAGGAGCCTGACAGTTTTTTCTGCATTACATACCACCCATTCGCTTTGGCTTCTAAGGCCCTCAAAATTACATGTGCTGCCGGATTGTGACACGGATATTCATCAGTGAAGAAGGGGCTCTTGTATTCTCACATTTCTGTTTCTATTTCGATGGCCTGACTGCATGTCTGCATCTTATACTGTGAAGGCCTGAGGTCCATTTGGGAAGTTGGTGACACACAGTGAGTAACATATAAATAACCTCAGGCTAACCAAGAGTTCAGGTGACATGGTTAAGGACGCTGGGAGAAGGGAGAAGACGCTGAGCACTTCTGTCCCCTTCCCACCAAACACATGTTGGTCCTCATTATGCTTCAAAATTATACTTCAGTAAAAACACATTAGGAACATTATTTCACTTGTATTCCCCACTTTGCAAGTAGATGGCAGGAGCCAGAGCCTCCAGGTAGACAGGGCACTTTGTGTTCCCGAAACAAACACAAGGCTATGAGAAAGGAAGCTGGAGGCCCAGAGAGGTGAGGTGACTTACCTGAGGACACTGCTCTAGGACATGGCAAAGGCAGAACTAGACCGTGGGTCTCTTGAGGTCCAGGCCAAGGTGCTCTCTCATTGCATAACACACAATGCAGATGCCTTGGGGTGGCAGGAGAGAGGAAAAGGTGACCCCACAGCCCCTTGCAACAAAAACAACAGAAAGGACTTGAGGCACTCATAAATAATTAAGCAATTAGCTGCAGCAATGACTCCCCTCCCCGCCAGTATCCAGTCACCAAGGCAACTTGGGCAGGGTGCCTGCTGGTTGCCTGGTAACAGTGTGGTCTGTTCCCCTGACATGCTCCCTAGGCATCAAAGGATTTGAGAGCTGGAAAGAACCTTCGAAGGGGATCAGCATTCCAACCCCTTCATTTCCCAAATGAGGAAATGGAGGCCCAGAGAAGCTGGGTAACTTGCCCAGGGTCACACAGCTACTCAGAGGCACAGCCAGGCTCCATTTCCAGTTGCTTTCCATTAGTGTACCAGGGATGCCCCAGGAGAACCATAGATGAGAGAGAAGCGCTCTCTCTCTCTCTCTCTCTCTCTCTCTCTCTCTCTCTCTCTCGTGCCTAGAGGAACATGAGAGTCAAAGCCAGTGAGCAAGCAAGAAAGAGACAGAGACCTTGAGTGCTCATGTGCAATTAGCAGGAGCTGGTAATCCCATCAGCCCAACTTTCATCATCACCATGGTAACATGGGTGAGGTGGGTGCTGGTTGCCTAGTAACAAGTGGTCCTCTCTCTTCCACTCATATCCGGCTCCCTGGGAGGCACAGAAACAGTAGAATGTTGGATTTGGTAGAGAAGACAAGGATGCTAACTCAGTTTCCTCCTTTAAACAATGAAGGATGTGTGGAAAGATTGTGCATATACACAGCTCAGGGAAAGCTAGGGACATTCCCTTTATTTATGCACTCCCACAGCAAAGGGGAGCAAACCTTATACTTTAAAGCCAGAACATGGGTGTAATTGTCTGGTGGTTTCTTGTGTTTTGGTGATGGTGGTGGCTTGTTTTTTGTTTGCTTGTTTGTTTTTATTTTGTTTTGTTTTGTTTTAAAGGAGACAGTTCTACCATGTGTCCATATAGTGGCAATACTACATACAAAACAGCACAGAGTAGATCTTAGCAGTTAGACTTTGAGTCTCTAAGGCCAGAAAGTCTGCGTCACATGTGCCAAGGTTCCATAGGTGAGAAACGGGCCAGTCCGGATCCCGCTGGCCATCATTAATCCAGAAAATGCGCACATGACTGGGCAATCACAAAGATGCTGCCAACATTCCATCCAGTGAATGGTTGCAGATCTGCTATGCAAATGCCACCACCCCAGGCTCTTGAGATCACCACTGAACTATACAGACAGGAGACACCTGTGTCGCAGTGACCAGGGTGCATGTAAGTATATGGCTAGATCTGTACTCACTTGTGCAATTGTCAGATGGGTGCAGGCCCTCACGGGCAATATGCTGTTTACATTGCTGGGCTCCTTCTCTGAGACTTACAGTTTCCTGTTTACAGTTTGTGGTGCTACAAATAAGCCCTAGGAATTACAAAGAAAAAAAAGGATGTCTGTGGCCACTAGGTGGCAGACCTCAGACCTCAGACACAAGCCTGGGGCACAGACCTGCATAGAGCCTCCAGCAAAGCAAGTGTTTACAGTTTCTCAGTCCTAAAGCCATGGCTTGGAGGGGGAACATGAAACTAGTCTGGGACTCCAGTAGGGTGAGAGGAGACTGCAGTGTGTGTTTTAACAGCAGTTGCTTTGCCTGAGTCTGAACTAAGCTTTAACTGCAATCCACGGACAATAAATTTGTTGAGCCCCAAATTCCTCACCCAAGACAAGGAGATGGTGAGATAATCTGCCTTTGGTAGGACTACCCTCTTTTATACGTTGCACATAGTAAAAGTTCAACCAGTGTTACTGACCCAGGATCTAACGGCTCCTGAACTCCATAGCCACCCACTTGCCCACGTGGGCCTTGTCCTGTCTTCCCCATACCTTCTGAGTTGGTCTTCCTTCTTTCATGAGAATACCACCTACCCCTGCTCCTCATTGCTTGAGTCTCAGCAAAGGACACCATGGGAACACACTCTCTTAGCCAGTCTCCCTTTCTTCAAACCTATCTTCTAAACAGCTGACACAGTAGCCAAGCACTGACTCTACCATGCTCTACGGCCCTTCAGACTTCTTGTTACTCTCAGGACAAGCTACACTCTTTCTGGCAGCCAACAGGACCTAAGTTCCTTGTGCCTGTCCATCCCAGAGCTGCCTCTTTTCCTGTCCTCATAACTTCTCCAGGGCCACAGGGCAACCGTGTAGCTGTTTCTTTATTGACGGGCCAATAAAGAAATGAGTCCCTCTGCTCCTCATAGCTGGCTCTGTCTCTTGCTCCAAGCTTCCACTTGAATGTCAAATGACCCCTCCTGATTATTTCTTTCAGAGTCTATGTCACAAGCTTTGTGAATCTACAGTACACCCCCTGCACTCCATCATACACACTGGAATATCTGGTCCCATGTCTCTGTTGCAGCACCCTTCAGAGGTCTGCCACCTGCTGGATTGGTAAGGAGCAAGATTTGGTAAGGAACTGACAAGGGTACCCGAGTCCTGTGGACTGCCTTGCTTCCTGTGTCCACTCCTCCTCTTGTCCATGGACCGCATGTCGGCCCTACTGTGTCCTTTGATTTACTCCTTCTTTGTTCAAGGCTCCAGTGGCTGCCTCTCATAGGATGAAGTCTGAATTCTCCAGTCTAGTGGCTGAATCTTCCACACCTCCTCCTGCCTTCCCAAATGCAGTTGGAAGTCTATTTCCAAATATATGTGAATATATACACGTGTGTGTGTATATAAATAGAGGCACGTAAACATACCTCTATTTACATATTCTTGGAAATATGTAAATTTATATTGAATATATTTGAAAATATATGTGATCCAAGCAAGCCTGCTCCTATTCCCTCCATGTAGCTAAGCTTAGACTTAACAGCTTAGACCTGGGGACAGGTCTGGTCCCTCCCCACTCCCACAGTCCAGTTCTCAGCATCTGTCTGGCTCATGGGAGAATCAGATTTCCTAACCCATTGGCCTACTCACACTGTGGTGCTTACATCTCCTCAGAACTGCCTGAGACTTTTCCTTTCCACCATTAACAATCTCTAACTGTCCCCTGAGGGTAGGCAAAAGTTCCACTGTGTGAGATACAAAGAGATGTGGAGCACTGCCAACCAGGGGCGCAAAGAACCCTCGGACACTTGCTCAGGCGAAAGGGATGCTGGGAATTAACTCTGCATTTGTTGTTGTTTGAAAATCAGAGCCCTGACAATTTCAAAAATAATGGTCACATGCCTAGCCTTGGGAACTCCAAGTAAGGAAAGGGCCTTTGCTGTGACTGCGTACATATCAGGAACATATCAGTAAATGACCAGCTAATTCATGTTTCTCAAAGCCTCAGTTAGCTGAAGCCCCTGAGGTGAGAGCTTGCCTCTTAAGAGCTAAAGAAAAAAAAATACTAAAGTAATGTTTATGGAATGTAAACTTGGCAAATGCCTGAAGAGTGACCCCCTGCAGGAGAAAGATGCCTTCACAAAAGCACCTGTAGAACTATTCTGTTAAATAACATATCTCATATATCTCTTTTTTCCCCTTTCAGTGGCAATGTGATGTGTGTGTATGTATTGTGTCTTGTGTGCATATTTTAAAAGTATGTGTGAAAGAACAGGCTACAGGTCAACAGGTGCCTTTCTCAGTCCAGTCCACTTAACTTTGAGATAGGGTCTCTCACTGAACCTGGTCTTACTTATTCAGCTAGGCTGGGAGGCCAGTGAGATCCAGGGACCCATCTCAGCCTCCTCAGAAGTAGGATCACACCTCTGTGGCCAGATTTTTATACAGGTGCTGAGGATTTGAAACTTATACTTCTGTGTTAAGAACTTAACCTAATGGGCCATCTCCCCAGACCAGTCATTTATTTCTAAAGAGTTAAGTACACTAAAAGTTGGGAATTCATTACCCAACTGATAGGCAGTCAAGAAGTAAAGAAAAATAAAGTAGGATTTAAAATGAAGTCACACAGAAGGGGGGGGGGGGAGTGAGAAAGAAAGATTTGTGTAGCATTTTCAGGACAGTAACTTCCTTGCTAAATGGCTAAATGTTAATTAGGAACATTGAAGATGCTGTCAGACCCTCATCAGGAGGAATCTCTATAGTTATTAAGTCCCCTGAACTAGGACAAATATCAGTAGGAATGATAGAAACAGAGGGCCTGATGATGTCTCATTTGCTTTTACTTTCATTTGTTACACAGCATATACATACTGTTACATTGTATGCTGTAGCATTACTCTCAAAGTTTCTTAGTAGTTTTGGTCAATAACTCACTCTCAGAGGCTAATACTATGTACCTATTGACACAGGGGCCTGTTACAAAACATGAGGTAGAATAATGAGATACCTGGTGGCCCTCTGGTGACTTTGTATTGTTTCAGACTATAAATAGTTGCTATCATTGACAATGATTCCGGGATACCAAAGAATCACTTTGTTCTTCCCAAACTCACTTGAACCCTCAAAACTAGACTGAATTCTCCCACATTTTTGCTCTATTTCCTACCATTCCTAAAATGTCTAAGGGTCATGTTTTCTTAACATATTGAACTTAAATATTTTATGTTACATTAAACATAATCTTGTCAATAAAATGTAGTGCCATTATTTTTCAAATTTTGAAAAAGCATAGTTAATGATGCAAATAATTCCCTATTTTTCATTTTGAGAGAAAATCATTGCAGTACTCTCCTTGCAAGAAACAGGATTTAGCTGTAAGAGGACACAGGCCATCCATAAAGGCAAGATATAAATGAGCAGTGGAGAGAGGCCCCTCCTGTTTAGAAAGTCCGGATGGAAATGAACAGTGGAATCGTTCCTCTGCAGATCAAACAGCGCCTTAATAAGTTGGAGCATCGTGGCTGTTGACTTAATTTAATAGGAAGATACCAGAAAATGACTATGACCCGACCCATGGCAGTGGCCTCGTTTTCTATGTTCATCAGCATTTGGCTAGGGAGGCCTTTCCTTTCATTCTGAAGGAAATTTACCTCTAAAATGGGCTTCAGGCCCTACCTCTCAAAAGCGCCCCATGTTAAAGGAGGGGGAAAAAAAGCCCTGAATAGAACTGAATTGTCGAAATGAAGAGTGTGGTCAAGTCCTTTATCAAAGACAGAATCAAAATACTTCTTTTACCAGGCAATCTGGTAAGTACAGGTTGTCATGGAAACAGGATGTATTCCGATTATAGGAGGAATGACATTGTTCATCTAACTAGGTGTTCATCTCTTCTAAATGGGGAGAAATTGTTGTAGCTGAAATCCATTATATTTCTTTCAAATCTGCATTAAAAACAATCATTTTCTTTCTTTTATGTAGGAATGCTCAGACACAGAGCCCCTCTCTCATAAAACGGAGAATTAAAATTACTTGCAAAAGAATTGGTGTGTAAATAAAAAGACATAAAATGAAAATGAGTCCTGTAACATGAACCTATCGATGCACTGTGAAAGGTTGGGAGAGCAGGGGGGCCAGGCAGTATAATATACAGCCTCCTTACCCACTGCAGGGCATGCCTTTCTTCAATAGCATTAGCAACTGGATTGAATAGAATATTCCATGCCAGAGTAGCTGTCTGGAAGTTGAGGTGAGTTGCTGACAAGTTTGATGTTCGACTTGGATTCCTAGTGGAACCATAGAGGGGGTGGGGACACAGAGCTGAGTGGCAGCTTCCACTCTTTATCAACAGCTGAGAAACATGGAGGCCAGGCTGTTGATAAGAGATAAAGATCTTTCTGGATCAAACTACCTAGAAAAGCAACCATTCTTTCCCTTTTCCAGGTAGAAAATATTTTCTCCACCTCTCTCACAAAAAAGGAAGGAATTTTTTTTTTGTTTTTGTTTTTTTTGGGTTTTGTTTTTGTTTTGTTTCTTTCAAGACAGGGTTTTTCTGTATAGCCCTGGCTGTCCTGGAACTCACTTTGTAGACCAGGCTGGCCTTGAACTCAGAAATTCGCCTGCCTCTGCCTCCCAAGTGCTGGGATTAAAGGCGTGTGCCACCATGCCTGGCAGGAAGCAATTTTTTAAGTTTTGTTTTTATGTCCCTAGCTATGCTGAGGTCTCTACAAATCCCTTATTTAGGCACTAAGACCAGTAATAAATACAAAAATAGAAACAGCAGGCTGGAGAGATGGCTCAGTGGTTAAGAGCACTGACTGCTCTTCCAGAGGAGTCCAATTCCCAGCAACCACATGGTGGCTCACAGCCATCTGTAATAGGGATCCAATGCACTCTTCTGGTGTGTCTGAAGACAGTGACAAGTGTACTCATATACATAAAATAAATACATATTTTTTAAAAATGGGAATAGCTCCAACATATATAAAGAACACTTTAAACTCAACAAGAAAATGAATGACTTGACTAGAAAAAGAATAAAACAGATCTTGAAATCTCACCGAAGACATAGAGGCAGCAAATAGCATAAGGAAATATGTTCAACATTCTTTATCATCAGGAAATTTAAAACAACAGTGACATAACTCACTAGAATGGCTAAAGCCTCAAACAAATGCTGGCACGAATATGGAGCAGTGGGGCCTCACACTCATTGCTGGGGATGCTAAATGGTACAGGCACTTTGATAGAACCCATCAGCACCCTAAAAAGCAAGGACTCCTCATCCTACAAGACCAAGCAATAGCACCCCAGTTCTTTATGAGGTACAAACACATAGACAAATGTTTACAGCAGCTATACTCATGACTGCCATAATTCAGGTGAAACCAAGGTGGCCTTTAGCAGGTGAGTTGACAATAGAATAGTACTATTAAAGAGAAGTGTGCCTGTTATTAAACCATTAAAACACACAGGGTAACCACTTTATTAGTTGAGGTAAACCAATCTAAAAGGCCACATACTGTAGGAATCCAAACCCACAACATTCTGGAAAGAAAACGATGGAGACAAAGATCAGTGGGCTCACGGAAGGAAGAGAGAGATGGACAAGTAGAACATGGGGACTTCTAGGGCAGTGAAGATATTCTCTATAGTACCACAATGGTGGGCATGTGTCATTACATATCTGCCAAAATCAAGAGCCAAGTATAAGGTGTCGTGTGACGATGCTGCTGCAGCAGTTATCTCAGAGGATGCACTCTGGTGTAAGACATGGCATCAGGGACGGGGTGGGAAGCATTTTCTACTCAGTTTTGCTGTGAGCCTCAAACTACTTTAGTAAGTAGAACTGCCAGCTTCATAGTGCATGCCAGAGGGATGTAGCTGGAGTAGCTGAGGTTGTAGCATCACAAGCTGGAGTCCAGCCTAGTCTATGCCCTTAATGGTGCTGGTGACATGGCACAGTGGGTAGGAAAGAGCTTGCCACACAACCACGCAAACCTGAGTTTGGGGTCCTACGTAAATTCTGGGGTGACTTGAGAACTTGTTAGTCCAGCACTCAGAGGTACAGACAAGTAGATCCTGGGAGCATGTTGGGTAGGAAGCCTTGCTTTCCCATCCCCCTCAAAACAAAAATATCAACATCCACTAAGGGATCCAATCTCAAGGGACTATGACTGGGCACCGAATGCCCTCTTCCTGCATTCATATGAGTATGCATAGGTGTGAAAACATGTATGTGCGTGCGTGCACACACACCTACCTCCATTTTCATCAGTACTTAACCATGTCCTGCACTCCCTTATCTAATCCACAGATAGGCCTTATGGTGCAGGCAGGTAACATTATCTTCCCCGTCTCACACGTTGGATTTTAATAGCATTCCCAACATGTAGCAAACAAGTATGGACTTGCAACCCAATCCCCTATGTCCTAGCCTGTCTTCCTAACACTTGCCCATCCCTCTACAGGCCTCTACCCCCCGAAAGCACCTCCATATCGTCTGAGAAATGAGGTAGGCTCTTGACCTGCGCACGTATTCACATTGTGTCTCTGAGCATTTGAAACAGCATGGCGGGGGACAGCACCTCTGTCCGTGGTGTATTGTAAACACCCACCCACTGAATAAACAGTACAACTGGCACACATCAGACTACAAGTTAAAGCAAGTCGGTATGTATCATAAACTCAGCTGAGTCACCTGCTATGGGAGGATTGTTTGCATGTCATAAACCCACAGATACAATCTCTATCAGGCCTTGATGGTATGGCTCAGCGTTTGCCTGGCATTGAAAGGGGAATGAGGAAATATATTCAGAGTCCACTTATAGACTTGTATAAAAATTGCATTATGTTTTCAGCATGTTAAAAATAATCAATTAAATTTTTAAAATCTCAGTGAAGCCCAAGCACAGACAAAGGAAGAAAAAAGAAGCACACCAAGACAGAGGATCCTCAAGAAAAAAAATTATGTGGGAAAGAATGAGAGCAAAGTTAGAGAGTTCTTTTCATAGAAAATAATTTGGGTACGAAGACAGAACAGTCGGACAATGTCTGCAACTTAATGAGAAGATAAAGCACGACTGTCCATCTAGGACTATGCGCTAAGTAAACACTGCTCAATTACAAACGTGAGGAAATCTCTATCAGGAAAACAGTGAGCATGCTTTCGCCATTCCTCCCGTCCAGCGCATCATAAATAAACAAGATGACGGTGAGCAGGGCAGAATGCAGGCACCGGCTGGGTGCTTGGCACACAGGGATGAAGCCCCCTAGGTCTTCCTGTGTAACTCACTGCTCACACTTGGAGAGGGAGACACTGGCACCCAGAAATGGCCGTGGACACAGAAGGAGTCTTAAGAAAGGGCTTTCTCTAGACAGAGTACCAGGAAGGGAAGAGCTGGCAAAGGCGGAAGCCCACAGACAACACCGCCAGCCAAATACAAAGGACACAGCTGTCACTGTGCAGCTACGCAAGCCAGCAACACCAGGAGGGAACTCAGATCTGGGAAGCCCAGAAAGCAATGGCGCGAGGTGAACAAAAACCGGGTCCGAGGAAACTGCAGTCCGTAAGGGGGTAACGTGCTCGCCTGGAAAGTGTGGGTTCAATTCCCAGAGCCCAGGTAGAAAAAAAGAAAAGAGTGGTCGCCTATGTTTGTGATGCCAGTAGGAGAGGGGTGCACGGGCAGATATCTCGAGTGTCACTGCCAACCATCCCAGAGGTGGAGACAAGCAGACACTGGGATTCTCTGGTCAGCCAGCTTAGCCTTCTTGGGGAGTTCCAGACCAGCAAGGGACTCCATGTCAAGAAACCAAGGTGAACCGTGCCTGGGGAGTAATGACATCCAAATAATTTCCACAGGCACACGCATGCGTACGAGCACACACAGAGAGACACAGACACACGAGCAACACACACCAATTAAAATAACCATGACCCAACAAAATGCTATTTACAAGAGATGTGAATAAACTGAAAGGAAAAGAGCAAAGAAAGAGACCATGTAAGCAATGGAAGTGGTTAACTAATGTCAGGGAAAGCTGAGCTAAGCTCCTCAGCAACAAGGAAGGGAGCAGCGCACCCTGAATCACCCCTGCCAGGGGGACGGCTCATCCTAAATACTTGTGTCCCAAACAACTAGGCTTCAAAGTCTTAGGATACAGGAAAGGATGCCTGATTGGTTGTCAACTTCTAGCCTTCATGTGCACACATGCATGTGCATCTCCACACACACCTCCACACATCAACATGCACATATGTCACATATGGGGGGGGGTTGTCTATTTCCAAATGCTTGAAAATTAAACACTATTCATATGGAGAAAAATAGTAAAGAAATTTAAATATATATATATATACTTGAGTTAACATACGGCAAAATCTGTCAAAGAAGTGAAGTTGCTGCTGAGGGGGAATTTATAGCATTTGATGCCTACACGGGAGAAGAGAAAAGCCCTCCATCGATCAAGTGAATCTTTACATGGAAGAACTGGGCATGGTGAGTCACACCTGTAATCCTAGCACTCAGAAGGCTGACAGGGGGAAATCGCCACAGAGTAACCATGCCAGTCTCAGACCCTGCCTCATAAAAATAAGGATGGAAGGAAGGGACTGAAGGGAGAGGAGAGTCAACCCCAGGCAGACAAAAGAAAATACAGATGAAATCAAAAGCACGAAAAGAATAGAGAAACATCAATAAAGCTTACTTAATGTGGCATTCATAGAGAAATTAGATTAAAAGAGAAATGAAAAATAAGAGAAAAATTAAAGGAAAAACAGAAAGAAAAAAAAAGAGCGATAATTTGCAGCAAGCAAAGCTTGAAAGGTATCATGCCCAGAAGATGAGTGCTTTGAGAGCTGCCCCAGGGCCCTCCCGAGCAAGGAGGGCAAGCACAGGCCAGAAATTGGTATTTAATGGATCGTTAGGATGAAAATAATCATGATGTGTGAGTTTCATAAAGTACGCAACAGAAACCTGTGATAGCCACGTCACAGCCTGGGACATGCTCGAGGATGCCGGGATGAGTTCTTACGCAGTGAGTGAGGACTCAAAACAGCACTGTAGACTGTGCTAAGTCACAGATGTGTGCTGTGTGCGAACTACAAGAAAATGCTAAAGTCACAATGAAGCAGAGTAAACAATCCAACCAAGGATCTAACAGGAAGTCAAAAGAAACAGTGACCTTCAGAAAAGGAGAGTGGGTGAAACGAGCAGGAAGCAAACTGCAGGAAGACGGATATAAATGTTACGATACCGATATTCTCATTAAATGTAAACAAACTATATTCTAACTGCATGTTAGGGATTGCTAAACAGGATGACAAGCAAGACTCAAGCAGAAAGCTACCTGTCTTTACAAAAAAAAAAAAAAAAAAAGACAGTTGAAAAATTAGTTACTATAGTTTTTCTACTATGTAGATGTGAATCTCTTCCCAGTCTTATTGTAAAATATTTTTATTGCAAGTTATGCTCAGGATATGATCATAAAAACAAATTACAAAGCAAGCTACAACACACAATCCCTCCTCCTCCTCCTCTTCTTCTTCTTCCTCTTCTTCTCCTTCTTCTCCTCCTTCTTCTCCTTCTTCTCCTCCTTCTTCTTCTTCTCCTTCTTCTCCTTCTTCTTCTCCTCCCCCCCTCCTCCTCTCCCTCCCTCCCTTCCTTGTCCTCTACCTGCCTCCCTCCCCCAACAATGTGTATCTTTAAGTTAATTCTTACAGTCATTTTGTTCTAACAACAATTCTTCTCATGCAATGCCACATTAAGAAAGCCAGAACAAAGGTGTTTGTTTTCAATACCAGCAATGAAGACTAGTTGAGAACACAGATGCACCAATGTGCAAAGAGGATACAATAATTTCAAGTTCTAGCCCTGACAGCACTCTAGAGTATACAACCAAAATGGTTACAAGTTCAAACAGAAATATGGGAAGCCAGAATTGCAGTTATGGATTTAACACTCCTCTCACAGTAGACCAGAAGAAAAAAATCAGAAAGAACATAAATATCTTAACAAAATGCCAATCACCTTGATCTGATGGACATTTGATAGAGCATTCCATTCAATAAAGACACAATACACTCTTGTCAAGTGCATGTGAAGTTTATTTGTTTTAACCAACAAGACACAGCATATTCCAGGCCACAACTAGTGTCAATAAATTCAATAGAATTTGAGTCACACAAGTATGTTCTCTGATGAGTGGAATTATCCAAAGGGGAGTTGGAAGCATTCTGCAATGAGTGGCTACAAAAACACATACACTGAATTCATGGGATGCGGCTGAAAGGAGAGAGGACAGTCTGCGGCACACAAATCAGAAAGATGACCTCAAGGCAAGGGACCCAGCTCCCACGCTAACCCAGGAAACCAAGCTGGACAGAAGTGAAGGCGAAAGAAAGCTAAGGTCAGAGCAGAGAACAATACAACAGAAACAATACGGGGGAGGGCAAATCAATGAAACCAATGTGTAATTCTTCAAGGTTTCTAAACATTGATTAAGTTCTAGTTACAGGACTTAGAAAAATCAAAAAGGCATAAATTACTGATGTCATAGTTGAGACAGGTGATATCAATGCTGACTTTATAGATACACAGAACGTAACAAAGTGCCGGGAAGTTCCAGGTGTACTTTGTGAAAGTCCCTAATAACCACTAACGACTGTATGTAGGAGAAAAGATATGCTTGTGCTAGTTACGCTTGTTAACATTTTGCTTAGAATTTTTGTATTTATATTCATGAGAGTCACTGTGTGCGTCCTTCCCTCTTAGGTCAGATTTACCCTGGAAGGATAACAGCAACTTGCATGATTATGTAAATAGGTAAATCCACGACGTTACTAATAGATGCAAAGAGACATCTGTAAAATCTGACATTTATAACCAAACTTTAAAAAGCTGGAGAAACTCCCAGCAAAGTCAGAGTGAAAGGCAACCTGCTCACATGTGGGCATTTACAAAGACGCACAGTTACTATTACACCTAATTGTGACCTGCCAAACACTTCCCCATTGATAACGAGAGGGAGACCTCTACGGTCTGCTCTCATCATTTGTTCAAGATAATTCTGGAGCCTATCACCAAGGCAACGGCGTTATGAAAGAGAAAGATAATTCCTAGATTGGAAGAGAAGTTAAAGTCATCTTCAGTCGCAGATAATAATCTATACGTAAACCTGATGGGACTTCCCCAAAGGGCTACTAGAGTGGATAATTTAGCAAAGTTTCAAAATACAAGAACAATTTCCAAAATTCAATCCAATTTTTGTACTACCTGGAAGGGAACTTTCTTTAGATGCTATTTACAATAATTTAAAAGTATGAGATGCTCATAAGTAAATCTGACGAACAATATACATGAACAAATAAATACAGATCTGTGAAAAGAACCTAAGGGTGATCCCAAACGTCCTGGTTTTATCTCTGCTGCCATGGTAAAGCACGCTGATGGAAGGCAAGCTGCGGAAGGAGTCCTAAGTTACAGTCCATTACTGCAAGGAAGTTCAGACAGGAACGAAAAGTGTCCTGTCCACAGTGAAGCAGAGAGTCAATGCATGGCTCCTGGCCTTCTGCAGCTCAGATAGCTAGCTTCCTTTCCGTCCAGACAGTTCAGGGCCCAGCCACCATTCAGGGGTGCCGTCCCACCTCAAAGGATCATCAAGAGGATTCCCCAGACATGCCCACAAGCCAATCTGATTTAGAAAATTCTTCATCAAGACTCTCAGGTGACAGGTGAAACTAAACAGCTCGCCAAGTAAGTGACAAGCTCCGCCCTGCTAGGAGGAGACAAGGCTCTGAAGACTTTAATCACTCACTGCATAATCCCAATTGAAATCTCAGCGTCCATTTTTTTTTTTTTTTTGCAGAAGTTGGTAACTTTATTCTCAAACACATATTTAAATGGTAATGACTCAGAAGTAGCCAAATTTTGGAAAAAAAGAATAACATTGGAAGAACAGCAGTGTCTCTTTTTGAGGTTCATTGTAAAACCACAATAATCAATGCAGTGTGGCATTGAGATCCTGAAAGAGATGGCTGGAACAGAGGAGAGAGTCTAGAAATAGACCCACAGATGTATGGACAATTTGTTTTTGACCAAGATATAAAAGCAACTGAGTAAGCAGTAAGGTTAACGAAGGGCGCTGGACCAACTGGACGTCTGTACGAGGCTGGGGGAGACCCTTTGACTGCACTTCAGACTATTTATAAAACGTAATTAAATGTGGAACATTTTTTTTTTAAAAAGCTGAATGCAAAATAAAAAATAATAAAACTACTTGAAGAAAATATAGGAGAAAAATCTTAGTGATGTGGTAGAGGCAAGAATTCACCAAAACTATAATCCCTTTAATAATCAAAATGAAAACATGAGACTTGATAAAAATTAAAATCCCTTGCTTTTTCAAATACATTAAAGAGGTTTCCATGACGGCTCAGTGGGCCAAGTGTGGTGATCTAAGTCTGGTCACCAAGAAGCACATGGTGGAAGGTTAGAAACACCTCCTGCAAGTTGTCCCCTGACCTGAACACATGGCATATGTGGCCCTTGGGGCATGTGCAGCACACATACAAACAAGAGTGAATTTGGTCAAAAACACAATAAGGGACAAAAGACTCACACAATGAAAAAATATGCACACAGTTTTGTTTTGTTTTTTAACATGAAGTGTGTTTATTAGGAAAAACCACTGCTAAGATTCATAAGTCGTCCTCCTGCACTTAGTCCTAGGCCAGGAATATCCAGTGACTGCCCAGGGAAAGAACACCATGTTCTTTCGGTTTTGCCTACGGAAAAGGAACTTTATGGCAGTTCAATGTCAAGACATGAAAGCTACATCTATGATATAAAGTAGCATCTAAAACCACGGTGGCTTCAAGAGTTGCCAACTCTCAAAAAACAAAACAAAACAAAACAACAAAACAAAACAAAACAATAATGGATACACAGCCTGCTAAAAAATATGGGCAAAAACTGGACAAGCTCATCAGTAAAGGATATATAGAAATGGCAGGTGAGCATCTGAAAAATTGCCTGTATTGATTATTCCCAGTCTAGTAGATCTCTGTCAGCTATGCTGTTGGGTACAAAAGCAAACTACACCATTTCCAGATGTCTAAAATCTTAACCTGCAGACCTCCAAAGCATCTTTCTCAGTACTCTACTGGCATCTACAGAGCATACGAATAAGGAGCTAATGGGAAAAAAGAAAGATGTGAGCTCTGCTTTATGGGAGTGCTGACACACAGTAGGGGGTACAGACACACAGTAGGGGTACAGAATGCTATGGAAGGAATGAGGGCACAGCTGAGCAGAGAGCAGTCCAGACTAGACAAGGGTAATGGAAGGGGAGTGGGAGCATTTGGAGGCGTTCTGAGAGGCGATGAAGCTTAGGGACTGTAATCAGGCCTCGCGTGATCTTAGGTAGGTCATGCAGACACAAGCCAAAGCACCTTCAGTGGCCTGAGTATGTCCTACACTGTTCCCCCTCCTAAGGCCTCCACTCTGTCTCCCACGCCACCGCATTATGGATCAAGTTTCCAGCACTGGAAGGCTTCAGGGGACACAAACCATATCTGAAACCACAGCAACAATCTAGAAAAATCAACAAATAATAGATGCATCTTGAATGGTGGCTCTCTCTGTCCTATACCTTAAAGCACCTTGAAGGAATGTGCCTCAAAAGCTACACCTTAGAAAATGTATACAATTACAACATTCAGTGCACTATTTAATTGTGTGTGTGTGTGGGGGGGGGTTACACCTACATGTGAGAGTGTACATCTATGTGGAGGCCAGAAGACAACCTTGGGTGTCATTCTTTAGGTGCTACCTACCTTGTTTTTGGGGGACAACACTCTCATAGACTTGGAGTTGCCAAGCTGGGCCAGGCTAGGTTGGCCAGCCAGTGAGCCCATCTCTGCTCCCACAACACTGCAACTATAAGCACATACCATCGTGCTTGGCTTTTTATATGTGTTCTTGAGCTGGAATTCAGCTCTGCCTGGTGACAAGACAAGCACTTTACCAACCATGCTGTCTCCCCGGCTCCTAGTTGGTTTTGAGTAAGTGGAGAGGGTAGAAGCGGGGCATGTGGTCTCATCCATGGCTAGCTCCACACACCTCAGGAGGACTGTTAGGTGGAGGACTGTTAGGTGGAGGTTTCATGCCTTAACCCTCTAACCTCAGGGCAGCACCCACATCCTGCTGGATCCTTCAAGTCAAACTGAGGACCACAACACTAACTAAGTTCAACCACTAGAGGGAGCCACTCAGCTCGTGAGTGAAATGGAAACCAGAAGAATGGTCACCTGAAAGTAGGCTCCTAGCTCCAAATCTTCAGAGGTGAGCACACTACCTGGAGTAACTGCAGAAGCCAAGTAAGTAAGGGGGAGGGGGCATTGTGGTGGCGAGGGGCAGGGCGAGAAATAGATGATCTGATGGCGGAGTGGGGAAATGGAGCAGGGCTCTAAGGAGGGAGGGTGAGGGAGATAAATACAAATGGAGGCCAGAGGAAGGTAAAATAACAGTAAAGATGTCTAAAAAGATCGTAAATGTTAATAATTACCTGAAAATACCTGTAATACATGTAAATCAGGGAATACATAAACAAATATAAGTTTGAATGAAATATTCCCAACTTGACTGGCAATATTCTCTTCAAAAGCTATAGATTAACAAAGATTCTGACATGAGGCACGAGAAACCCTCTTCTGGGTTGTTAAGATTGTCAACAAGACTCCCAAAACATATGTGCAGTGTTCAGAGGACTCAAGGTAGGTCTAACCAAAAGCTTCCTCTCTGAGTATTAGCTCTCACGATACCAGGGAGCACCATGCAGGCTTCCAAAAGAGGGAAACAGCCAATAGTCCTATCCACCTGTGACATCTAGAAGGCACAACAATAACCAGCATAGCAACATAGCTGCATGCAGCAGCATAACAAACATAGGCTGCAGTAGTGGCACACATACCTCGGCAGTAACCAACTGCTCTCTAATTAGACTCAAGACTTACGCAACAAGTGGGAAATGATGTCCAGTACTGGAAACCTCGCCAATTAATTGGTTGTTGGAGAAGTCATGGATCATGAAGGAGAATCTACAGCCATCACTTTACTAAACCAATATAATCTCTAACTATCGTCAAAATATTTATCCTTATACCCACAGATAAGTATAGTTCTTACCCCTGCTCACCAAGGAAGCGTCTCTATGCAACTGATGAAGACCACTATAGAAAACTACAACCAATCAAAATGCATAGCTGTGGAGCCCAGTCCCACCTGATACATCTACAATACAACCCTGGTACCTAAGGCTCATGGATCGATCGTTGTGAAAAACTGCAGGCAGAAAGGCCATCGGAGGTAGAAGATCAGGAAGTCTGTTGTAAAACTGTATCTCCCAGGAATGCAAGAAAATCTACACCCATGAAGCCTCACCAACATGGCAGCCTAACCATGACCCAAAGACGGACACCACCAACAGACATGCTAATATGTGTGGAGGAAACCTCGGGAGGCTCCAGCCCTAACGTGGTCAGCCCCCAAAACGTGCTTGTAACACATTCTACAGTCGGAGCAGACTTTACATGTAGTAAGTATAGATATACAAATATATATTAACAATTAAAGAAAAAGATGACATGAGTTTGCAAGAGAACAAGGTGAGCACATGGGAGGGGCTTAGAGGGAGAAGGGGGAGGGGGAGATGACATAATTACATTATAATCTCAAAAGATGATTTCAAAGAAAGGTTATTCCTCATTCTGAGGCATGACTTTAAGTCACTTGAGTATTTAATGCATTAAACAAGTATCAACAATTTGATGGTCCCTCGTGATCCTTCTCAATACTGGAAGTACCTTTCCACTGTAGTGTACTTTCTTGAAAAGCTCTCACCTGTTCAGATGCAGATGCAAGAGGGTGTTTTACATATACTACCCAATGCCTCTAAAAACACTGCACAAACCTGCACACAGGGGACACGGGGCCTTTTGGGTGATTTAAGACACGTGCAGAACACAGTGTTGTTTTTCCCTTCCCAACTTTGTAGTAGGAGGCTCGGCCCATTTAACACACTGTGCTGATGGTTTTCCTGTCATTACATGTCGGTTATTAATAACTGAGGGTAGAAGGATGGCTCAGTGGTTAAGAGTGTACACTGCTCCTGCAGAAGACTCAGGTTCAGTTCCCAGCACCCATATCTGGCAGCTCACAGCTGCCCATAAGTCCAGTCCCAGGGGTTCCAAAGCATCTGCGCTCTGAGGGCACCTATAACACACAGTAATAATGCCTACCCACCCCATCTTTATGTGGAATTGGGATATCCATCTTCCCCTGACTCTTTATTCTGTCTGAGCTTAGGTTATATAATTACCACTCTGAGCAGTTGGGTGTTTTATAGAAGTACCTAGACAATGCACACAAAACACCCAGTGTATCACTACACAGCAGAGCATATGGCTGATAGAAGGGTACTGACTGAAACCCTCTATATGTCCCCCAAGCTCACATCAGCATCCTCCTGCTACAAATACTGAAGCTTATGCAAGAGGCAAACTGGTACCGTCCACAAAACGAGGCTGACTTCTGTGGCCATTCCCAGGACAGTACAAGAAGTCCGACCCCTCAGGCTGACATTCACTCAGAAAACCATGAGCAGAAGTCTGTATGACTCTGGACAACTCTCCACCCTTTAATAAGGTCACAGCGATGGCTTCATGTTAACACAAATTGGGCTTCACTTTGAATTATTTGCAATTCTGTCCTCTTGGGCCATTCATTGTACAACTGTCCCCATTACCTAATTTCAGGAAATTTTCATTACTCTTTTTTTTTTTTAAGATTTATTTATTATTATATCTAAGTACACTGTAGCTATCTTCAGACACACCAGAAGAGGGCGTCAGATCTCATTATGGATGGTTACGAGCCACCATGTGGTTGCTGGGATTTGAAATCAGGACCTTCAGAGGAGCAGTCAGTGCTCTTAACTGCTGAGCCATCTCTGCAGCCCTCAAAACTCTTTGAACAAATGCTATAGCCATTCCCAGCCCTGCTCCATTCTCCACCCATCCTCCCCCAAACAACTTTGTGACTCTATGAATTTGTAGAGAACAAGGCTTATGTGCTAGTGACATGAAACCAGCGACCGCGATATGTGGTTATACGCCCTTACCTGATTGGCTCCTTGACTAACTGTAGCTTGTCCTATTTATATATTCTCTACCCCCAACTGGAATTCAAGGAACCTTGTCACACAGTATACATTCAAGATTTGCATGGCAAACGTGGAAGTAGATCCCTATGGATTCATGGTAAATCCATAAAATCAAGGGAAATACAACTACTTCTTATTTATAAACCTAACTTCCGACTCTGTCGCTGTTTTGCCCTGCTGGTGGGTTATGTCGTTTCAGGTTTTAGGGCAGTTCCTTGCTTCTTTAAGAGTGCCATAAATCTGGCGCACATATTTTACGATACACGGTCACTCAAGCTAGTGTATGTCAGCATGGAAGCTGGTACTTCATCAGCTGGGGTCAAACTGTTCTCATCTTTAGTCACTGTCCTTCCCTGAGCTGAGGTATGAGCATCTTGGCTGAGACGTCTATCCACAGTCATCATCTTCAGTGACCACATGTTACCATGTACATACCTTGTGCTTTGCTTTCTATTAGTAGGTCTCACCCAACCGACTGTTCCTCACAGCAGGCCTTTGAGATTCAGAGGAAACAGAACTTTCCCAGAGGTACACAGATAATGACTGATTTGGGAATGAGCCAGGTTATATCTAACACCAATGCATTCTTGAAGTTATGGCCGACTGCTACAGAACAGCCCAGTGCTATGCTCTGATAACCCAACATCCCATGGGCCCAGACTCTGGCTCGCTGCTTCTCAGAGATATGATGGGGCTGTCAATACAATGTTCTCCAAGACAGAAACCTGAGGCAGAGGTCAAGAACGCTTCCATGATGATGGAGCCCACAGCCACAGCTGCGTGTGTCAAAATGTGCCAACTCGTCTCTCTGAACAAGCTGGTTTATATCACCAGTCACACTACGTGCATCAAAGATGTAACATAACGGATGGGAGGGGGGCAATTTCAACTCCTCTATCTATGTACAAAAGAAAAATTACTTACAAATCAAATTTTTTATTGGAAAAAAAAAAACCTCATTTGCCTTTAACAAGCGATAATCAATTTGGCGCCTGAGAAAATATTTGAAAGTCTTGTTTGAAGTAAAAGGAAAACAAGTTGATCCCAGCCAATAAAATGTTAATGACTTTTCTTTAAGTATGAATCTATTTTAATCTATTGAATAAATGCTGAAAATGAAGGCTGTAGACACGTGAGTGCTGCCACAGTCATGGTTTACATGTCCTGCTGCTGCCGGGCTTATTTGATTCTGGGCAAATGATTAAACCAAATCTCAGATCCCAAAGATAAATGTATCAGACCATATAGCAGTCAGTCTGTCTGTCTGTCTGTCATCTACTGTCTATCTAGCCATCATCTATTTGTCTGTCTCTCACAAGGGAACCATGATCTCTTTCTTTCCCTTCTCTGAAGATTAGCTCTCTCCACTTGGGACACAGACACATTTAAACTCCATTTTTTTTCCCTCACCTACAAACTAAAGACCCAGAGACCCTAGAAAACCAATACCACATTTTGTATATGTTAACACTCTACATTTTGAGAGGTTAAATGATTTGCTGGGAGATTTATACTCATAACAGCAACGCTATCAACATTCCAACTCAGTGGGGAAGGGTCTGACCTGAAATAAGAGGACCTGGGCCCTACTTCCCACTCAGCCATAAACGGGTCAGTAAAACCTGAGTGTCTGACTGGGTGTTTTGAAAAGTTCTTCTCCCTTTAAAGGCACTCCCGTTCTCAGTCCCGAGCACCTGCTACTCACTGCCGGTTTTCCTTCTCGCTGCTTTCTCATCCCAAGAGGCAGAGGCTGGGGCTGGGGAGATAGATGACTCAGTAAGGTCCTCTGCCTTGCAGAAGGACCTAAGTTTGATCCATAGAACTCATGTTAAAATAGCCAGCTAAGTTTGCTTGTAACCTCAGTGCCAGGGAAGAGGAGACAGATGACTCTCTGGGGCTAGTTAGCCAGGTAGCCCAGGCTACTTAGCCAGCTCCACACCAATAGAAGAGCAGGAAATCCTGTCTCAAGAACCTGAGGAGGCATACTTTAGGTTGTCTTCTGCACCTAACCCCACGAACATGCACACTCTATATATTCGCGCTGCTTGATCTGCTGAGTAGAAATTGTAACCATATATACCACACACTGCCGGCCACAGCAACGACATTAAATAACACTTCGTTGTTTATTTAACACAGTGCTTGGCATCTGGGTGCTCAGTATATGGAAGCTACCTTTCACATCAACATAAAGAACCCAGTGATGGTGTCTTCAAGGACTGTAAGGAATTTCCTTCTCTGAGCAAGTACGGCCCACATGGTGGCAAAATCTCATTGTCTAGGGCTATGCATCTGGTTTTAAACAAAGAAAAAGATCCCTTTCCCATTCTCTCGCTGAGAGTGGGAGTCCATCACATTGTGCCTGCTGTAGTGTGGGACTTCTAGAAAGCTCCTTGAAGGGGGAGCCAACCTACATGCCAGGAACACTCCCCCTCTTCCCCCTCTCTCTCTGCTGGGGACATCTGCAGCCCATCCTGATCTCGAGGGGAGGGGAACACTTCCACAGATCCAGTCTGTGGGCCAACAACCAACACCAGCATCCACTCACCTCCATGATGGAAATACAATTCCTAGCCCGTGCACCCTCTCAAACACACTGCTTTTTTGCTGTCACATATATTTATATGACTGTCCAATCACCTCCTCTTGACCACGTAGGAGTACCAAGAAAGGCATCCCCTTGAGATTTTTGCGAAAATGTCCAAACTGTCTTCCAAGGCCTTGTTACTCAAAGTGGGGCGAACAGGCAATATAAGTGTCACTATCTAGACCCATTCTGGACCTACTGAGTCAGAACTGTGTTTTAAGGGGACCCCCCCCCCCCAGTGACTTCCAAATGCAAAGTCTTAGGCTTTGGACTAACATCTAGGTTCTGCGCTCCTGGGCTTTGGCTTGTTAGATGACCCAGGCTGGCTTCCAATTTGCCACCCCTGACATATCAGCTTCTGGGGTGCTGAGACCACAGGTGCATATGACCACAAGGATGCTGTTATTCTTCTTCAACCCTGCTGCCAATGTAACCCTGCTTATGTTATAAGCAGTGTGTTGTCCTCACACCTCTCTCCTTCTCCAGCACCTATCACAGGCTAAGTTTTGACTCAGCCCGGTACTTCAGGCTCTCTAGGATGGTGACTTTAGGAATGCCTACCAAGATGCCCATTTATGCACGTAGAATTTTTAATGGGTATATCTGAAAAACACCACAGTCCTTAATTTTGGTTCCCATGTTAAGCAATGAGGATAGTGATATAAACACACACACACACACACACACACGCGCGCGCGCACTATTTAGGGACTAGTCAGATGGACAAGATTTTAAGAAATAAAACCAGATGATGGGAAACTCTTAAGTGCTAGGAAGCAAATAAAGAGGCCAGTGACAGGCAGTCTGCTCCAAAAGCCTTAAGAATAAGGGCTCATTTGAGAAGCTGGTATGGACAGTGGGCCCAGCAGGAGAAAAGGTGTTTAAGGGCCAGAACATGGGACTGGCCATTTCAGACTAACCCAGGGAATGGATAGATATCCCAGGAAAGACACACATTATTTAAGGAAAACGCCTGATTTCTTTCTGTGGTACACGTTTAGTTCCACTTAAGAGTTAGAGAGCAAGCACGCTTGAGGGTCCCTGAAAGTCCAGCCTTGGAAACAGGACTAAGTAAAACTGAGATTCCAGCTGGGCCACTTCCTGGCTCTGGACTCCCTTGCCCTCTAAACCTAGGCTTGCTGGGGTAACTGGTAGGCTTCCGAATAGAAAGACAACTTTACAGTTGTCTCTGGGGGTAAGGGTGAAGGGGGTACACTACCCCCCTCCCCGCGTGCTACCGCCCACATTAGGCTTCACCTGGGTATCTGTGTTCTGTGCTCACCCTGTTATGTTGCTGCCCATCATTACCAGCTTTCAAACAGAAGGTTCATCCCAGACATCCCTGCCTCCTCTCCCCCCAGGCCTCCCAGACCCTGCCACCCCACCGTGCCCCCAGCTCCCGGCCACAGTGACTCCAGCGCTGGCGCTTGACGCCGCCGCCGCCGGACCCCCGTTTACCTGGGGCCAAACGCGACTTGTCGCCACCTCGCGTCCTGGGCCCTGCCTCCCCTCCCGGCTGTCGCAACGGCGCCCCCAGCCCAGTCAGGCCCGGTGCGGCGCGGGATGCCTCGGCGGGACTGGCGGCGGCGGCCACGCTGCGCGCTCCGGCGGAGGGGAGGGGGCTCGGCGGCGGCGGCGAAGGCGGTGGCGAAGGCGGCGGCAGCGGCAGCGGCAGCGGCGGGCCCGGCGGGGGGCAGAGCCAAGAGGCGCGGCGGCGGAGGAGGAACGGGAGGAGGACGCGGAGCATGCGGGGGGCTGCAGGCCTGCCCGCAGTGAAGCCCGCCGCGCCCAGGGCGCAGGGAGTGGCCGTCGCCTCCTGCGCGCACCGCGACTGAGATGGCGGCGGCGGCGGCGCGGCCGAGGCGCGCCGAGCCCCCGGGGCAGGGCCGGCCGGGCGCGGGCTGACAACCCCGCGGGCCGGGAGAGCTAGCGTGGAGGAGCGCAGGCCCCGGGGCGGCCTACGGCGAGCGGCGAGGGCCGGCGGGGAGGAGGAGGAGCACGGCCGCGATGGCGAACGCTAGTGAGCCGGGCGGCGGCGGCAGCGGCGGAGGGGCCGAGGCTGCCGCGCTGGGCCTTAGGCTGGCCACGCTCAGCCTGCTGCTGTGCGTGAGCCTGGCGGGCAACGTGCTGTTCGCGCTGCTCATCGTGCGGGAGCGCAGCCTGCACCGCGCGCCGTACTACCTGCTGCTCGACCTGTGCCTGGCCGACGGGCTGCGCGCGCTCGCCTGCCTCCCGGCCGTCATGCTGGCGGCGCGGCGCGCGGCGGCCGCGGCGGGGACGCCGCCGGGCGCGCTGGGCTGCAAGCTGCTGGCCTTCCTGGCCGCACTCTTCTGCTTCCACGCGGCCTTCCTGCTGCTGGGCGTGGGCGTCACCCGCTACCTGGCCATCGCGCACCACCGCTTCTACGCCGAGCGCCTGGCCGGCTGGCCGTGCGCCGCGATGCTGGTGTGCGCCGCCTGGGCGCTGGCTTTGGCCGCGGCCTTCCCGCCGGTGCTGGACGGCGGTGGCGCGGACGACGAGGACGCGCCGTGCGCCCTGGAGCAGCGACCCGACGGCGCCCCGGGTGCGCTAGGCTTCCTGCTGCTCCTGGCCGCGGTGGTGGGCGCCACGCACCTCGTCTACCTCCGCCTGCTCTTCTTCATCCACGACCGCCGCAAGATGCGACCCGCGCGCCTGGTGCCCGCCGTCAGCCACGACTGGACCTTCCACGGCCCGGGCGCCACCGGTCAGGCGGCCGCCAACTGGACGGCGGGCTTCGGCCGCGGGCCCACGCCACCTGCGCTCGTGGGCATCAGGCCTGCAGGCCCGGGCCGCGGCGCCCGGCGCCTCCTGGTGCTGGAGGAGTTCAAGACGGAGAAGAGGCTGTGCAAGATGTTCTACGCCATCACGCTGCTCTTCCTGCTCCTCTGGGGCCCCTATGTGGTGGCCAGTTACCTGCGCGTCCTGGTGCGCCCGGGAGCTGTCCCGCAGGCCTACCTGACAGCCTCGGTGTGGCTGACATTCGCGCAGGCCGGCATCAACCCCGTGGTGTGTTTCCTCTTCAACCGGGAGCTGAGGGACTGTTTCCGAGCCCAGTTTCCCTGCTGCCAGAGCCCCCAGGCCACGCAGGCCACCCTCCCCTGCGACCTGAAAGGCATTGGTTTGTGAAGCGCGCTCTGCCACCCAGGCTCCCTCTGGCTTCGATTGTGACCGCTCATCTTTCCCTTCTGTCCCGTTGTCTGGTTTTTCTCTGCTGCCTTCAGGAGACTCTGAAAGTGGACACGCACTTGGATTGTATAGACCCCTGTTCTGGGGCCGGGGGAGGGATGCTGAGGTCCCGTTCTGTCCTTTAATTATACTTTCTTCCTGACAGTAGGCCCTGCAGTCTTTTTGTACTGGTACCGACTTCTTTTCTTCCACGTGTGATTTTTTTTTTTTTTTAAATAAAGGCTACACTGGTTTTATTCATGCAAAGTTTCCTAGAGACCATGGCCAGTTTTCTACAGAGGCTATTTTTGACAACCTCAAGTGGCATTACCTTTGCGTTGCAGTGAAGGAGAGCGAGCTAGGAGATGTTGGAGATGGAAGAGAGGGACAGAGTTGTCTAAAGTCCCCTCAGAACTGCAGGCCACAGGGCCAGGTGAGCTGTGTGCCTTGTTTGGGGGGTGTGGGGGACTTCTCCCAGTGGTGACACTGAACTTTAGGAGAAAATGCGAATGGGTAGGAGGACGGTCTTATTTGAGTCACTTAAGGAGCAAGGTCTGGGGCCCTGTGTAAGTTATTATAAAACAATGCATCAGCAAACAGCTGCTCTGTAGACCAGTCTTGGATGGAAACTTTCTGTGAGACTGTGACTTTTAAACAGTAAAAAGTGTTTTGGATAGTAATGTGGAGAAAAAAAAAACAGTATTGCATGTGTTTGTACCGATTGTGATTTGCGGATGGGGTGGGCTCTGGAGGGCAGAAAAATACAGGTTTGTTTGGGTTAGGGGTTTGGGGGATTTTCCCCCCCAATAAAAAGTTAAAATACTTTTGTGGAAATGGCTTGTGCTTTGATAAGCCCAGTTTTACTCTGTATTATGAGCTAATTTTCCCTCTGAAGACTTGTCTGTGGTTAAGAAGATATGGGATATAACGGTGCCTCTCCCAGGAGACAAGCATTTTCCTGCGGTGTTTGCTAAGTTAGGTGGTGCTGTTCTACTCATGGCTGTTTTCAATGATTAATAAGAAACCATAATTTAAAATACGATCTCTTTGTTAGACATTGTCACTTGACACCGAAGGACTTCATTGCAAGTACTGTATAATACTTTTTGCTTAAACTGCTCTGTTTTTATTAATGTAACTTGCGTTTTGAAGATTTCTATCTGTACTTCTCTTTGCATTACACAAATATACCAGTATTTTCACTCTGGAGTGGCTGTTTTGTTTTTGAGGCCAAATCTCTTAGGTCTGTTGCTAAGTAACACATGCTGTCCGTTGGTGTCTGCTGTCCCGTGTCAGGTGTTTGGTTTGGATATTGGCATCTCTTGTGAACAAGGGTGGGGGTTAGTCATGGAGGCCAGACGCTGAGCTCTGTGGCTCTTCCTCTCCATGTTATGTTTTTGAGACAGGGTCTCTCCGTCAAACAGAAGCTTGCCAATTGTCTGGGCTGGCTGGCCAGGAAGCCCGGGGACCTTAAGCCTGGGAATTTCAGGTGCCCCCAGATTTTTTCTTGGAGCTTAGCCTCTCAAGCTTCTGCAGCAAGCAGGTCACCATTGAGCCATCTCCTAAGCATGGGCTACAAATGGAGCTCAGGAGGAGAGCATTTGCCTAGAACCTGAGAGGCCTGGAGTTTGATTCCTAGAGTTGCCGGGGGTGGGGGGTAATAAACTCCACTGGTTTAAAAGAAAAAAAAATCAATTTGACAAACTATTCATAATGGATGTAGTAAATTTATGGTTTATTTTGAGGATAACATTAACTATTAAACATTATGTTCAAGAGAGATGAACAATAAGGGCGTGTGGCCAATCTGTCTCCACTAAATAGCATCATTTTGTTCGGCTTGTGAGAGCTGAAGACACCAGTCCACTTGGAAGGCTCCTGTTCTCCCCGTGGCCTCAGTTCAGGTAGAGTTCCACCCCTGGGTTTTCAAGGGTCATTCATCAGAAATCTTAAGTCCAAGACAGAGAGGGCAGGGGAAATTAATCCTCCTCTCTCACATGCCTATCCAAGTGACTCAAGTTCAAGTCACAGAGGTCACCAAGGCCATGTTTTATTCAGAATAATTGGCACCCAGCATGCCACAGGAATCCCTCCATCCCAGGATATCCCTGAGTTATTTTGATCTTGGGCAGCAGCCAGACTCTATCAGAGACACATCACCAGGTGATGCTGGGACTCCTGAGTCCCAGGGTTATTTTCAGAGGAATTAGATGGCCGGGCTTACACAGCTCAGTGGTTCCTATTGGGTTGTGCTGAGTTGGGAGCTCTTTTCCACGGAGAAGTCACCTTCTACATCCCTCAGTTGGCTCAAGTCGTGATTTACTTTCGACATGCTGTGTACAAACTTGCTTATAGAGGAAGGCATGGTTTCCACTGAGAATGCAAGGCAGAGCAACAAGCAGCCATTAAGGACTGGGCAGCTGTGTCCCGGATGCTCAGCTCATTATAGCAGAGCAGGTACAGTGCACTCAAAGAAGACAGGAACTAAGTAAGATGGCTCATGTGCTAATCTGGGATATTAATTCAGTCTGCCCCATCCCCAGGGTGAGATGAATGAGTTGTCCCCATGCTCAAAGCAAAAGAAGGGGAAAAGCTATGTATAGAAATCTCTATCTTCATGTGCTGTCATGGATTTATTGAGTTTAAAATAAGCAGTTTCTGGTCTTTGGTACCTTCTATCTAGTAGCTTTGCAGCAAGAGTCGTGCTGTGTAAATTGAAACCTGACTTTCCCTTTTTAAAAAAGTGGGTACTTCTAGCAAGTTGGGGAGCACATAACAAATCGGCAGCCACAATGACAGGCTCTGGACCCACCTTGCAGTCTTATCAGAACCTGTCACTTTGTCAAATTTGTTTCCACTCATTTTATGTGCGGGTTCATGTGTGTGCGCATGTTTGTGTGATATGTCCATGCTGTGGTGTACAAGTGGAAGACAGAGGGCAGCTTGAAGAGGTTGGTTTTCCCAACCATATGAGATCAAACAACTTATCAGGCTTTGTGAGCAGCAAGCTGGCCCGTTTCACCAGCTCACACCTTCTTCTTTACCCTTTCCTTTTTATTGCCTTTATCTCTCCTACCTCCCCCTTTTTCTTTTTTGGGGGTGTGAGGAGAAGTAGTTGGAGACAGGGTTTCTGTGTGTAGCCCTGGCTACCCTGGATCTCATTTGTACACCAAGCTGTCCTTGAACTCAGAGATCTGCCTACCTCTGTCTCCTAAATGCAGGGATTAAAGGCATGTGTTACCACCGCCTGGCTCTTGAGATCCTTTTAAAGAAATACGTTATTTCAGCCCATTCTTTGGTTAGGCAATGGCTCCACATCTTTCAGATGCCCTGCCCTCAAGGAGAGGCAAGATTCTAGGTCTGATTTGGGGCTTACTGATTGCTTGTTTTTGGTGGTGCTGGTAGTGGTCTTAATTTCTTCCGCTGAGATAGCAAAAAGAGATGTTTGACCCTGGAGAGAACAGAACCAGTCCCCAAATGCCACAGGTCTGGAGCAGCGGATCAACAAGGACTATCTAGGTTATAAGACAAGGCATTCTCTCAGAGGTGGTCTTACTGGTCAGATACTGACAGTCTCAATCCATCCAGACAGTTATGGACATGGCGTGCAGTCCACTGGCTCTACCAGCACGGCAGTCTCTGGCAGTCCGTTTTTTTGTTTGTTTGTTTGTTTGTTTGTTTTTTTCTGCTCCTGCAGCCCCCATAGATGCATGAGCCAACTTCCTTGTTCCTCTGCATCTTTGTGTCTGCCTCTATATCATTCTCATGGCCCAGAAGTTCCAAGGAAGATGGAACCAAGGCAGAGAGCTCAGTTTAACTTTCAGGTAGATCACAGAGTTGGTGGGACGTGTCACGTATTTTCCTAACAACCTTCAGGATTGTGCAGAACCATCTCTGTTATTCTGGGAGGGCATCCATGGGCACAGCTCTTTGGTCCACCTCTGAGTCTCTTTGTATGCCCACATTCCCCTCTTGAATTGCCTGTGGGCATACCCCCATGCTCCCCACACCTGCCTGGGGACTCCTCCCTATGTCATGTCCAGCAGGTCAACGTCTAAGATGCCACAAGCCCAAGGAGACTGTATAAACAGCAGTGCCCTCAGGTCCTCCCTGGGCATTGGTTCTGTGTTGGACCCAGGCTGTGTACTTTAGGAAACTCTTCTTGGCCAGCTACAATGTCCTACACTCTGATCCCCCCCACCCCCACCAAGAGGGCCATGTGTATCAGCTCAGGGGACACCTGGTATCTCCTGTTCCCTCTCCAGGTCCCTCCTCTGCCCCTCTCTTGTTCCCCAGCTGTTCCAGGTCAATGGCAGTGTCACATACACTATGATTTGTCCCTCTGTCCAAAGATATACCCTGACGCTTCTGAACTTCTATTTAATCTTTCAGACACACACAAAGAGTCAATGCTTGGCCTCCACACAGTGATGGGCTTTATCCCAATGCATGCTGTGGGAGAGATTCAAGGCGCCGCTGTAGCCATGAGATTTATTCCTGGAGCAGTCAAGTACTGACTTACTGTCTCTGGTGCCTTAAACTGTCAGGATGCTAAGGTGGCTGGCTCAAAATATCCTCTCAGGTATCTGAGAGATGCTTCACCCATGTGGGGAGCCAAGACCACTGACTTTCAGGGCCTTCTCTGTGAGGGGTAAGGGAGATAATGGGGAGCCCTTCTCCCCCACTGACAGCTGGTTCTGTGTCAGTCCTTGTTGTACCTCTCGGCTACTCCAGGAGGAAAGAAAAGTAAAAGCAAGAGTTAGCGGAATTCAAGAGATTCCTTCTCCTTTTCCTCCATCTTGAACAGAATGTTTCAGGTTGAGCCCAGCTGGTAAAAAGTCTCCCTCCTCCCTTTTACTCATTTCATTCCCTTTGGGGTGCTCTTGGGTGAAGACATGATATCTGGAGCTACAGTAGCCCAGCTGCCTTAAGACCACGAGGACAGGCGCTGTGATCGCAGTGAAAGCCACGGACGAAGGATGCACAAGTGCCTGCCTTAGTGCTCCTTACTCTCTAGCTCAGTGGTTCTCAGCCTCCCTAATGCCGCAGCCCTTTAACACAGTTCCTCAGGTCGCGGTGACCCTGAACCATAAAAATTATTTTCTTGTTACTTCCCAACTGTGACTTTGTTACTGTTCTGGATCCTAATGTGAATATCAGATATGCAGGATATTTGAGATGTGATTCCCCCAAAGGCTTTGTGACCCACAGATTGGGAACTGCTGCTCTCTACTCTAGCTTTGCAGTAAAAGCACCTATGGTTGGAGTCATTGCAAGATCTCTGCAGCTCCCTGTCCAGCAAGGGTAACCCCAGGCTCCTGAGAGATCCTGCCTCAAAACAAACAAACAAATAATTGAAATGGGTAGAGCACTTGCTGAGCAAGCCAGAAGACTAGGAGAGCAGAGTCCAGATCTATTCACCCATGCGAGTCCAGGGCAGGCATGGTAACCAGACTGTAATCCCAGAACACAAAAAGTAGAGACAGGATCCCAAAGCAAGCTGGCTAGATAAACGAGCTCAACTGGTAAGCTCTAGGTTCAAGTAAAAGGCCTTAACTCAGTGTATATGGTGGAGAGCAGCTGAGGGACACATCTGGCCTCCACACATCGGTACCCATGCACACCCACACACATGCAAACATGTATACACACAGATGCGTACCGCATAAGCAAAATTTTTTAAAAAATTAAGTATATGGTGCCTGAGGATCAACACCATAGCTTGTCCTCTGAGCTCCACATACATCTTTACACATGGGCACACTTGGACATCTAGTACCCGTGCACACACACACAAAGATGGATATCAAAGTCATGCTTTCTACCTGTCAGATTGTCCTATCTGCTACTAATAATCCTCATACCAGAAAAATAATAAAATAGAGTGTTCTTTAGTTTGCTTGTTTTTTGTTTTTGTTTTGTTTGCTTTGGTTTTATTGTTATTTATTTATTTATTTATTTATTTATTTATTTATTTTTGATATGGTCTCGAATATGTACCCTTGGCAGGCCTGGAACTCACTATATTGATCCAGCTGAACTTGAACTCACAGAAATCTGCCTCTGTCTCTCAACTGTTGTTATTAAAGGCATATACTACCACACCTAGCTTGAAATAGACCTCTCATTTTCATTATAACAAGATAGGCTCTATATAATTATATTGTAAGCTTTTTGACCAATGAATGTGTAAACTCTAAAGGTTATTCTTATGGTTTGGATGTGACATGTCCTGTCCCACACTCCCTTTTACCCAGGCTCGTGTGTTTTGAACATTTAGCCCCTCAGCTAGCAGATCTATTTTGGGAGGCCGTGGAACCACTGGCAAATAGGACCTTGTTGGCTGATATAGATCACAGAGGCACACCCTGGGAGGTCACAGCCCACTTTATTTCCTGTCCTACCTCTGCTTCCTGGTCACTCTTTGTGAGAGGCTGCTGTTATGATAGCCACCATCGCAGACCCCACCTGCTCTCCAGCCACCATGCCTTGGTGAATGGTATTCACCTCGCATCCACGGGGCCTCATGGTCTACCATGGTGAATTATAGTCCCTGAGCTGTGAGCCAGAGTAAATCCTTCTTCCCTGAAGTTACTCCTGTCGGGTATCGTCACAGAGAATAGAAAAGTAATGACCACAGTCATATATCTAATTACAGGAATCTGGGAAATGACACATAAATCCACCCAACCAACACACACGGAAAGCCAGCACAAAGCCAGTGCTGGACACAGGGGCCAGTGAGGTGCAGTTTTCTTGGTTACTAGTTAATTAACTGGGGAAACTTGGCAAAGGCACTCAGCGTCATAAAGCAAGGCAGAACCAGAGAGATGCCAAGAGGGGTCCACAAGAGGGCTGGGCCAGCACACAGGCCAGACTTCATTCCAGCTTGTCTGGAAAGGCTGACTAGCATCCAGCTCTGGTTTCTCAGTTGACAAGAAAGGGGGAGCTAGAACAATGAAACCTAAATACCCCGGACTCCACCCTCCCCTCCTCCTGGCTATGCACCTCCTTCTGCCTCAGTCAGCGCTCCCTTCACTCTGGAATCCATGTAAAAAAATTTATTTCTCTCAGTAAAATAAAATCACAGAATTCTCCCTTCAAAATTTCCTGTCTCTGATCTATCCAAAAAACTCTAGTGCCAGGAAGGAATGGGGTCGCTTTCATGGGAGAGACGTTTGTTATGTAACGCTCCAATGCCGGGAGAGCCAGTGGACGCGCCGCTGGCGGGTTCTGTCCAAACTTTGCAAGAGGCAAACATGTTTCGCTCAAAAGGACCACAGAACCCTCCTAAAACGTGAACGAGGAGCAGGCTTACACCACAGGAAAAGGGATTTTGTGGGTTTGGTTTTTAAGAAAGAACAGACTTAGTCAAGAAAGGCTTAGGAGCTGCCCAACCAACCCTAGATCCTGGTAAATAAATAGCCTGAGATTTACATCTGGAAGGTGGAAGTCT
This sequence comes from Mus musculus, assembly GCF_000001635.26. Lineage (NCBI taxonomy): Eukaryota > Metazoa > Chordata > Mammalia > Rodentia > Muridae > Mus > Mus musculus. Next base: position 99,701,314 of record NC_000072.6, read on the forward strand.
CAAAGCCAGTCTGAATTATATCAAGGAACTGCAAACACATTTCAGAAGTATAAATACAGTCATCTCATTTCCTGATACCATTACAGAGACAGGTAAATAGAAGCGATTACATCCCAGTTTCTGGAAGGAATCATTTAGTTATTTACAAATTAAGTTTTAAGTGGCCGGCCTACAACAGCTGCGGAGAAGATAAACTGTTAGAAAGCTATATACTTTTTAAAAAAGCTCTTGAGTACAGCTGTATTACCTGTAGAACGCTGGTTGGTGTAGCCCTGTGGGAGAGACAGCTTAATTTTCTGCTGGGAAATGACATGTGAGAAACGCACATGGTTTCTGGCTTGGAACCTGGAAAGAACAGATACACACATCAGTTTCAAAGGGGCCTTGGAAATCATTCACACTTCAACGGCAGTGTGCTGGGTAGTGTCTCTCAGTTTAATAGTTACTTAGTATGGGCTGGGGAGGTGGCTCATTGGGTACAGTAAGCATGGGGACCTGGGTTCTGACCCCCCAGGACCTAGGTAAAAAGCTGAGGACAAGCGTGCAGCTCTGTCATCCCATGCTACAGAGGCCACAGAATGCATTCTGGCCAGTCTAGATGAATGACTGAGCTCCAGGTTCCTGAGAGACCCTGCCTCAAAAAGTAAAGTGAGGAGTGATTGAGGAAGACATTAGATAAACTGTGGTCTCTATCTGCACACATGCATCTGCATACATACATCTACTACACCACACACACACACACACACACACACACACACACACACACGCACACACGCACACACGCACACACGCACACACACAAACACACATGCACACTCAGAGAGAGAGAGAAGACAGACAGACAGACAGACAGATAGATAGACAGACAGACAGAGACAGAGAGCAAGGGAGAGAGAGCAAATTGAAGAGAGAGGAGAAAAGAAAATCTATAGCAGAGCTTGGGGATTTACCTCAGTGGTAGAGGGCTTGTGTGGCAAGCATGGGGCTTAAGTTCCATCCCCAGACCTGGGGCTAAAAATTTTATTTGAAATGCACAAGATGATGAGATTTCTCCCCTCCCCCCATTTAACATTCCTTGCTTCCTCCCCCCTTTTTTTCCCCACAATGGTCCCTGACTATTGTGTAAGTGTGGCCACGGGCTGGGCAGACAGAGAAAGGATTCTTACTGCAGGCCTGCATTCAGCGAAGTGGCATGGAGAGTGTAATTGGGCCATGGGTAATTCTTTAAGCTCAAAGTCGAGATCAGTTTCATTTGCATATCTATCTTGAGGAATTATGGGATACCCAGAGCTATTTCTAGAATGCTATTTGCATAATTGTTCTAATCTTTTATGAATACGGCGACATGTGTGGTCTGACAAAGGATTTTTGAAAGAAAATTTGTTAAGTTGCTTTATGAGTTTGTAAAGATATTAGAATTAAATAGTGCTAGGTATATATTTAATAACCTGTTTCTATTGAAGGAACACAATTACATAAAGCCATTAGTCTGCTGCCAATGGCTTCTTACCTTTGCCATTGTTGTTCCCCGAAAGTTTATCATTTAAAGTTGATTTCTCCTTCACACCCCACCACCAACACTTCTTAGAAAGAATTACATTCACTTAAACACCATGAGAAAATGTACAGTTGTTTTGTGACTCTCTGATTCCCTGCTCCCTGAATTTCTTAATCTGTGGGCATTCGACATGTTTCCAGCTTTGGACACTAGCTACAAGACAGACAGGCTCACAGTCTTTGTGGTCTTTTCTATCCTGGGGTGCTCATGATCAAACTACTTGAGTTTCACCATTTCTAAAAAGATCCTTGCTCCACTCAGCAATTTCTTCTTCTTGTGGGACCATCAGGACTACGAGGAGGAAATGCATGCAAGTCTAGTCCTCCATAGTTTGAAAATTCTCAGACTTCAGGAGGGAGAACTCCTGTCTGACCTGTGACCACTGTAACTCTCCAGCCATTTCCTCTCCTCCATTCTGGTTCCATTCCTGAGCTGGCCAACCCCAAAAAGACTGTTGAGGTATGGTCTGTTGCTATGTATTGGAAAGCTAAATTCTGTGCTCAAAGCAAATTCTCACATTTATAAGCTTTTGTTGTTCCTTAACTTAAAACTATTGGTTAAATAAAATTGGCTACACCCGATTATTGAGCAATTAGAATCTGGTAGGTCTTGAGTTACCTGGTTGGGGGTAGAGAAGCTGGAAAGGAGAGGAGAGACCACGAGGAGAGAGGGGAGAAGACACCACTAGAGGAGATGAACCATGAGCACATAGCCAGGAGAGACAGCAAGTATTTGAGAACACTGCTGGGGAGGTAGCCAGGCCAGCAGTTAGAAAAGCAGATTAGGGGTTACCCCTTAATTGCCAAAGCCAAATAAAATAACCAGAGTCTGAGTCTCATTTATTTGTAAGCTTACATTGGTTCAGCCCCACTTTTACCTCTAGTTCACATTAAAGGCTAAGACCTCCTGTCCTTGTTGTTGCCAACTGTGTGCCTGTTTGGCTATCACCATGTACCCACATAAAATCTAGGTACACCCCTTTGGCCTGTCACCAGTCTCAACACCAAAACCAATCTGAGGTGTGGGGTTGATCCCACTTTCTGAAGGACAATCACTACAAAATGAGCATCTTTATTTTTAAATTTTGGTTTTGAGACCAGGTAGAGCCTGGTCTGCAAGTGCTACTTAAGTAGCCTCAAACTCAGTATGTAACAGGAAGACCTTGAACTCCTGATTCTCCAGCCTCGATCTCCTGAGTACTGGGATTACAGCTATGTGCCACTATACCTGGCCACTAGTGTTTTATTTATTTATTTGTAATGATTTATTTATCTTTATTTTATGTGTATTGTTTCTTTGTCTGCAGGCATGTCTGTGTACCATGTGTAGGTCTGGTAACCATGGAAGCCAAGGTCCTCTGGAAGAGTGCTGCCATGGTTTGTATATGCTTGGCCCAGGGAGTGGCATTATTAGGAGGTGTGGCCTTGTTGGATTAGGTGTGTCACCATGGGCATGGGCTTAACACCCTCACCCTAGCTGCCTGGAAATCAATATTCCACTAGCAGCCTTCAGATGAAGATGTAGAACTCTCAGCTCCTCCTGTACTATACGTGCCTCAATGCTGCCTATCTCCTGCCTTGTAATAATGGACTGAACCTCTGAACCTGTAAGCCAGCCCCAATTAAATGTTGTTCTTTATAAGAATTGCCCTGGTCATGGTGCCTGTTCACAGCAGTAAAATCCTCACTAAGACAAGTGCTCTTAACCACTGAGCCATATCCCTAGCACCCTATAGTGATTTTAAAAGGTAACACACTGAAATTTAAAGTGTAACAAAATGATAACCCATTAGAAATACTCATTAGATTAGGAAAGAGATGATGGAGATGTCTACCAAGATGACTCCAAACAAGGGCCACTTGAATGCTTCTTCCTGCATTGAGGGTGTGTGTTTCAGGAGGCCCCAGGGATTCTGGCTGTTAAGTCAACTCAACCAGCTTCCCCAGGTCCTTCACTGCCTGGGCCTTATGCCAAATGTACTCATCTCTGTTGGAGAGGAAGCTCAATTTTCTTTTAGTAAAGTAAGGGAGATCACATCTGCTCCCTTCCGCTGCTCTGAATTTAAGTCACACAGTCACACGTGAACAATCAGTAAACGGTCTCTGAATGAGCTGTAGAGGACAGCTGCGATCCATAGATCTCTTCTACTAGCCATAGGTTTCTCAGCTCTTAATGAAATGAAAGAAGAAAAGTGATAGGGAATATTAACATTGGCCATGCAAAGGACTAATAATTTATTTCTGTATCCTCATAAAAACAAAGCAAATACTACTTGCTATGCATCTCGTGTTCGGGGAGCACCTTTTGGCTGCATTGCACCTTGGTAGATGGCTCGATGATGAGAGGGGATAATCTCAGGGTAACACAGGAAGCTGGAGTGGAGTCATTAGGAGGACCCAAGTTTGCTCTTTAATAAAAACCCCTTAGTTAGGGTTCCTATGGCTGTGACGAAACACCACGAACAAGGCAAGTTTGGAAGGAGGAGTTTATTCACATTACTGTTCACTATTAAAGGAAGTCAAAGCAGGAACTCAAACAGGGCTGGAACCTGGAGGCAGGAGCAGATGCAGAGGCCATGGAGGAGTGCTGCTTACTGGGTTGCTCATCACGGCTTACTCTACCTTACTTCTTTCCTTCCTTCCTTCCTTCCTTCCTTCCTTCCTTCCTTCCTTCCTTCCTTCCTTCCTCCCTCCCTCCCTCCCTCCCTCCCTTCCTTCCTTCCTTCCTTCCTTCTTTCTTTCTTTTTTTTTTGTTTTTTCTGTTTTTTGTTTTTTGTTTTTCGAGACAGGGTTTCTCTGTATAGCCCTGGCTGTCCTGGAACTCACTTTGTAGACCAAGCTGGCCTAGAACTCAGAAATCCGCCTGCCTCTGCCTCCCGAGTGCTGGGATTAAAGGCATGCGCAGGAATGATTCTCACCAGCCCGAGAATGATACTTTCTACAGTGGACTGGGTTCTTGCCCCTCAATCACTAAGAAAATGTTTACAGCCAGATCTTATAGATCTCACAACTGAGGTTCCCTCCTTTCAGATGACATGAAACCTCCCAGTGAAACCCCTTTGATGTCACTTATCAGATTTTCATGAAGGTATTAGTGATAGAACTCAGGCCCTAAGGTTTGTGTTGGGAGAGTGATAAGTGCCTTTGTCTGAGCCATTGCATTGACCCCTCCTCTTAGGAAGGTCTATGTTTGCTAGGCGATGGTGACCAGTGCCTTTAATCCCAGCTCTTGGGAGCCAGAGACAGGTAGATCTCTGAGTTTGAGGCTAGCCTGGACTACAGGGTAAAGTTCCAGGACATCACAGAAAAACTACACAGAAAAGCTATGTCTTGAAAACAAACAAACAAAAAGAATGGGTATGTTTAAAATTTCCATAATAAAAGTTTTGTTGATTGAGTTGTGTTTTTTAAATGAGCCAAACTCACTCATGTCAGCACTAATCTTGTCTACAGAGGAATGCAATCCAGGAAACTTCTCAATAGATACTCAAACCTAACTTAATAAAACCGTTTTCTCCAACTTTACTTGAATTTCTTTAATGGGAAACTCTCCCTTCCACACACAGATTACTTGTATTTTAATCAGAAAAATAAACATAGGAATTTCAACAATTGTGGAAGCATGGTTAGCAGTATGGCCTAGAGAATAAACCAGTCCTTAGTGATGAGTGTCACTGAGCCTCTTGCTTCTGCACTGACCCACAAGGGACAAGCAGGGAACATCTAGCTATGCTACATTGCCTTTCTACTACTTTGAATTTATTGTTTCCTTTGATATTGCCCTTTGTAATTTCCTCTTGTGTCTGTGTGTACATATATGTTTCTATATGTTCACATGTATGTGCATTTGAGTGTGTAGGCCAGAGGTGAACCTCTGGTGTCTTCCTCGATTTTTCTCCACCTTAGTTTTTAAGACAGACTCTCTCACTGAACCCAAACTCACCAAAACCCCAAGGATGACTGGTTTGCAAACCCCAGGACTCCAGTCTCCTCTGCGCCAGGTCTGGGATTGTTGGCATTTGCTGCTACTTTCTACTTTTTATGTGATTTCCGGAGATGGTACTCAGGTCATTATGTTTGCACAAGTACTTGAGGTCATTATGTTTGCACAAGTACTTGACCAACTGAGCTGTCTCCACAGTCTGCCAAGGGTTAACTTTTATGATTGTTTTATCTTTTGAGGAGGTAAAATGTAAAGTTTAAAAAAAATATTAAGTTGGGCTGGAGAGATGGCTCAGTAGTTAAGAGCACTGACTGCTCTTCCGGAGGTCCTGAGTTCAATTCCCAGCAACCACATGGTGGCTCACAGCCATCTGCAGTGGGTTCTGATTCCCTCTTCTGGTGTGTCTGAAGACTGTGACAGTGTGCTCATATACATAAACTAAATAAATAAATCTTTAAAAGAAAAATCAAGTAGACACAAAAGAGCTTTAGTCTAAAGCACAGGTTCTCATCTCAACCTGCTGCCTCCAGAAGAAACATGACAATGTCTAATGACGCTGTCAGAGCTAGGGTAGGATACTGGAATCCTACTACAGGGTACAATACTGCCAACCACAAAGTTAGCAGGATGCGGGGTGGGTGGGCATGAACCCCAGGAACTCATGGGGACAAAGACACCTGGGAATATGCATGGGTGGTAACTCCAGAGAGCAGGCCACTGCACAGCTGCAAGCATGAGGGGCCCAGATATCACAAGGAAGTCCCCAGGAGGGCACAAGGACAGGACAGGTACTCAAAAGTACATGTGCAATCTGAGCATCTTGTCACCATGAATCACTGTGTCCATGTTGAGGACTTCCCACTTTCTTGGTCTTAGTCTTTGGTGACTAGTGGACATTTGGATGAAATGATGACTTATGGACCAGTAGAGCAGAAGTTCTGGGAATCAAGGGCACGAACCAGATGTTGGGGGGGGGGGCAGACAATGAGTCATCTGAAACGTCCCCCTGGGAAGTCCACAGTCAAGAGAGAAGGGAGCTACAGGAGAGCCACAGGTCAAATGGGTAAAACCCTCCCTCCCATCACCTGCCTCCCCCAACCACCACCTGCTTGCTTCACCTGCCTTGGGGTAGGGGTGGTGCTTTCCAGGTTGTTCAAAAGAACTGCACACTACTGCGACCACCACTGAATTCTCTAGGGCAGCTCTCCTCTGTGTGTTTCCTTCTATAATGAGAGAGAGAGAGAGAAAGAGAGAGAGAGAGAGAGAGAGAGAGAGAGAGAGAGAGAGAGAGAGAGAGAGAGAGAGATATCAGAGTGAATTATGCCAAGGAACAAAAGAACTTTCAAAGATATTTATCTCCTGCCTTCCAACTTAAGTAGAAATGTGTCTTGTTGGTCAATGTCACTTAGTGGTGTCCTTTCCAGAGACTTGCAGTCCTTTTACTCTTTTTCAGTGCCTCTCAACTATAGGCAGACCTTAAAGGAGAAAAGCTTTTAAAAGTATCAACACCCAGGCTTCATCCCAGACAAAGCAAATTAACATCCTGGAGGATGGGAGATGTTGGGAAAGCTGGGAACAGAACCTCCAAAACAATGTGTCAGCCGAGCATAGATGCACAACTCTAATCCTGGCACTTGAGAGGATGAGGCAGGAATAAAATGGTTCATAGCCTGTCACATATGGTGAGACCCTGCATGCCTCTAACACGGAGAAGTGCATATCAAGAGTGCCTCTAGCACTGGGGAATGTGTGTACTGAATACAGCCTGGTGAGTTTGGTGGGAGTAAAGACTGATTTTCTTAAGGATCCATTGGCAGGGCTGGAGAGATGGCTCAGCGGTTAAGAGCACTGTCTGCTCTTCATAGCCATCTATAATGGGATCTGATGCCTTCTTCTGGCAGGCAACTGTACATGCAGATAGAGCACTAATATACATACAATAAAATCTTTTTAAAAAAGGATCCATTGATAAAAGTCTGTCTTAGGATATCTTTAGAAATGCTAGCAGAGAAATCTGTTGTGTGGAATGGTGACTACAGTTAGCGTTACCTCCCACACATAGATGTTCAATGTCTTCACAATGAAGAATAGATATGTGAGGTGGGTGGGAATGCCAATTAGAGCAGGCTAGCCATTTTACAATATATGTATAACTCAAAATAGTATGGATACCATAGACATTTTATTTGCGAATTAACTTTTTTTCAGTAGTGGAAGGTGTATAGATGTTAAACACACACACACACAAATGGAGCAGGGGACAGATCACAGTAGTATTAAATATTAGTTCCAAGGATATTATCTGAAGTGTGTGAGCATATGAAACAGAAAGGTCACAAGGGGTTATCAGTGGGTTTTATAGTGGTGTGTGCTAAATATCATGCCCTGATCTTGAGATTAACAATACAGTCTGCCTTCCATCCTCTGGCAAAGTAAGCCAGGAAAGAACAGATTGAGTGAGGTTCCTGATATGAGACCCAGAGGAGGATGGGATTGTGTTTGGTTTGTACCTGGATTGACTTGACTCTGCACAGCTTTCGAAACAAGAGCCACATTGGAGTGACTGACAAGGAGTACCAGAGCCTTTGGCTGTTGGGAGTAGTAGTTTCAGCACCAACTTTTCCTTTGGTAAAATAACAAAGCCCAATTTTTTAGTGCAAAGTTAGAAATGACCTTTGGTCTGTGTCAGCTCCTCTTCCCGTTGCTCTGACAAAATACTCCACAAGAAGCAACCTGAGGAATGGGCTATGTGGGGTCACAGCTTGAGGGGATACTACATCTATCTGCGAGGAGAAGGCGTGGCAGCAGAAGACTGAAGCTGGATGTCACATTGCACCCAGAGCAGAGAAACAGGAAGACAACAGGGTGGGAGGTGGCCAGGGTACGAATCCTCACAGTGGCTCGTCCCCTTGGTGGTTGAGTGTGGAGGCCATTTCACATTCAAACTTTACACTGTCTATGAAAGCTGACAGAAAAAAAAAGTGGAAAGGTCACTTGAATTTGGTCACTAGCTGTTGGCTAGTTCTGCCGTCTTGCACTTTAGAAAACTCACACCATGTATTTGCCAGAAATAGACCAGCTATTTGTTTTTTCACCTGGAAATCCCCACCTTGCCTTACCTTGTAGGGTTTCAGGACTAGGACACCCCATCAGGACTAGGACATCCCAGACATTCTGAAGGGCCATCCTGGGAGCAGAAGATGCAGTTGCCAGGGTATAGACCTATCTAGTCACATAAAAATGTCCCAGACCACCTCTGAGGGCTGACTGGATAGATGGCCCAGGCTGTTACAAGCATTTTCTGTGCAAACCTGACCACCTGAGTTTGCTCCCCAGGTGACCTTCACAGGTCACCTTGCCTCCTTGGTGCCTTGGCACATGCCTCCTTCCTCACACGGTCTCTCTTACACATAATACTTAAGGAAATATAACTTCTGAGAAATGGGATCACAAGGTTTGTGAAAGTTATTTGAAAGGTGATGGGTTTTGATGGCAATTAAGAATGTGATGCTAAAACATAGTAGAAAATAATGAGCTGAGGGAAAGAGAGCAAACACCAAGGCTCGGGGGCTGCAGGTGGGAATGGCTACCCAGCTCTGCCGTATTTTGGTCCTCTTGGCTGGGCACCTGAGACTCTATCCCTTTATGTATGAACCTTAAAACTGGATTGCTTATATGTAAGAGCAAGATTGTTTAAGAGATAGTTGTGGCTTTCAATTCTGGTGAAAATTAAGATTAAAATTACATGTTGCCACTTAGTGACACTTAGAGTCTCTGGAATGATAGGTAAAAATAACTTCAGCCAGATTTCTTGGCATGCCCGTTTTCTTTCCCATAATTCTCCTTGTTGATGTTTCTTGTTTTCTTCCAGCATAAACGGAGACCACTTTGCCTAGCAGCGATGGTGATTAGTATACCCAGATCCCATCCAGTTGTACCAGACATCAGTTCCTGTGCAGTCCCTGACTGAGCAAACCACCAGAGCAGACCCCAGGGTCCACTTCAGGGAACATCGGGTGGGTGGGTAGGCGTGGCAAATGTGTAGTCAGTTAAACTTGAGGGTTCAGATGTTTATTTGTGACACAATATGGGTTGACAACACTTAGTGAGTTGTTCAAGGCCAGACCACATTGGTACCACTGTGCAGTTCGAGCCTAACCCATGTCACGCCACGCATCACACATGCCCCATCGGATCTCGCAGGGCAAGCCTACGGGTCCATGCCAGCTAACAATCGCTTCCGGGTGCCATGCTTTCCTTCACTTGCCAAAGCTTTTTTGTTTTGGCTTTTGTTTTTTTGAATACACATGGTTTATTTATTCGTTTTTGTGCTACCTTGAAATTCACACAAACACAGCTCTCCTGGATGTGAGATGAAAATGCATGTATCGTTAGAGTGAATTCACCAGCTTTGGGGTGTCTGCCGACTTTAGGATGAGGGCTATATAGAAATCCGCTCGTAATAAAAACTGTTGACAGCCGTGACAAAAATAAGGATATAATATCAAAATAAATCAAAGGATATACAGTATTGTCATTATTCTGATACAGAATTTTTTTTTTTTTTTACATAGAAATATTGATACCAGTACAAATGGCAGGATATCAGGAAATCCATTTACATTAGACCTTTGGGTTACAAATAAAGTTTAAATTATAACTTAACACCGATTTTTTAAAATGATGACTCCTGTCATGCCAGATGAAAATCAATGCTTCCTCGAGTGGCGTTCTTTAAAATGTCTCCAACAAGAAGACTTAAAGAAAAAAAAAAAAAGCTTCAGATAAAAAAGAAAAAGACATGTAATATTCCACAACAAGGAGAAAATGTCTTTTACTTAAACAAATCTAGATAAACGGGCCAGGTTCCTTCAGGGTCCCGTTAATTTTGTCCTCCCACCAGTTAAACAGCAGAACTGAAAGCCAGTGGGCCAGATGGGTGCAGGAAAGTTCCTGGAGCGCTCCCAACGTCTGCCCCAAATGAGCTGCTTGGGGGATCTGGTTCAAACCTGTACAGTGCTAGCTCTCTGAGCCTCCTCAGTGGGTCCACCAGCAAGGCGGGGAAGTGTAGAAACCCACAATGCTACAGTAAGGTGAGGATCATCAGAGTCTTTGAAGAGTAAGGGTGTGTCTGTCTGCGCATGGGCAGGGCGGGGCGGGGCGGGGCGGGGCGAGTGGGGCAAAGGGCAAAAGGAAGTTTCTGCAACAGATTGTTCCCTCTTATTCTCCTATTTGTGAAAACAGTTGTTATTGGCATTCAAAAATGTCAAGGCAAAACATAAACAGGGAAATGAGAAGCCATGTCAGAAAGTCCTCTATAAATCTCTCCAAAAATCAAAACTTTCCTTCAAGGAAAGGAAAAAAAAAAAAAAAAAAAAGCCACTTCAAAAATCAAAGATAGAAACGTTACTTGGAAAGTCAAGGAAGGGGGAGAACATTTCTTTCTGGAGTATTCTTTGTTTGCCACAATTACAAGTGAGACTCGACGGACATTGTGCAGCGGAGGGTCGCATTTCAAGTTCCTACTTCAGAGTGATCATTTCCGGGCCAAGCAAATAAACCGGTTGAAAGAAGTCCTTAAACACGCCAAGCCTGGCAGGCAGGGGCAGGTGTGGTGCATCCTCCGCCCCCAAAATGGAACCTAAGAGAGAAAAGGGGACCAAGTCAGGAAAAAATTGACCTTTCAACTTACCTGTTGGTTTAGTGTGTAATGTGTATGTCTATGTATGGTACGTGCACTTCAGTGTGCAGGACGATCCCCACACACATGAAGGCAGAAGCCAGAGCAGGCCGTCCATCTTCCTCTATCTATGGACATCTTATTTTGTCAGAACAGGGTCTTTTACTGAACCATACAATTGCTGTTTCAACTAGGTTGGCAGGTCAGTGATATCTCGGGGTACACCTGTCTCTGCTCCCCAGTGTTGGGGGTCACAGGCATAAGCACCCATGCTTGGCTTTTTATGTGCATATTGGAGATTCGAACTAGGGCCTTTTGTGCTTGCAGAACAAGCTCTTACCCACAGAGCCATCTGTCCAGCACGCATACAAAATAAAAGTTAAAACAAATGATGCCATTTTGCAGATGATTGAATCCTAAATCTGTATTATCAAATGCTCACTAGACCATACACAAAACCGTGTGTGTGTGTGTGTGTGTGTGTGTGTGTGTGAGTGAGTGAGTGTATCCATTCTGCCTCCCATCCCTGCCATCAGTTTGTGAAGATTTCAAATACAGACTCACACCTGTTTTACAGATGAGAGATGGGGGAGCAGAGAGGAGAATACAGCCCAAGTTCACACATCTGGAGGTGAAGGTTTGGCTACAGATGGAAAGGAAATAGTCTTTATGCCTTCTGCATTTTCTCATATTGGTGTTTTGTGTGCATGTGCGTGCGTGCGTGTGTGTGTGTGTGTGTGTATGTGTGTGTGTGTAGTGCACACACACACACACACAATGTGGTGTACAGAGGTGCATTTATGCAGACTCCATGTGGAGGGCTAAGCTGGATGCTGAATGCTCTTTCCTCCATCACTTTCCCACTTTTTGAGACAGTGTCTCTTATGAAGCTGGAATGGCTGATTCCGCTAGGCTGGCTGCCCACTGAGCCGCAGAATCCACTTGCTGCCTCCCCAGCCCTGGGATTACAGACGTTCACCACTGCATGTGGCCTTTGTACTGAGAGGTTCTGGAGAACAGAATCCAGAGCTTTATGCTTGTGTCGCAAGTGGCATGTTACTGAATGAGCCATCTCCCTATCTAAGCCCTATAAGGGAAGGCATGCCTAGACAGGACCACATACATGTATTCCATGCAAGTACGAATCCACAGCCAGCCAGTCAGGAACACACAAGTCCGAGCATTCACACACAGCCACCAAAGCTAGATCACTGAGGATGTTCAGAGCGAATTCACGGGAAAGATAAGCTCAGTCTGAAGAACGAGACGGGACCAGAAGCTGACCCAGGAGAGAAGGCCTGCCTAATGCCCAAAGCCACTTCTCAGTCCCTGTACATACCATTGGTGGAGCTGGACTGAGACGTTAACTGATATGGCTAACACTAGAAAATACATATGCTTTCCAATGGCCTAAAACAGAGACAGGAAACCCGCCCCCACCCTGTAGGCACAGGACCTCTAGTTCAGCTAACACCCTGGCCAGGTTGGATGGTTCAGTCCCATAATCACGGCACTCAGAATACCAAAAAGGGAGAATCATGAATTTGAGAGTAGCCTGGATGAGAGAGAGAGAGAGAGAGAGAGAGAGAGAGAGAGAGAGAGAGAGAGAGAGAGCTCCTTGTCAGAAAATTCAAACTTCCCGTTTCCAACTTCAAATCTTATGTTAGCTGTCATTCTATGTATTTCTAGTCTGTCCTATCAGAAGAAGACACCCCACAACAATTACCCAGATGCTTTCAAAATAGAATTCTTTTATACATTAAAAAAAAAAAAAAGCAAAAGTCTGTCTTCAGACAGTGGCAAAACCATTCTGACCTTACTCTTGGTTTGCTCTAACAGGGCAGACCTAATTGTGATGCACACGATAAAAGCCGGGCGCCCTCGGCGCATGCTTTGGCAGGTCCGTGCTCTCTCTTTCTTACCTCCTTCTTCCTCTTTCTTCTCTTCGCCCTTCTTCTTTCCTGCCTTCCATTTGCAACATGACTCTGAATGGGTCAGGGAGATGAGTGACATCAATAAAACACAAAGGAAGTCAGAGAAGTAATAGAGGGCAGGGCTGGTGGTGTGGTCAGCAGGCAGAGCAGGGCTCAGCCAGGCTCCTCTGGGGCCTTTCTGATGCATGGCTATTTCCGAAGGACTAAACATGGCATCTATACACAGCCATGCTGTCCGTAGGGCTAGGGCAGATGGTATGCTCAGAATGGTCCTGCCACTGAGGGAGTCAAGGCTGCTGCCTTGATGCCTACCACCCACAACACATCAGACAGGTGAGCACAGCTGGGCCAGCTTAGACAACCACAACTTGGGCAGTGTGAGATGGGGCCATCTGCTTTGGCTCTGAGATTTTTGCCAGACTCCTCTGAGGCAAGCCTTAAAGTCCAAAATAGAGCAGTGGTTCCCAATTACCAGGGGTGATTCCATTCATAGGGCAATACCCAGCCAATTGTGTTTGTCACAGCTGGGATGGGGGAGATGCTTATTTTAGTGAATAGATGCTAGAAATGTGCTAAAGCCCTAGTTGTCCAGGAGAGCCCTTTTAGTAAACAGTGAGCTGGCTCAAAATGGTCATGGAAATTAATAACCAAGAGCTGGCAGCTATAGTTACGGAACTGTGCCTGTCCCAGGCAAGTGTAAAATAGTCAAATACTGCTTATCCAAGGGTTCTGCTCAGGACACAGGAAGCAAGGTAAAAGCAGACGTGCTGCCCCTGTTCTAGGTACTGATCTCCAGCCCCTGTTCTAGGCACTGAAAGATACAAGGAAGCAGAAAGGAAAGGCCCTTTGTAGGAACACCAAGGCACACCTGACTCTAGGGGCCTATGGGCCCCTCCTCTGGGTGCTTGCCTTTTCTCATGCAAACCAAGACCCAATCAGCACTTCTTCCAAGCATCCTTTCCAAGCAGCCTGAGGTCAGCACAGTTCTCTTTCTTCCTCTCCACCTGAAGTCCCTAGCGGCAAACACCCGTTCTGCAGACTCTTGCCTGCTTCTCCATTCACTTCTAGGTTCAGAAGCAGCACAAAATGAAGCACACGGGTGTCAACGGAGGGATGAGATGTTTACATCGGTGCACATTCTACCCACTAGTCCAAACCTGGTGGCTTTAGAACCAGTGGGGCACCAGTCTCTTACAGCCTACAATTCCAAACAGCAAATTCTAAACTCATCAAGACAGAACCTGGCTCGTTCTTACTTGGAGAACTTCTAAAGGGAAGATGGCACTTCTAAAAGGGAAGACTGAAGCACAGACCTGTAAAATCCTAGCTACTTGGGGGGAACTGAGGCAGGAAGATAGTGAGTTCAAGGCCAGCTTGGACCACTTAGTGAGACCCTATCTCAAAATACAAAAAAACATGTTGCTGAGGAGATAGCTTGGTGGCAGAGTGCTCGCCTAAGCATTGAGGTCCTAGTTTCAATCTCCAATGAAACACACACACACACACACACACACACACACACACACACACACACATGCGCACACACACAGGGGCAGGGGAGGGAAGAAGGAAGCGTGGGAGCTGACTCTGGAGTAATGGAACTGCTTTCTATGCTGACTGTACAATTGCCTGTTGCTGAATTGTCCTCTAGTTTTGCAAGATGCCACCAACTGGAGAAACTGGGTATAGAGTGAAGGTTGAGGACCCTAGGTCAAGCTGCGAGCTGTTTCTGTCCGTGAGGCACAGTTGACTTGAACCTGCAGCCACAGCTCTGATACTGCACTGGTGATTCTTGATGTCCTCATTAGGAAGAATGAGGAAACCACACGGTACCTTCTCTCTATCCATCTTTTACTAAACTGTTAAGCCACGTTATCTTTTATTCTTACTAAAAATGTTCAGCATTAACAAATACTATCAAAGCCTTTTGAAAAGAACACATGCTTACATCGTATTCACAGTGCTTAGTCATACACTGGCTTCAGAAGGAGAACAACTAAGTTCTACATCTTCAAAATCTTTCTTAGTAGGTTACTTACTGTAATCTCAATATTCAGGAGGTGGACGGTTACAAATTCTACATAGTGAGTGACTGAAAAATGAAAGAGAAATAGAAAGAGACAGAGAGGAAGAGAGAGTGAAAATGGAAAGAAAAAAGAAAAGAAAGAAAATTATGTTAAAATGTTTATATAAAAGTGGGTGGGGCAGGGAAATCGCTGCCAGTTAAGTGTCCGCTGTGTAAGCTCAGACCTGACTCTCATCCCAGCATCCACAGGAAAGCCAGGCACACTGCACATCTGTAATCCCAGTGAGCTAAAACAGCTGGATGACTGGCAAACACCTGTCAGGAACTCCAGGTTCAGTGAAAAGACCATGTCTCAAAAAATGAGGTAGAAAATGACAGCAACATTGATCCCTGGTCTTAACACGTGTACGCGCACGCACGCGCGCACACACACACACCTATATAAACATATATTAAAGACACACACAAAAAGTGGATTGGAGCTGGGTGTATAACTCAGTGGGAGAACTCCAGAGTGGGCAAAGCTCTATGTTTAGTCCCTGGACAAACAAACCAGAAGGTTGAACAAATTTAAAGATGAGATCAAAGAACACCTCCTTAAAGTGAAAAAGAATAAAACAAAAAATTTCAAGTGTTAAATATATTCATCAATTGGAACAGAAAGCCTGGCATCAAAATCCTTCTTTTTCAGTATTCTTGTTTTTTTTTTTAATTATGAAAATCATAATCTAATAAAAATCACAATGTAACTACTAATAGAATTAAGATAGTGTATTTTGTAGCAGTGTTTCCTAAAAACATGACTGTATAAATCACAAAGTGTTAAAGAAATGAATACCGGTTAAAACTATTGTTTGACATAAGATGTATTTTCTCCAGGTTTTGGGCTAGTGTTTTGGGCTTTTGCTTCCTTGATTATTTTGCCTTTGCCGGTGCTCAGGATTGAACTCAGGTCCTTGGCTCCATGAGGTCCATGCTTCTAACCATAAGCCTAGGAACGTTCCCCCTAAGCCAGGTTGGACTTGAACTCCGGATCCACCTGCCCCAGGGTCCCAAGTGCTGAGATTACAGCCATGTGTAGTAAGGTCCCTCTGTTCTTACCACTTCCAATGACCAGATAGGAAGTAAAAACTTCTGTACTTTTAAAACGGTAGACCACAGGTCAATGGATGCTCCTGAGACAGAGCAGGAGACTGGCCTCAGAACTACCTGCCCTTACTCACGCTCTCACTTCATCTTAAATGCTCTTCTGTTTATTCAAAAGACGGATTTGGGGGCAAAACTGAAGAAGGAGAATTTCCCATAAAGGTTCTATAGTTTTACAGTTTACTAAGAAACCTTTTTGGATCTTGAGTAGAAATGAAAAGCTGTACTATACATCAGGAGATATTTATAAAAACATCCTTCCTTGCCTACCTTGAATGTAGCTGAGGACACTCTAGAAGAACTATATTTCTCTAGAATACATTAGCTTTATCTTCACTATGATTATCAACTTCAGTTCTTGGCCCTGAAAACAGCTCATCAAAGTGGCCTTTCAGTGTTTCCAAAACAGGGGGAAAGAATATAGAATGTCATAAAACTGAGTTCTAGAAATATATTTCATGTAGACAACTCGATGGAGGAAGGTGACCATGACACAAAATCTTGTCTTTGAGCGCTTTGCCAGTTTATCAGTTGATTTTTACTATAAACCTATTATATTATTTAAAGATGTATTTGGCCGCCCATGAAAACAAACTGCAGGAATATAAGCAGAGATGTGGGAAAGATGGACTCTCTTGCTTTCAGGATTGAAATGAACTTGAATCATGGAAACAAAATTAAGGTGCTTTTTAAGTATCAAAAATGGCAAGGGAGTCCCTGCCCTGCCCCCGGCCCCGCCCCGGCCCCGCCCCGCCCCACCCCATCCCATCCTGCCCACGTGATCGCTCAGCTACCCTCTTTCTAACTTAAGCTTTGCCTCATTGGGGTCTTGTGAGGAAGAAACTTGGTGGAAGATTAGCCTTGAAGATCGTTATAAGAACGAGACAATCTGTGCTGTGAATCAATCAAAACCCAGGACTGACACCTCCCAAGACATACTTTCAAGAGGACACATAATGTCATAAATGATGCCCATCCCAACAGATGAACCATTCTCAACAGAAATAAAAGAATAATGAAAAAAACACACTTCAGTGAAATGAACTAAGAAAGGCAGCACAGGGTCAGAAGGAGAACCGAGAACTGACGGGAGTCACAGAGGAACCCGGGGCCTCTGCAGGTCAGGTAGAAACACTAGTTGGTGGCTTCAGTAACAGATTAGATCAAGCCGAAGAAAAAAAAAATGACAGGGCTTAAAGACAGATCGGTTGAATTGTTAATGTCAGACAGATTAAGAACCCTTAAAAAATGAAATATTCAAGCCGGGCATGGTGGCACACTCCTTTAATCTCAGCACTCGGGAGCCAGAGGCAGGTGGATTTCTGAGTTCGAGGCCAGCCTGGTCTGCAGAGTGAGCTCCAGGACTGCCAGGGCTATAAAGAGAAACCCTGTCTTGAAAAACCAAAAAAAAAAAAAAAAAAAAAAAAGAAAAGAAAAGAAAAGAAAAGAAATATTCGATTATGAGGGAGAACTACAGGTTGGTGGAGATGGGGGGCATAGAAAACCTCATCAGTAAAATAACAGAAGAAAACTCACCAAGTCTTAGGAAAGACATGGACATCCAGGTACAAGAAACATTTAGAACCTTAAACACACATAACCACAGAAGTAGGTCATCATGATATAGCATAGCTAAGCTGTTAAAAGTATAGGACAAAAAGAATATTACAATCTGCTAGAAATGTCAAGTAACATTTGAAGGCAAATATATTAGATTTATGGCAGATCTCAGAAGGAACTCTAAGTGCCAGGAGGGCACAGAATGATGTATTTTGGGCCCTGAAGGAAAGTACAGCTAAGATTGCTGTACCCAGCAAGGCTGCCCATCACAGTCAACGGACAAGTGGGTACACCTCTGTGATAAGGTTAAATCAAGGGGCCTCACAGCCACAAAGCCATGTTTACAAAAGATGCTTAAGGGACTCCTATACGCAGAAGAGAAAGAATTTAGTAAATAACATCATTAAGAACATGAATAAATCCCACTAGAAAAAGAAACTCACCAATGAAAAAGAAATACTACCAATATAGTAAACTATCAAATTTATAAAATAAACAAGGATAAGAAAAATAGATTAAAAAAAACCAATGTAGTGGTGTAGATTTATATGTCAAGAGTTGGAACAGCACCCAATTTTATAACAACAAAATATTACTAGACATATAGATATTTTGGCCCCAGTGTAACAGTGGGTGGGTGACTTTTAACAGCAAGAGTAACTTTGCATAACTGGAGAAAAGATCCCCAAATTTATGGGGGGGGCACATAGAATATGTCAAATAAGCCAAGGAACTCTAAACAAAACCATACTGGAGAAAAAAAATTAGACACAAGGAAAACATGTCAGGATGTCAGCACAGGCAGGTTCCCTAGATATGGTTTCAAAAAGCAGAGAAAACAAGATACCTGGAATTATTTGCCAAGTTTCTGCTCAGCAAGGCAGATGGTCTTCACTCTGCTGACCTACAGAACAAAGCAGCCTGTGGTGGTTTGGATAATAATGGGCCCCATAGGCTCCTACATTTGAACACTTAGTCCTGAGTTGGTGTAACTGTTTGGGGAGGATTAGGAGGTGTGGCCCTGTTGGAGAAGGTGTGTCACTAGGAATGGATCTGAGGTTCCCTGGGTGCCCTCTGGCCCCTGCTTGTGGTCCAGGCTGAGAACTCTCAGCTGGTCCTGTTGGCATGCAAATGGAAGGACCTGGGAAATGGATCAGACTATAAACCACTTGCCAAGCACACACAAGGACCTGTGTTCAGATCCTTAGCACTTATGTAAAAAAAAGCCAGGCACCAAGTGAGGAAGACGACCCACATCAATGTCTGGCATCCATAAGCACCAAGCAAGGAAGATGACCCACATCAATGTCTGGCATCCATAGGCAAACTCAGAAGCACGCGCACACAAGTACATACACACGTATGCACACATGACACAAACTAAAGCCTGGACTATTAGCATTTATCCTGGTGGGCTTCAGTTAAGGAAAAAATGCTCAAATGACCACAGTTGATTTCACTGGGGTAGAGGAGTCGAGTGGTCAGGGCTGCATAGGAAGGAGGGGGGAGGGTCAGAAAGACATAAGGGTTGCTCTCACATGCTATCTATGTGACCTCAACTGGGATTAATGTTATATATAGAGTACATGGCAAATATAAAAGTACAGCACGGGTGTGATGTATTGTGTAAGAGTGACATACATAACATTTTATATAGACCATATGGCTCATACTCACACCTGACCCACGATAGTCACTGCTATCAACAAGAAAAGGCCACTGTTAAAATGTATACTCTATAAACTCTATACACAACCCATACAATTCTCAGAGCAGAGAGATGATGGGATGCTCCTTAGGGACAATGGCTTCAGTGCACAGAAGAGGACTCGATAGGAGTAAGGAAGAAACTGGATTTGTTAGCCAAAGCAGCTGGGCCAGCCTCACCGGCTTCTGGGAAGCCCAGCATTTAGACAGGTGACTATCGGGAAAGCCAGTTGTATCTTAGAATGTCCAGGAATAAAAGGTGGTGCCGTGCTTAAAAAAAAAAAAAAATGACAAGTGAAGTTTTGTACGGTCAAACCACAGGAAGAGAGGCCCAAAAGTAACAGGAAGCATTTCTCAAGGCCCCCCAACCACAGGGAAGCTGGCCATGAATACCGCTTTCAGACGGGGCTCCCCAGCAACCAAGTGGGGTCCCCACACTGAAGCGCACCTCGCCTGACCTCACTTCCAAAGTTCATTTCCTTAGGGGTGTGAAAATACGGAGTGTTATCTGGCACAGTTCAGATCCCAGGGATGGCTGGAATGGCTATCATAGCTTCAAACCCAAAGGGGGAAGAGAAAAGAAGGCAGAAGGGAGAATTCTATTTGATTTTAAAATATGCTACCTGTACCTGTGAGAAAAAAAAAAAACCCAAACAAACAAAACAAACAAAGAAAGAAAAGAAACACAGTGTCTTCCTTCAAGAAGCAACCTGCCCTAGACCTTTGTTTCACTGCCCTTGGACCAAAATGTATTGACTACAACAATGACAAGAGAGATAGCCACTTGCCAACCTAGAGAACCTGCCTGCCTGACCACACTGTGTTTAAATGTTTTCTGTGTGACAGAGAGGGACACATCTTTCAATCTCCCCCATTTACCTCCGGTTGAGAATCTGCAATTTCTAGGAACACAACCTCTAAGCCCCCCCATCTGACCCGATCCGGAAGGCGCATGCATGGCCTTGCCTCTCAGGGCACATAGTCTTTCCAAAATTTTCTAGGTCATCGTGACATTGAGCTGGTCTGCAATCACACCAGACACTTCAATGTCTCTAATCTCCAGAAGTAATAAGAATCGTATCTCACAGGTGCAGAAGCAAAATACAAAACTTTAACTGGCCACTGTGGTGCAAGCTCAGCACTGGGTGCAGGGCAAAGAAAATAGAATCAGGAGTTCAAGGCCAGCCTGGACAACGTGAGAAGCTGTCTCAAAAACAAACACCAACAAAACAAAGTTTAAGATACAAGAATAAGTGTATTTGTTATTGGTGATTGTCTGAAAAACAAAAAACAAAAAACCAAAACAAACAAAATCCACAAAGATGACTGATTCCTGCTCCATCAGCTGGTTGAGCATAGAGTCTTTTAAAAGAACTCTTTGATTTTACAGAGCATGTTCCAGTAAAATATCTACTTTGTCCACAGGTTAGAAATCATGTTGGTGTAAGGTTATCTTTAATGTCAGGAGAGCAATGGTCTAGAAATGACCACTGGAGTGGAAGGGGAGAGAAGAAAGAAATAGGTGCATCCCCACTGTACCGTCCTCCGGTTTCTGTCTCAAGTGAGCTAGCCAAGTTTTTTGTCATACAGGCCTTGCTCAGTGGGAAGGTACCCCCAGTATCCCCGTGCAGACACTAACTTTCCGAGTCAGGGGGTGGCAGCTGTCGCCCACTTGGCCCATAGGTGTGCAGATCCTTATGCTCTTAACCCAGATACTGACAGCACAGCACATGCCTCCTCCGCACTGAGAGTCCTTGTCGCAAGCCTGAAAGGAAAAGAACCAACAGATAAATATAGATGGTGGGAAAGGCTCAGGCTAGGGAACTCTAAAATTAGCAGGGAAAATCCCCTTTAAATATCCAAATGCCCAGCCCATAAAGTATTTGCCACACGTGCATGAGGACACACGTTCAATCCTCAGAATCTATAAGAAAAGCCAGAGATGTGGTGGCTTGCACCTGCAATCCTGGCTCTGGGAAGATGGAGGCAGGTGGCTCCTTGGGCCCTGGGTGGCCAACCACCAATCTAGCTGGATTGGGGCATTCTAAGCCATGTGAGAAACTATGTCTCAAAAAACAAGGTGGATAGCACTTGAGAACATCTGAGTTTAACTCTTGTCTTCCACACACGTGCCCATACATGCATGTGTGAAACACTCTCCCCAAACATGCGCATGTACATACACAGGAAAAATCCAAAGCAGCAATTTTAATAAAATAAAACCGGAAGTTCCATTTGCGTGTTTACATCTACTGTCAACATCGATCAGAATGTTTCCATAGACTAAAGAGCTCCTATAAGATGAGACATAGGATTTAGGAGGAAGGACAGGAGAGTAGGGGGCTGGGAGGGGGGGACCAACAACACTTCTGCTCTCTTCTTCTGGTGCTTTATGGCTGCACTTGAAGAACGTGTTTATGCTAGCCTTGCACTATACAGTCATGTAGAACTACACAGATCAAATCACATAATTTTATCATTATCAACTGCGGAATATATGGGGCCTAGTTTAGAGAGAAACAGATTGAAATGGTCTGTAAGTATGAAACAACCCAGTGCAGACCTGTAAGGGCACCATTGTACTTACGCTGGATGCTTCTTGCATGGGTACCCTGATTTTCACCATTTCCTCTTTCAAAATAACTCTCTGAGCATGAGAGGGGACAGACCAAGACTTTTGTCCCATCCCACTAGCCTTTCGTACCAGTGACATGCAGAAAGGAACTGACTGGTTTAGGATGGACAGAAACTCATGGACAGAAAGTATGTGTTAGAAACTCAGTTGAACAAGCCCCTGAGGTCCAACAGGTGAGGACAGGCACAGCACACAGCACAGATGCAGCCGTCATTCCTCAAAGGACACACACGGCCCATACAAACTACAGATATGTGCAGCCATTTAGAGAGCCAAAGACTCCACTGTGGAGGACTTCCGTGTAGCAGTAAATAGAATAAGCCTGTGTTGGTGTCCCTGAAAGCTTGTCTTAAGAACCACCAATCCTTCTTAGAGCCAACAACAACAACAACAACGATAAAAACAATAGAATGGGATGCTTTTGTTTAAACCATGTGCAGAAGTCCGTTGTTCAAAATAAGTAGTGGTTAAAAACCACAACTTTAGCCGGGTGGTGGTGGTGCACACCTTTAATCCCAGCACTTGGGAGGCAGAGGCAGGTGGATCTCTGAGTTCGAGGCCAGCCTGGTCTACAAAGTGAGTTCCAGGACAGCCAGGGCTACACAGAGAAACCCTATCTTGTAAAACAAAAACAAAAACAAAAATAAACAAAAAACAAAAAACCCACAACTTTAACTTTGGATGGCTTTTAAAAAAAGAAAGAAAGAAAGAAAAAGGATGGTGTTTAAACATTTCCACCTTTTGTTTCTGAATACCAGAAATCATGCAAACATGACCATCAGAGTCCTATGTGAGGTCTACTCAACAACCTTTTGCAATATGGTTTTAATACATCTATACAAAGATATCAAGTTCAAAGATGTGTGTTAGAGACTCGTGTTTGTAACATATATACAATCTTCTGAACATATACTCTACCTTCTGAAGCCCCGTGAGCTCTTTTTCTTAGACCATTTTTTAAAAAGCCAGCTAAAATCCTTTAAAATTCAATCACTCACTTAGATGTTTATCACCCTGTATACAATATATCTAGATAAATCACTGACTTTTTCATTTGAGTCCAGATGGTTTCTGTCAGGGGAACCTAACTATGTTTTACTGCCACATTGCTTTAGGAAAAAAAATGTTTTCCAATACCCTTTTCATAACATTGAATTAACAACAACAACGACAACCAAAAACCAAAAAAAAAAAAAAAAAAACAAAAAAAACAAAACCAGGAGTCCACAAGACTTTATCACAACCACCCAACCCCACCAGCATGTAAACTTGAAATGAGATAAAATTTCATTTCATAACACAAAGCTTCATTTGTTGGAAATTTACAAAGAATTGCATAAGTTTATATCGTTTTAATTAGACAGCTGCTTCCGAGTACCCTTCATTCTTCTTAACCCATTGCAGAGCCAAGCAAACAGTGTCCTCCTGTGAGTGGAACAAAACGACATTTGCACTGCCCAGGAACCTTGGGGCTTAGAGGATTAGGAAACACTTAGAATGGACCAGCAGGGAGGAAAAAAAAACCCAACCCAATCATGTTTCCATTCCCATGTGTTACAAAGACACTGTAGAAACGTTTGTTCATGCACACCAACTGGCAACCAGTGAAGCTATATACATGGTTTTAAGAATTGCTACTCTAATAAATACCACAAGGCATTAAAAATCGAGTATCTATGGGGTATCGCCCAATGCTGTCATAGGCCAGAGCTTTCAGAATGTAATCTGCACACTAAGAAACATGGAGACCATCAATCTTTATTTATTCAGCATAATGACCCTTCTTGTAAGTGACTTGTTACTTTATTACCTGTATGTTGTTCCAATCACATCTCTATTAAAATCCAATCATGTGTACTTAGATGTTAAAAGTGATTTAAATAAGTAAATCTAGTAAAAAAAAAATGCTAGCAACTTTATTTTTTTCTTTAACGAGTAAAACAACAGCCAACAGCCAAGGTTCTGCTGGGCTATTAAAAGAGACTTCCGAAATTTTGTACTGTGAACTCATTCTTCAGATAGACCAAAAAAAACAACAACAACAACCTGTCAGGAGTTTTGAAAGAATGGGCTATTTCTAAGCATGAAGAAGACACTCTCTGTGAGTTTAAATAATGTCTAGCAACAGCCTGCTCCATCACTAAGCCCTAGGAGTGAGGTATCAGGAGTCATACTTGACAATTTATGTAAGGAGAACTTCACGGTGAAAGGGAGGGAAGAGGGTGGTAAAGAATAATATAAAAGAGCAGCTGCCCCAGAACCCAGTAAGAAGAGCCCACAATTGCTTTCCAAAGCCCCACACGTGGCCCGGACCCAAGTTATTTCACAGGGTAAGAAGCCACTCGGGAGCCGTGGAGTTTGAGGTGTACATCTTGCTCTTTTCCAAATTAAGTAAGAGCGGCCGGATTTGGGGGTGTAGGTTTTCCAGCTCCTGGAAAATAACTTTCTCGCTGGGGAAGAAACTTGTTTGAGCTGCTGAATAGAACAGCAGACCAAACCGGAGGAGTGCGGGAGGGAGGGAAGGGGAAGACAGCAGCAGCTGAGGCTGTTTAATTCCATCTTGAGCCTGGCTGTCCCCTGCCTTGGGAGCAGAACGTGTTCCCAAGTGGCCAAAGAACTATCCCAGAGAATGCCACACAGGGCACGCCCTTCCTGGGCCCTACACACCCTGAGCCCGGTGTCTCTTGGGCGATCCTGGCGCGACAGGTGCGCGGGCAGCTTACCCCGGTGATGACCGCGGCATCCCCGGCGGGCGGTGTGAACAGCAGCGGTAGCAGCAGAAGTAGCAGTAGCGGGGCACAGCGCGGGTCCCCCATGGCGTCCCGGGGACGCGGTGGCGGTTAGGGGACGCGTTCCGGGGCGTTGGGACCCGGGACGTTGGGGACGCGTGGCCGGGCTGCTCTGCGGAGCTGCGAGCCTGGCGGCGGTTATAAAGGCGAGCCCCGCGGTGACTCACGCCAGGCAGCACGCGGGGGGCACGGCGCGGGCACACACCCCGCGCTCCACGCGCACACGCGCACGTGCCCCGCGCCCCACGCGCAAAGCGCCACGCGGGCAGAGCCCCCGCGGGGCGCCGCAGCCCTAGCCAGCCTTCCTGAAGCTTTTGTGGTCTCAGAAACCCTCCTCCTTCGCCGTCCTGTTTTCCAGAGCCTCACGTGCTCAGCCCCCACACTCGCAGAGGCACATCATTTGCCATACAGATGTGCAGGGGGTACCCACGACGTGCCAGACGCGGCGGACACAACTGCACTGTATTTGTACACATTTGTTCAGCATATCTACAGTGAGAGATCCGTGCGTGCCAGGTACTGCCACCGGCTCTGCCCTGAGGTGGCACAACATAGAAAGAACAGACAAACAAGCAAAGGGCAAGCGAACATAGCAGGCTGGAAGAACAAAGCGCCAGCACACCCCGTCCCACATCTCTTAAGAAGTTGGAGGGACTCGGCTGCCCCTCCAGCTGTGGGAGTCTCCTTTCCTTTTTGGAAATGACTTCTCCGGTGCCCACATCTGTTCCTGACCCTTTCTGCCCTGATTTCTCTCACGTGCGTTCCCTCCCCTCTGCAGCTTCCAGCCTGCTTCAGGCAGAACAGGATGTTGCCAAAGGGGGAAAAAAGGAGAACTCCCAGCTTGCTCTGCCAGCCTGAGGCCCTGGGAAGGTGGCTCTCTCCCAGCTCGGTTCTCCAGCCTAGGAAACTCCAAGTCTTATACATATATATATATTTTTTTTTGGTGGTGGTGGTGGGGGTTCTGATCAATCACTTAGGTGTGTCTGCTGGACTCTAGGCATTCATCCCATGAGACAAGAGACAACCCTCTCTGTGTTCCTAATTTGGCTCCAATAATCTCATCTTGCTTGCTTCTACAAGGATGATCAATTTGACTTTTTCTGAGGTTTGGGGGAGCCCACCTCACTCCTAGACAGCTAGGGACCTTAGACTTTCCCATGTCCCATAGGACCACAGACTGCTGAAAGGCAGATGGGCCTTTTCAGCCACTTTAATCAATACAGTAAGGAGAGCTGGGCCACAGTTACTTTCAGTCTGTGGGCTCCCTCATGCCAAAGCATTCAGACGAAATGTAGAGGGGAAAAAAAATGAACAAAGGGCCAGGGAATTATTTGAATGTTAAACAGCTGGGCGTTTCAAACCCTAGATCTTTGGCTGAGTTTTAAAGCCTTTTTGTACCATGTTTTTGAGTTCAAGAAGCATCCTGAGACCGAAAACACACCCGGGATCAAACTCCTTTTTAACTTTGAGAAAACTGTTAAAAGTGGATTCACAGTAAACTAAGTGGAAACAGTAGCAAGTGACAGACTGGTGGAAAGTTTCCTTTCCAGTCTCCATGCCAACGAAGGCATGGGAGTGCAGCCCGGGGGAAATGTAAAAACCAGTCAACATGAACTTTAACATTCCTGACACTCTTTTAATTCTTTTCTTAAATGGTCGGTTTCATATTTGTTACTATCAAATGCCAACTGGGTATTCCCTACTTCTCAGAGCGTAGAAAACAGGCCATCTCTACCCAGGGAAATGCTAACCTTCCATTGAGATTGACTGTTCCCAAAACAGTCT
Source organism: Mus musculus (assembly GCF_000001635.26). Lineage (NCBI taxonomy): Eukaryota > Metazoa > Chordata > Mammalia > Rodentia > Muridae > Mus > Mus musculus. The sequence goes on from NC_000072.6 coordinate 99,728,079, forward strand.
CCTAAGACTTTTGAATCAAGGTTAGAGATGCTTAAACATAAGACTGGTTTAAGGCTCTTCTGTTTTCCTGTGCTGAGGTTGCAACCAAGGGCATGGACATCCTGGGTCAATTCTACTGCTCGGCTACCCCCTAAACCTCTTTGGAAGGGTTTAATGGCTTTAATACTTGATAGAAGAAATGAAAACTCTTCAACAGAACTTCTTTGGACCCCACAGGTAAGTTAGATCAAGTCTGATTTCATTTATTAGAAATGGAAAGACACTGTTTGAATTACACTCCTCCCCACCGTAAGACAACGATAAAACAATAATGAAATTCAAGTTCTGTTTTGTTACTGCAACCTGTTGGTTCGATCAGTCATTGTGGTCAAATTAGCCAGGAACAACCTTTGGGTGAGGACCAAAACTTCGTGGGTTCAGAGTATATATAGCTGGCAGTCTTGCATGACTACCACCTCTCAGCTGGTTTGACAGTGTGATACGAAGAACCCTACATTTGAAAGTTAGAGTGACCTGGATTGGAGTCTTTTGTGGCAACTGAACCTTTGACCTCTTAAGGTCTCTGGCTCCCTGTGGGCATAAAATACCAACTTCCTGGTCCAGCCACCATGAAGCTCAAAGAGAACACCTTTGAAAGTGCTAAGCACCAAGTCTGTGATAGCCTGGAAGTCCTGCAAGGGGGTGCACTCTAGTTAAATCTTATCATGTGCTTTTCCCTGATAGGTTCATTGAACACTGATACGGCTGTTTTCTGTCCTGCCCACCTAATTAGATCGCATACACGTGCTGGCTAGGAGTCCATTTCTCCTGAAAATCCTTCTTGCATGTGGCATTAGCCAGCACTCAGACAATGATTGATGAGCACCAGGAGTGGATTTTGTGATCAGGGACAGAGAGAGGTTAGAAGCAAGAATCACACAGTGTAGATGCACTTACTTAATCTACATGGATCACGAATGCAGGCAGCAAAAGCTTAGAGGGAAAGAGAGACCTGGTGCAGGGGATTCGCCTGCTGTTTCCTCCAAGAATATGGGACTGGAATGAGGGGCCCCTGGAGACATGTCTTACAGCTGTCACACATTCAAGCTACAGCAGGCACTCTGGGAGCTCAGCTGAGGGGGACTTTATTTGAACTGATGATTTATGATGATTCCAGACTAGGGTTATACTAAGTCTCACCTAGAAAGTTATGTTGAAACTCTAGCTCCTGGTTCCTGTGTCTTTATTTGGAAGTAGGGTCCTTGCTGATATGATCAACCAAACTTGAAGTCATACTGGATGAGAGTATGCCCTAAACCCAACAACTGATATCTTTGTCATTTTTTTTAAAAAGTGTGGTTTTGTGTGTGTGTGTGTCTGTGCATGCATGAGTATGCATTTGTGTATGTGTGGGCACCTCTACACACAGCATATGTGCAGGTCAGACAACCTTGAGTACCAGACGGCTTCTACCTTTTGTTTGGGACAGGGTCTCTCACTAGACTGGAACTTTGACATGTAGGTCAGCCTCACTGTCCTGTGAGCCTCAGGAAATCTGCCTGCCTCGGCCTCCCATTTTACCATTGTTGGGATTACAGACTCAGGTAGCCACAGACTCAAGTCACCGCACCTGGCTTTTTTGAGTTCTGGAGACTGAACTCAGGACATCAATGTTTTCGAGGCAAGCCCTTTGCTGACTAAGCTATTTTCCCATCTTTTTATAACAGATGCAAGATCTTTGGATATAGAGACTGATATGACACACCTCCTCCCCCACAGCTGGCTTTCAGAATTCAGAAGAGCTGGGGAAAGCATCCTTGATTTTGGACTTCTAACATCCAGAGCTACAAGAAAATAACCTCTGATGTGCGATGCCACCTAGTTCTGCTCACTTCTCCTAGAACCTCTGGGAAACTAAAAGGAAGGGTGGGGCTGGAGGGTTGCAATTCAGCTTTCTGCTGCCTCTGCCTGGAACTCAAGCCTGACTGTGCCACAGTGACGGAAACGGGTCACGTGACAGTTCACCTTGCTAAAGACAGCAGTGCAAATGTAGTTGCTGCTAAGACCAGAAATCTGGTAAGCAGTGCTACAGGAAAGGAGCCACTGTACTTTGGCCAACCTTAGTAATTCTTACTCCAAAGGATAATGTGTGTCTGTATTTGTTTGTTTAGTCCTTCAAGTGATACATGGTGAAAGAGTACAAATGTGCAAGCTGAGAGTGCTTTGTTTTAACTAATAGACCATCATTCATTCACTCATTCAGCAGGTACTTACTAAGCACAAGCTATGTACCAAGAATTGAACAAAGCACTCGATTTTGGCTGACCAAATCACTAGGAATGTGGAGAAGAGCATGATGGAGGACTGAGAGAAGTCACCATCCATCTCCTGAAGGCAGAGCACTGCAGAATCCTTGTGGGCAGTCAAGAGAAAGAAGGGCAGGAACTATTGGGAGTGGGGAGGAAGGAGGAACCTCACTGTGGTAACTGGCTCGCAGGAGGGACTCTGGTGCTTACATGGGATTGGACAAAGGCAGGCAGGGCGAGGGGGAGCAGCTGAGCTAAAGAAAGAAATGGCCAACCAGTGGCTTCTTGTTGGACTTTAAAATTTTTTCATTTCATAGAATGTAGCCACAATGACTAGGATTTAGTAGAAACTGGGAAAACGTTGACACATTGCTTTTTGTTGTCTATCTATCTGTCTTAGTCAGGGTTTCTATTCTTGTACAAACATGATGACCAAGAAGCAAGTTGGGGAGGAAAGGGTTTATTCGGCTTACACTTCCATACTGCTCTTCATCACCAAAGGAAGTCAGGACTGGAACTCAAGCAGGTCAGGAAGCAGAAGCTAATGCAGAGGCCATGGAGGGATGTTACTTACTGTCTTCCTTCCCCTGGCTTGCTCAGCCTGCTCTCTTATAGAACCCAAGACTACCAGCCCAGAGATGGTCCCACCCACAAGGGGCCTTTCCCTCTTGATCACTAATTGAGAAAATGCCTTACAGTTGTATCTCATGGAGGCATTTCCCCAACTGAAGCTCCCCTCTCTGTGATAACTCCAGCTGTGTCAAGTTGACACAAAACTAGCCAGTATTCTATCTATCTATCTATCTATCTATCTATCTATCTATCTATCTATCTATCTATTATTTATTTTTTATGTTCTATCTAGCCATGCCTGTTTCTGTATTGCCCGTGTCTGCTTTTTACTGAGTACTTGTGAGACCACATGATTGGAAAAGCCAAAAAATATCTTCTATCTGCTAGTGTAGAGAAAGCTTGCTGATTCCTCGTTGTGTGTGTGTGTGTGTGCGCATTCGTGGGCACACACTGCGTCTTTGCATGTGGAGGCCAGGGGACAGCCCCAGCTGACATTCTTCAAGAGCCTTCTACCTTCTTTTCTGAGATAGGGTCTTTCACTAGGCCTGGGACTCACCGGGTAAGCTAGGTTGGCTGGCCAGCGAGCCCCAGAGATCTGCCTGTCTCTGCCTGAGATGATATGTGTATACTATACCATCGCTGGTCCAGCTTATTTTGCACGGGTTCTTGTGAACAAACACAGTGGATGATGTGTGTATACCACCCATCAGTCTGGCTTGCTTCACATTGGGTCCTAGTGAGCAAATTAGTTTGTTGTGCTTATGACTGGGCTATTTTCCAGCTCTGTTGTTTCTAGATTCATGTGTTTAAAAAAAAAAAAAGAGCCTAGAGTCTCTGTACTGTCTCATACTGCAGTTTTACAAACTCTTACTGATCTTGCCTCCACTGTCTTTGCTTGAACTTCCTGTGAGATGTACTGCGCAGACTCCAACTCACTGATGTAATCCACATTCTTTTGGACTTTCGGATATTGCCCAAAGTTCTGGCTTACTGATTGCTATTTTGCATATTAACCTTACTATAACTGATTCCAATGATCCAGCACACAGTAGATGCTTCATCAAGAGTGATGAGGTTATCAAAGAAAGATCAAGAAACACAGGCCTTGCTCTCCATCTTGCACGGAAAGTGTCAGGCATTTTCTCAGCCACAGAAGAGGAAACTGTTCCAGACGCTTCCTCACATGGCTCTGTTGTTAAGAGTGACTCTGGCTTTGCTGAAACCTTACTTTGCATGCGTCTTTTTCTTATGGCTTATTATGGTAACACAATAGGTGGGCCCGGTAATTTCATTACTGGGTTTTATTTGCCTTTGTGTAAATGACTTTTCATTTAGATTTGTTCCAAAAAAAAAGTCAAATGAAATAAGATGGATATTCTCCTTTCTACTTTGCCTTCATCCTTTATTGAGGCACTGTTCCACGTGGCTCTTCTTGTTAAACCTATAATATCATCTGTGCTATCATTCTAAAATAATAACCGTATTTTAAATGTGACATGAAAAAGGAATGGCTTTTATAATTCTAAATAAGATGTCTATTTTAATCTAGTTCAATGCTGATGATTTTCTCTTTATTTAAAAAAAAATAATAAATCACCAGGATTCAATGTGAACGCCAATTGTCTACGGAGGCACTGAAAAGCATTTGTTCCATTCAAGTGATAATGTACAGTAAAGTTTATCTATTTTTAAATAGCTGAAGTATTAATCCCGGAGAAAGGGTTTTCTTCAAGCAATTAGCACACCGTGACTTTGAGATAATATGAAGGGTCACCGAAGAACATTTGGTTCTAAAAGATTCAGATGTTCTCATTATAACGTTCGCTGCTCTTCTCTGTCAGCTTTTTTATTTTTTTTATTTTTTTTCTATTGAAGATGGCCCTAAAGGCAAAAGCTGGTGCTGCGTGCGCTGCTGTCTTCATTCAAAGAGATTGTTATGCAAATGTGTGGCGTATTTGGTAACTTTCCAGATGGAAAAAAAAGAAGTCTCACCTAAGAAAGGGGTTTTCTTAAGATTAAAAACCATGACTAGGTAGTTACTTTATCATCCTTTCAGGTCAACAGGAACTATCTATCACAGCGAAATAAACCTCATTCAGCAACATTTAAAGAAGGAAAGGACCTAGAAGAAGTAACAAGACATATTCATATACATATGAAATAATAGGTACAAAACTTTTATAACCAGATGTGGTGGCTCTTAGCTTGAAATCCCAGCATTCAGGAAGCTGAGGCAGGAGGCTTGCTAGGGAACTAGGGTTCACATTATGACTCCTAGCTTTATTTTGTTTTGTTTCTTTGTTTTGGGGCACAAGCCAATTGTGGTGTTTTCATTTCAAAAGTGCAGAGCTATGCGTTGCACACAGTAAGTACTTTGTGAATTCCAGTACATCTTCTATAAAAACCCCAGGGACCCTCTGGGTAGAACTCTTGGCCATTATGGAAGAGCAAAGTGGAATTTAGAAAGGTCAACCATGCCATCTCAAGCCAGGGTAATTGCTAAGGAAAGAAACTAGATTTAAACCCAGTGTGCTCTGGTGCCAAGCTTTTAACTGTTAGAGTTTCTCTTCAAATTTATAACATTGCCATAAAAACCTTGGGTGGCCAATAACTAGAAGTAAGACACAGCAATTTGGTGGGAGTATTCCATATACTCAATCTTTAAACTTGTTTCCACAAATCTCAGATGTTTCTGAGCCTCCACATGTGACTTGCCAGAGAACAGTAGTGCAGAGCCTGGGCCACTGATCTATGGCTATCTACTTTCAGGATGGTCTAGAACACTCTTCCCTCTTCTTTCTTGTGTCTGTCTGTCTGTCTGTCTAATAGAGCTAATAGATCCCATCATAACAGCAGGAGATGGAGAAGCAGAGAAACAGGAAGGAGTCTAGAGATGTTTTCATCGGGATGCTTAAAACAGAACAGTTTTCCTTGCTGCATGGGTAGGGTACCAGTCTTAAGCAGGGGCCTCACAGTCTTCCTTGGAGCTGATGAAATGCCACATATCCTATTCATTATCCACTGCCTATAGTCAACAGTTATTTTAAAATGACCTCGTTATCAGTCTGGGTTGTAAATGGATCTTTTAGCATTTAGTTTATGGAAATCAATAGCTATCAGATTTTTTATGTCCTTGGTGGAATGTGTAAGTTTTTATAAGAATTCTACCCAATAAAATTCATTCTGCTTTCTCTCTTCAAGTGGGAGAGGTACCATGAAGGAGAAGATATGGTAAGTGACTCCAGCAGAGAGGAACTGGCTTGCTGTACCTGTTTGAGGTTGCAAGGCCAGGTGCTGTTAGAACAAAAGAGCAGCGTGTGTGTGTGTGTGTGTGTGTGTGTGTGTGTGTGTGTGTGTGCAAGCACTCGTGGGCAGGGAATGGTATTAAGCAACCCTCTACATTATTTTTACAATAGCTTTTGAAACTAATATTGTTTTAAAATAAAGAATTTGAAAGAAGAGCAGGAAGATGTCTCTGCAGCTAAAGCCCTTGCCCTGCAAGTGTGAGGACAGAAATCCACATAAATGTTAAGTAGGCACCAGACCACCTGCAATTTTGGCTTTGGGGGGAAGAGATGTGGGTTGTCCAGAACAAGCTGACTAGCAAAACTAGCCATATTAGTAAGCTGTGCGTTTAACGGAGAGACCTGCCTCGAAGGATAAGGCGGAAGAGTGACTGAGGATCATCCCGACACCCTTCACGTGCACGCACAAAACATCCATGTATGGCCACTCACAGGTCTGCCCCCACACATGCAAACATGCACACATACACACAAAAAAAATGGGCTTTGAAAAGTGAATTAGGAAGGATAGAAGCAAGGAGACTTAGTCACACAGCACCCGTGGGACAGCCGCCAGATGACACTGTCTGGCTTTAGGGACAGGCAAGAGCCACTTGACCTGGGAGAACAGCACACTCAGCCTAGGCTGGCTGTCCCTAGCCCTCCTGACTCACTGCAGTCTACTGAGACTGAATGTTGGCGGCTGAGTCAGTGGCGGGAAGCCAACAGGCTGAAGTACAGGTCATGGTGCTGTGAAGGTAAGAGAGCATTTTATCAGCAATTAGTAGGCTGACATTCTGACTCTATGAACTGAATACAGGCTGCCAACCTGTCGTAGTGCTCTGCTCCTTGGATGCTATGCAAGACTGCTTTAACAGAGTCTGTGAGAGTGAAGATCTATTGCTGTGGCTACGTGTGTGTGTGTGTGTGTGTGTGTGTGTGTGTGTGTGTGTGTGTGTCTGTGTAGGCCAGAGGATGACATCAGGAGTCCTTCTTACTCCCCCAGCCACTCTCCACACTGAGGGTGACACTTGGTGATTTGGCTAGGTTGGTAGAGCCCAAAGAGGACCAGCTCCACCTTCACAGTGCTGAGATTTCAGGCATTTGCCCAGGGTTTCTTTCCTGAGTGTCAACCTCAGGTTCTTAGCCTTGTGCAGCAAGCAGGCACTCTACCAGTTGAGCTTCCTCCAGAGCCGGTGGCTAGTGACCTCTACACCACATATATAATTATAATTTAAAATCTTTATAGATTGCTTTGATTATTAAAACCTGAGGCTGAAAAGAGTCTCAATGGTGGAAGTAAAAATGGGTTCAATCCAAAAGCAACTGTTATGAGCTTTCAATAAGATCTGCAGGCCAAAACAGAGTAGTCACTTCTGAGAAAGTGATTTCTTCCTCCTCTTCCTCCTCCTCCTCTTCTCCTCCCACTCTCCCATTCTCTCCTCCTCTTCCCCCTCCCCCTCTTCTCTTTCTCCTTCTACCTTTTCCCTCCTCCTCTTCCTCCTTTTCCCTCCTCTTCCCCATCTTCTCCTTTTCCTCCCACCCTCCCACCTTCTCCTCCATCCTCCTTCTCCTTCTTTCTCCTTTTCTTCTCCTTCTTCTTGGAAAGACAGTGTCCTGAGTAGCTCAGACAAGCATTGAGCTCAATGTATAGCTGGTGATGACGCTGCCTCTACTTTTAAGTATTGGAATTACAAGTGTGTGCTTAGTTTATGCCAAGGGGTTGGGGGTTTGTGTATGTTAGGCAAGCATCCTACCAACTGCAGTACATCCCCAGTCCAAAACTCTCCATGCCAGACATCACATGGAATGGCTACTACGCATCATCTTATACAATTCTCCCAACATTCTCATTATCGGCTGTACCAACACGATGGAGCTCTTGACACTTGATAGGACATTCTTACGTTTTACCTGGCTCCAGCTTCACAACCTTGTATGACAAATGCAACTACTGGCCCCGTTCATGAGCTCTGTGATCTTTTTTGGAATCTTAATTTTAAAAAATCAGTACAAAATAAAAGGCACAAGAAGTGCTGTATAGACCAAATGAGGGTGGTGAGCACTTCTGCTTAAATGTTTATCATTTCTTGGGGGATGGAAACCTTTGGAGTCTACTCTTCTAGAGTCCTTGAAGTATAGTTGTTGCCCGTGTTGCGGAACTGGGACATGTTCCTTGGGTTTAAGTCAAACGTGGTCCCCGCTGTCCAGCTTCTTTCTGTCCTGAGCAATTGTAATCTGCACTCCACACAGAAATGACTTACGTGTTTATTTCAGGAAATAACAAGAAGAGGTTATACAGACAATCTCTGTTCTGCATTTGAATCTATAGGGTCTCGGAAGCCCACGTGGTCCCCTTTCCAAATATATCTTGTTCCCTCAGCCCTGATCTCAGCACTTTTCTGATTGTCTCCTAGTGTGTTCACCTCTACCTTGTTTTCCCCACTTGTCCCAGATACATACAGATTCTTAAACACTTTGCAACTCTTTCTGCCATGGCGTAAACAGCTGGGAACATTTCCCCTTCTCCAGGTTTTGAAAGACCAAACTTGAATGAACTGAACTCCTCAGGAATTTTTCCACTGCCAGTAATGAGACCCAACTCAAATAGCTTGAATGGATGGCAAGCTTTAGGCGTGCATGGCAATCTGTATGTGCTGGTTCCACATCTCTAGACCTGGGATGGGCAATGACATGATAGGAAAGGTGCACTTCCCCTGAAATTGAGCAGACTTTTCCCTGTTATTATTCTCTAAAGGATACAAGATAACAACATTTGCACAGCTGTATGTAAATTCGATACTCCCTATTATATAAGGGGCTGGACATCTATGGGTTTGAGTGTCTTCCAGGGTGCTATAACCAATCTCACATGGATGCCAGGACATGACTACATGACTGCTGTCTAGGAACTGAAGAACAGTGGCAGGTCTTCTATGGTCACTCCTGCAAGGTTGGTCTCCTGGGCCAGGCTGTCTACATAGGGTGGATCTTGGCCACTCTGGGGGAGACAGTCTGCTTCTCCCTCCCCTCCCTCTGCCCTTCCCTTCCCCTTCCCCCTTCCCCTACCTCTTCCCTCTCTCCCTTCCCCCACCCCTCCCCTCCCTCCCTCTCTTTCTCTCTCTCTCTCCCTCTCTTTTTCTCTCTCTCCCTTTCTCTGTGGTGTTTTAGAGAATCTAGTTCCTTTTCTTTTCCCACAGTAGATGTCTAGGGATTAAGTCTCTGTGGAACATTCTGGATTAGGTGTGGATGGCTACAGGGATAAAACAATCTGATTAGATGGTGCTTTTGACAAAAGGTCAAGAGGTGGATGGCACACAGACAAAGGCAACAGCTGAGCCCCCACTTCTGAGCAAAGCTGAGTCACTCTTCCCACACTTAGCATCAATCAGCAGCCCACATTCTTCTCAAGTCTCAACAAACAACCAAACTGCCCATCGTACTATCTAGTTTCTGTTGTTGTATCAGAGATAACTAATAAAAACAAGACAATTATTATTATAATTTATTTCACATTTTCAGAGGTTGGAAAGTCTAAGAACATAGTTAGGGGCTGGAGAGATGGTTCACTGGGCAAAGTGCTTGTCTAGCAAGCATGAAGACTAGAGTTCAATCCCCAGAGCCCACTGTTTTAGTCAGGGTTTCTACTCCTGCACAAACATCATAACCAAGAAGCAAGTTGGGGAGGAAAAGGTTTATTTAACTTCCACTTCCACATTGCTGTTCATCACCAAAGGAAGTCAGGATTGGAACTCAAGCAGGTCAGGAAGCAGGAGCTGATGCAGAGCCTTAGGGGGATGGTACTTACTGGCTTGCTTCCCCTGGCTTACCCAGCTTGCTTTCTTATAGAACCCAGGACTACCAGCCCAGGGATGGCACCACCCACAATAGGCTGAGCCCTTTCCCCATGATCACTAATTGAGAAAATGCCCCACAGCTGGATCTCATGGAGGCATTTCCTCACCTGAAGCTCCTTTCTCTGTGATAACTCCAGCTGTGTCAAGTTGACACAAAACCAGCCAGTGCACCCACTTAAAGAGCTAGGCCTGGTAGTACAAACACTGGGATCTCAGTGGGGAGGCAGAAACAGATGGAGCCCTGGGGATCCTTGGCCAGCAAGTGAGTGAAGATGAGTGAGCAAATCCCAGTTCCTAGTGAGAGACTTTGAATCAATCAATCAATCAGTTGAACACGCACTGAGAATTGACACCTGAGGCTGACACACACATGAACACACACACACACACACACAAACATGCACATGCACACAGAGAGAATGTGATGTCAAGGGTTTTGGAAGATCTTAAACTACTTCAAGACATGGAAAGTAGAAAGGGCAAGTGAGCCAGAGAAACCACGATGGACAGCCTGGTCCTTATCATGAACCTCTCTGTAGCCATTCATCTCTCCCCCAAGATGGGCATTAATGACCTTATCACCTTCCAGAGACCCAACCAGCACTACAGTGATGGACTCCAGCATGAACTCAGGAGGGAACAAAGCAGGTCAAACCAGAGACTTCTCAACGTCACTGGGAGGCAGGGGCATTTTCAATAAGAGCTGCTCTCTTCCACAAGAACAACACTGTTCTTAGTTTTCATCCACCACACTCTGAGGCTCTAAAAATGGACTTTGTATGCTTAAATTGTTCAGTTACAAATCCAACCTCTTAGCTGATGATTCCATACATTCTCTCTATACGAAGGAGGTATGTGAGAACGAAATTAGTGGGTGCTACCCCAGAGACACATGGGAAAGAGATAAATGACAGGAAAAGCCAGAAAGGAGCAAAAAAGAACCCATGATTACTCATAATAAAGATACCCACCAGACAATGAGACCTTATGGGGCTGAAATTATGAAATATTTATAGAGCAGTTGGTTTTGTTTGCTGCTGCAAACTACTTTTTGTTTTTTTTTTTTTTCGAATTCTCTCTATGCTTTTATTAGAAGTCATGGAAACACATATCCCCCCCCCCTTTCCCTCCTCTCCTTCTCCTCTCCCACTCCACCCCTACTCTCCTGCCCTTTTGTAAATTTACCTCAACATTTCCGGACCTTTCTTAGCAAATTCTGTACCATGGCCAGGTTAAGGAATGCAAGAAGCTGAGGATAAACACCTTCACCAGACAGCCCTGGTGGAGTCAATACTAGCACAGTTTGTATAATTTAAATATGTGTTCGACTGTATCCATGCCAGTGTTCTCTTAACCTTAATACAATCATATTATTCAGTTGGACCTTGGGAAGGGAAACCGTAGCATGACCCTTTCTACAGATGGTTTTTCCTGCAAATTTGCATACATTATAAGCCCCATGTTTGTAGCCTGAATCACCAAGGTCCAGAGTAACTCAGTGTTGCTTGCTGTGAATCACGGGCTAATTTTCATTTTAAAGGAGAAAGAACCTCTGAGCTGTCTTACGCAAGCACCACCATTCACAGCCCTGAACCTGACCTGGATTCACAGCAGGGTGGGACCCACCTGAGCCAGCCAGCCGGGCCTAGGCTTCCCAGCTTCTGCTAGGATGAGTCTTCGTCGCCGCTGTCTTTCTGTTTTTATCACCTCACACTTTGCTTTAAACGTCTACTTTTTAAGAAGTGGTCGCATAGAACCAAAAGAATGACCCCCCCCCGCTTTCTCGTAATTATTGTCTAATTTATTAATTGTGAACTTTGTAGATATTAAGACGTGATGTGGAATTTATTTTTTTTTCCTCATTGAACTATATATATATTTTTAAGGCAACTGAACCACAAATACAGGAGAAACAGCTTGTTGCTAATTTTGTGTTATTTTAAAATTTTATTTACTTGTTCTATTGTCAAAGAAAGACAGTAAAACCATATATATTTGTCACATATTACATTTTCAACTAAGAAGAATTTGTTATGGCTAACATAAGCTAATTAACATGTGTGTAATGGCTATTTCTGGCTGTCAACTTGACTAATCTGGAATGAACTACAATCCAGAATTGGAGGGCTCACCTATGAACCAGATCTTGAGGCTGGAAGACACAAGTTTCTGACCTGGATCTTGGCATGGAGATCTTGAGGCATAGTGGCTATGAAAAGCTTAGGCCCAGACAAGGTAGTATGTGCCTTTAATCCCAGGAGACTAAGGCAAGGAGATCTCTGAGTTCAAGGTCAGCCTGGGACAAAACAAGTCCCAGATCTAGCGGTGGTGGTACACATCTTTGATCTGGGCCACACCTTCTGCCGGAGACCTACATAAGGATGTTGGAAGAAGAAAGATTCACTCTGCTTTGCCACTTGCACTTACCTGCCAGCACATCTGTTGGAATCTACTTCTACAGAAGACCAGCTGAAACAACTAGCCTTGTGGGACTGAGCAACTGCTAGATTCTTGGACTTCCAATCCATAGCTGACCATTTTGGGGGAGTTGGATTACAGACTGTAAGTCGTCATAATAAATCCCCTCAGTAGAGAAAAACATTCCATGCGTTCTGTGACTCTAGAGAGCCCTGACTAATACAATGTGTCACCTCACTTTACGTTTTTATGGTATTGGGTACATTTCAAATCTGTGTTTGGTAACTATGACACCTTATAAACAAGTGCTGTGACTACTCAGGATGCTGATGTAGGAGGAGACCTCTATCCAGGCCTGTGAGGCAAGCCTGAGTACCAAAGGGACCCTGTCCATAAAAACCAACCAATAAACAAACAAACAAACAAACAAAAACCAAAAATAAACAAAACACATTGCTTAACTCAAACTTCATTTTCCTTTGACCAACTTCTCTCAGTCTCCTCTCTAATATTACAGGCATTCAAATAACTTTTTGAGGCATAAAGATCTCTGAGTCCAACTGGGGGTAGTGTTGTCCTTTAGGAGCTATTCAGCACCCCTGAGAGACTGGTTTTGTTATAGCGGATAGACCCAATGATGCATCTAAGTGTCTAACACTGGACTAAACAAATATTTCCAATGGAAAGATAGATTTGAAATCGGTCCCCTTTCTGTGACTGGGAGAACAATTAAAGCAAATTATCTTTCCAAGTATGAGTTTCTATGGTGCAATTTAAACCTAAAATACCTTAGGTTGGGGATTAAAGCTTTAAATGCGATGTAAAAAAATCATTATAAAATGAGAGATGAGAGCTCTACCTGTTTACTATGCACCCTTTTCCAAGTTGCTTAGACTCCTACTCACAAGGCTGGAAGGGTTCCAGTATGGTAGACTAGCCACTGGTGTCTATCCCAGAATCAAGCAGAAGGCAACATGAGCTCACATTACTAAACAGCATCTGGAAGTGTAGGAAGAGCCATTGGTTCCTGGGTCTTTCCTGGACCCTCATATTCACAGAGTTGGCTGGGTACACCCTTGACTTGCATGACCCTCCCTCCCCAGGTTGTACTCTTTGTCCTCCACCCACCCTAGAAGTCTCATCAATGATGTGACTGTAAAGACAGCATCTGCTCCCAAGGTAATGCCTCATTTAGGTGCCAGTGATCTTCTCTCCACTCTAAAGTGGAAGCTGGAAAGAAAGGAGCCTGTGATTGGCCGAGCACCTCACAGTCATAACTTCCTGCTCTGACGCACTCTTGGCATCAGATTTGAAGTCCCGGCATCCAATCTCAGTTCCGCCACGTGTGAGCTCAGAACTCCCTCACAGCTTCACCAGTCCCTTAGCCTCCGTTTCCTAAGTAGAAAACACATGTTTTCACAAGGACAAGGAGTCCTGACTTCCTTTGCAGTTGCTGAATTTTCCCAGTAATAAGACAAAGGCTAAAGCATAGGAGCGTGCTGGTTTGCTTCACTATTGCCGCAATAATACGCTGACCAAACCGAGCACAGGGAGAAAAGGGTTTCTCTGGTTTATGTGTCCAAGTCACAGTCCGTCGTGGAGAAAAGTCAGAGCAGGAACTCGTGGCAGGAACCCAGAGAAAAGAACCTGGAGGCAGGAACTGAAGTAGAAGTCTTGGAACAGTGCTGCTTACTGGCTTGCTCTCTTTGACTTGCTCAGCTTGCTTTTATTTTATTTTATTTTGTTTTATTTTATTTTATTTTTACAATCCAGACCCACCTACCCATGGGTGGTACCACCCATAGGGGGCTGGGCCCTTCTACATCAATTAGCAATTAAATACCACTCCAAACGCGCCTACAGGTCACTGGGGTTCCCTCTTCCCACATGCTGGCACTTTGGGTCAAGTTGAGGAAAACTGGTGGCTCTCAACACTTGCTAATAAAATGCAGGGTGATGCTTCAAAAGGTGAAAGTAGTGGCATAAAGGGGTTGGCTTTGGAGGCACAAAACAAGCTTTACAAAACCTTTACCAGGATACATAGACAACATACACACAGACATCAATCCTTATTTCAGTTTTTATGTTTTGCAATCCATCTCCCCACCACAGTGCTGTGTGTTAGAACCCATTTGCTTTGTGAAGAGACATCACACTATTTCTAAGAACGACAGTACTCATGGTGAACAATGCTGGGTCCCAGCCGGCCTCTATTCGTCTTAGCTCTTTTCCCAAGGGAACTCAGATTTTAGTTAGACTGCCACTGTCTCCAGGGGCTCAGAGTTTGGGGAATGTAATTCAAAAGTAAGCCCTCCGGTGAGATTCTGAGGAAGCCAAGCCAATCAGTTCAACCCACTCTTCTCATCCTGGTGACCCATTAGTCATGTGACTAAGGTTGGTTTGACCAGAGCAGAGGGGAAGGGATATTGTTTTTGCATAAGGGTGTGGCTTTTCTCTCTCAACAGGTGCTTGGCAACAAACAACCATATAGCTGCAGTTGCCAATGGCAACCAACTCTGCTGTCAGGAAGCACTGGGCTTCAGCCATCTGGAGGAAGGAGGAGCAGAGACATGTGGAGAGCCAGGTGCTGCCTGGAGCCCCTTGCTGAAAGTCTGACTTCCCTATGTAAGACAGAACATTGTCCCGTTGTTTGTGCCACACCGGTGGGCTCTTTTGGCACCTGAGAGCCAGAAACAGCTTACCTAAGGCAATGCCAATCTGTTCAAGAAGTGATGCTGTCGTAATGATTGTGGGATAGCTGATGTTTGCTCATCCCTGTCTGTCAAGCTGTGTGCCACGCCTCCAGCTATTATGTCCTTACTACCCTCAACAGTTCGACACACTGGGGCGTACAACTCTGTTTTCAGATGAGGAAACCTATGTACATGTGTGTCTCAGGGCTACATACACACATGCACAAATTACACACATACACACATGCACACACACACACACCAAAACAGGCCACGGGAGGTCCTAGGACTTAGACATAGGCAGTATGGGTTTGAAGCTAGACTTGTACCTCATCATTAACCCTAACTACTAAATTGTACTGTACAGTATTTATTTCCCTGAAAACTCACAATGCATATTTTTAAAATCCCCATATGTAGTTGTTTTTAATTGTTTTTTTTTTTTCTAAAGTGTACCTTGAGTGGGGTGGCACATACCTGTAATCCCAGGTGAGACTTTGGAGCGACAGAGAGACAAAGACAGGGAGAATGTGAGGTTGGGGAAATGGCTCTGGCTTTGTCATGTACAGTGCTTACTGTTCACATGAGTTCAGATTCCCAGTGACCGTGTAGAAACCTGCTCATGGTGGCACATACCTGTAATCCAGCACTACGGAGGCATATGGGGAGGATCCCAGGAGCTCGCCTGCCAAATAGTCTTACTGTAGGTTCAGCGAAAGACCGTGCCTCCAAAAATAAATTAGGCAGGAATAGAGAAAGAAACCTGTCATTAGTCCCTTGTTTATACATACCCATCCCTGCACATACAGATTCACACACACACACACACACACACACACACACACACACACACACACACACTCATGCACGCTTCAGAAACATTTGAGCACTAGCACAACTTTCTTACAGGTGTACCATCTATCATGGAATTTGTTTGTACTTGAAAATATCTGGTTTGACCAAATATCTCCTGGGCCCTTATCCATTAGGCCCATAGTTCTCAACCTCCCTAACGTCACATGCCTTTAGTACAATTCTGCACGTTGTAGTGAACCCTAACCATAAAATTATTTTGTTGCTACTTCATAACTGCAATTTTGCCACTCTTATAAACTGTAATGTAGATATCTGATATGCAGAATATTTAATATGTAACCCCCAAAGGATTGTGACCCACAGGTTGGGAATCCCTGCTCTGGGGATGGAAGCAGGTTCCAGAGTCCTGGTTTTCAACCTGTGGGGCATGACCCCTTTGGGGTTGAATGAGTCTTTCACAGGGGTCACCTACGATCATTGGAAAACACAGATATTTACATTATGATTTGTAACAGTAGCAAAATCACAATTATGAAGTAGCAATAAAAATAATTTTATGGTTGCAACAATAATTTTAGGGTTGCAACATCTCGGCATCAGGAAGGTTGAGAACCAGTAAGTAACTCTGGGTTAGCAGGAAATCTATTGAACTAAACACAATAGATTGGGGTAAGCACTCTCACAGAAGAGGGTACAGTACTGGGGGGCAACCAGTGGAAATACTGAGCAGCTGTGGTGTCACAGTGGTGAGGAAGAACACTTCCACAGGAAGCCCAAAGTTTCTTTCGAGAGTGGTAGAGTGTACCCAAAGGACTACAGGAGGGAAGAGAGAACATGGGGTTTGGGCTGGGTGCTTCCAGATTCTTAGCCTTTTATCCAAAGCATTGAAAAATAAGAGCTGACACAGACTTTCAAAGCAAGCCAATTTTATTTGGAGCCACAGTACAGACTAAGGGATGTACTGCTATGGCACACTACATTGTCTTAGTTAGGGATTCTGTTGCTGTGATGAAGCACCATGCCCACAGCAACCTGGGGAGGAAAGGGTTTATTTGGCTTACTCTTCTACATCACAATTCATCATCAAAGGAAGTCAGACCAGGGACTCAAGCAGGACGGAAAACTGGACACAGGAGCATGTGCCAAGGCCATGGAGGGGAGTTACTTCCTGGCCTGCTTAGCCTCAAGGTGTGCTTAGCCTGCTTTCTTTCAGAACCCAGGACCTGTAGCCCAGGGATGGCACAACCCATAAAGGGCTGGTCCCTCCCCTATTAATCACTAATTAAGAAAATGCCCCACAGGCCTGTCTGCAGACAGATCTTATGGAGGTGCTTTTTCAAGTGAGGTTCTCTTTACTCTGATGTCTCTAAGTTGTGTCAAGTTAACATAAAATCTAGCCAGTATAACCGTGCGGTTTTGGATAAGAATGAGCACGGCAGGATCAGATACGATACTTAGTCACTAGAATGGCACTCTTTGAAATGATTAGAAGGTGTAACCATGTTGAAGGAAGTGCATCATTGAGGGTAGACTTTGCGGTTTCAAAAGCCCACACGAGGGCCAGTCTCTCTCCCCCAGGATATAGTTCAGTTACTTCTCCAGCACCATGCCACCTGCCACCATTTTCCTTGCCATGATGATAATGGACTAAGCCTCTGGGGCTGTAAGCCAGCCCCAATTAAAATCTTCCTTTTGCCAGGCAGTGGTGGCACACGCCTTTAATCCCAGCACTTGGGAGGCAGAGGCAGGCAGATTTCTGAGTTCAAGGCCAGCCTGGTCTACAGAGTGAGTTCCAGGACAGCCAGGGCTATACAGAGAAACCCTGTCTTGAAAAAAAATAAAATAAAAAAGCTTCCTTTTATAAGAGTTCCCTTGATCATAGCATTTCTTCACAGCAGTAGAATACTGACTAAGGCAGCCATGCATGCCTTTCATGGAGCAGAGTATCACAATCCACTCACAAGGAGGGGCAGTAATTTTAAAAAGGCACATCCACTATTATGTACAAATAAGTGTTCCTAGTCAATGATTTACACAGAATAGAAGATATTCTATGTGTATGTTGCAGGTACATACATGTGTGTAGGCATGTGCACACAGCTATGCATGTACCAGTCTCAAGAGGACAGTCTCAGCTGTCATTTTTGATGCCATCTACTTTACTTTTTTAAACCATGGTCTCTCACTGGTCTGGAGCTCAGCGAGGAGGCTCTGCTGGCTCCAGGAAGCCTCAGGGATCCTCCCGTCTCCATCTTCCTAGTGCTGGGATTACAAACGGATGCTCCAGGCAGAGAGGGGTGTTTTTGTCTTTAACTTAAAAGTACTTTCTGTAGGGTTGAAGAAATATTCATGCTTGCAAGTCAAGCAGTTCACTGAATGGAGCCATCACCTTAATTCTCACAGCCTTGAGACTTGCTTAGCCAGTGCAGCGCTGGTGAAAATGATGGGCGGGCTTAAGGGCCATTCAGCGCCTTTCCCCACAGCCCTTTCCTTCTGTTACAACAGAAGCCATGTTACGACTTCCTCTGGTGATCAAGATGACTTAATCTGTTTACATCATTTTTTTTTTCTGCCTTGTCTTCCTTCCTCTATTTCCCCTTTCCTACATTCTCTATGGGTATGTTGTGGAGACCCTTCATTCTGTTACAGTCTTGTGACTTCTAGAATATGTGCTGTTCTGGGGGATACAGATGTCTATTACTTGGGGATCCACTTATACTATAATGTGAATTTTGCCTCTGGAGCTCCATAGTGTGGTAACACCAGGTTTCTTACCTTTATTTATTTATTTATTTATTTATTTATTTATTCATTCACATATTTTGCATACAGAGTTCTGCCTGCATATATAATTAATTGCACACCAGAAGAGGCCATCAGATCCCATTACAGATGGTTGTGAGCCACCATATGGTTGCTAGAAATTGAACTCAGGACCCCCAGAAGAGCAGCCAATGCTCTTAACTCCGAGCCATCTCTCCAGCCCCCAGGTTTCTTCTATGATTACAAGAAATGGGGAATAATTCTTACAGAGTATGTGCTGTCCTGGCTGAGTCTGGCATTGACTATGTGTGCCCAACTATCTTGGCAGCGATTGCTCCTGGCTGACCAGACTGTTTTCTTGGAGAGTCTTTCTACAGCTAAACAAACAACGCGGTGCCACTTCTGTAGCCACAGCTAACTGAACCTGACAGTGGATGCCTGGCTCACACTGGGCCCTTCCGAATTTCAGCTCTGGTCTGTTCCCTTAGATGCTGCACTGGAAGCCTAGCAGAGAAGCAGAAGGAGTATACTAAAGTGGAGGGGAGAAGCCAATGCGTACAGAGAACTTCTTGAATTACTCAGATTCTCTAATCCATTTACACAGTTTGAGCAGTTTTGAGAGATGCAACACTCTGAGGATTCACGTATAGTACGCTGTGAAAGCTGCCTCTGGAGCTCTGTGGTGCCGTGGTGCTGGGTGTCTTCCCTTCTATTACTATAAAAGGAAGGCAGTGGCACATATGTCTTTCTTGGGGGTAGTGAAACAATAGAATTTTATGAAGCACGTGGACAAAGAATAAACTTCTAGTTTGGTACCTGGGTCTATGTAACACCAACCAGGTTCACAAATAGTTGAAATTATAGAAAAACAATGGACAGAGAAAAGACTAATTGTCGACTTTGATTATGCAGGGCACTTTTTTCCCCCCAATAGTTCAGGGGCATTTGTGGGAAGCATCAACACTGGTATAGCAACATGCTATTTATAGTTATCTGACTCTTTTCAATCCACCACATATCAACGCCCACAGAGCCTTTCCCTGGGCTGATGCATCTTCATGCCCTCTTCCTGGGTAGAAATACCACCTCTAGTAGCCCTCCTCCTTTGACTTAACTCCTAAAATTGCCTAAGTGCATCCCTTCTATTCATTTCCTTCTGCAAGCCTGTCCTTTTACATAGTGAAATATCTAAATATAAGTTTAGAGCCTCATATATTTTAAGAGCTTTATGCCTTCTTTTGACACCTAATGTTAAAATATGCCATATAATCTCATCTCATACAATTCAAAGCAGTAATGGGAAATGTACAGACAAATGCTCCCCCGCTGTTTTAAACTCCACTTAGGAGGTTTTATAGTTGAGGGGTTTGCCTACGTAGCTATTAGTCTCTTATTATGGTGAGTATATGATTTTTTTTTTTTTTTTGTAAACCAAAGGAAGAAGCAGTTTTAGAGAGACACGGCATGTACAGTTCAGAGGCCGATTCCAGGCCCGCTGCTGGTTTTTAATCCAGGTCCATTTTTTTCCTGCAATTTCCAGTATACAGTAAACACCAATCATTTCAATTGGGGCCGGGGGAGGGGAGAAAAGTCATAGAAATGAGTCAGGACTGGGGTTGTAGTTTGGGGTCGAGTACTTGTCTGCTTTTCAGGGGGCCTCAGATTTGAGCTCCAGCATCCTTAAAACACACAGACTAAAAATAGATGTGTGTGTGTGTGTGTGTGTGTGTGTGTGTGAGAGAGAGAGAGAGAGAGGATTCCACAATTCTTCCCATTGCTTTTTACCTTTGCTCTTAGAAATCACTCAATTCAAATCTTAATCTTTTTTTTACATTACCAAATGTTTTCTACGACTCTGCCTACATTCAAAGCTTCCGTAATCTCTGAGGATTAAATCATGTCTCATAGACCCTAATTTGTTGTTCGTGTCTGTGTGTGCATGCACGTGTGTGTATGGGCACCCTTGGGCATTCAGGTGTGTGTGCTCATGTGTATGTATGTATGGGGAAGCCAGAGGGCAACCTCAAGTGTCATTCTTCAGGTGCCATCCACTGATTTTGTGAAAGGGTCCCTTACTAGTCATGGAGCCTTCCAAGTAGGCTGGAGAGCTGGCGAGTAATCCCCAGGGATCTGCTTGGCTCTACCTCCCAAGCACTACGTATACAAGTGTGGGTCATGGGGTCAGACTTTCTCCACATGAGGAACAAACCTGAGATCTTTATTCATGTTCAGTAAGGGCTTTTCTGGTTGAGATTTCTCCCTAGCTTACCTCAAATTACCTTAAGATCATTTCATCAACACCTAATTTATTTCTAGAAATGATGATGATGATGATAATTTAAAAAATACAGTTACCCCACATGTTAGCATATCCCTCTTCATAGGGATGTACCAGCCTGCTGTTTGGGCAGTCAACTGGCAGTTACAGTATTATACAACAAAGCAGATGAGTTGATAAACTTGACCATTCTTTGTGAAGTTTAAAAATGTCCCACCTAATTAAATCATCGCTGCTGTGGGTGGTCAAGGAGACACATATCACCTGTGGAGGCTGACTTGAATCTGTTCCACAGGGGACAGACTGAATCCGTCGGCCCTCAGCTCATTTTTTGAACTTGGGTTATCTTGGAAGCAAATCTTCCCATCTGGGGAAGTTGTAAGTGGAGCTTATTCAAGTGTGCCTGTTGGTTCTAGGGCTCGTTAATTGCCCTCAGCACTCTCAGGCTTTTAATAACCAGTCATGTACTGGAGGAACCTTGGCTGCATTTGCTAATGTCAAAATGTGCACATGGATAAGAACATGTCTGGAAGGTCCATTCTACAACACACGCACTCCCAACTAACTCAGGACACAAAAGCCTACCCCCTGGCTGAGGACATATTGGTATTTCATAGATGCTGACTGAAGGAGCATCGGTTATATGCGTGACTTATGGTCGGCTGGCCATGCTGCAGAGCAGGTCCCATTCTAAGAGCTGCTGGGCAACTGGAACTGAACTGGGTGGGAGGAAACAAGAAATCTCAAAGTTGAGTAGGTGTGGAGGTGATGGGGGTGGAGAGGGTAGCTATGGAGGAGACTGGGGGAGTGAATATGACCAAAGTACATCATACGACATTCTTAAGGAAGTCATAAAACAGTATAAAAAGAACAAAAATTAAAATGAGGGCTGGTGAGATGGCTCAAAGGTAAATGGGGAAAACTGACCTTATAAAGCTGTCTGTGATCTTTACAAACATGTCCAGTAGCCCAAGTGCCCATACACACACCATGCAGACACACAAACACCCACACACTCCCCACACCACGTATATTAATGGTAAACATTAATCAAGTAAAATCTTGATTTTAAGACAAAAAAAAAGCAAAAAAATCCAAAGTGAAAACGGGTATAGACTATTAAAGAAGAACTCTGTAACACTGAAATCCAACTTATCTCTATAAACAGTGTGAGGTTTCCTCCTCAGAGCAAAATATAAATAATATTCCATGAAACAAGAGCTCAGGTATGCTGATCTTTGACCTTCCATCCATCTCTTGCCTTCCCCCTTGGCTCTGGCCGCAGCCCAGCAACTCAAGAAGATTTTCAATGCTTTGACCCAACAGCTGAATGTTTAGAAATCTATTAGTTAATCAGATGCTTTGGACTTCAAGTGGGAAGTTTATCTCCTTGAAGACAATAATAATGTTTTAGCCATTTAAAGTAATTTCTTGAAATGACCCTTAAGGCTAAGTGCCAGCATTTGGATCTACCATCTTTATTGCTAATACTAGAATCAAGCCATCAGAATATACTAAAGAAAAAAAAATCATTTGATTCAGATTCAGGCTGTTAGTTTGTTTTACTCTAAGCTTATAAAAAAAACCCAACCAACTAAGCATCAACAAAAACCCAACAACCAACCAATAAAATCCTAAGCTATAAGAGAAGGAATGTGATTTCAAGTTAGGAAACACTGAATTAAATACAGAGTGTGCCTTTGTGTGCATGCAAACCCAGCACTCGTTAGGACTATGCATGTGTGCACAGGCGTTTGTGGCCATGTGTGCTCAAACACTGCATTCCTTAGTGAGACACATCTGTGGAGCTCAGGGTCTATTGGTCTCAGCACTCCTGATACTGTAAGTTAGAAAGACCTTCTCTGAGGGTCTGTCCTGTCCTCGCAGGACCTTTGCTGGCATCAGTGGTCTCTACCTACAAGATGCATGTAGAGTGCCTTCCACCTCAGTTGTGAGAATCAAGTAAGTCTCCCTGTATTGTCAAATGTCCTCTGCTGGTACAAATCCCTCCCCTCCCATAGCTAAAGATCGACAGGAGCCACAAAGGAAGATTGGACATTGTTTCTCTGAATGTCATTGCTATGTCTTGGAGGACATTTTTTATTATCTTTGAGATAGTATTGCAAAATCCAAACTATGAACAACAGAAGAAAGATCAAACATTTACATATCTAAACAATACCCATTTAATAACAAACACTGTCTTCTGAAAACACGAGGCGTTTGGGGTTCTTATTGTAAGTGAATTTAGCAGCATTTATTTAAAATTGGCACCTTTGCAATGAACTCAAATAGATTCAGAGAACTGGGTGTTAAATAAAGAGATAGAAAGGTCTAATTTTCTGGTTCATTAAGCTAGCTGATTTCCAGACATTGTACATATTGCTTTAAATTTCCTACTTCTGAGCAGTGGAGACAGTGTGGGATCTGTCTGTGATGTCGTGTGTCAGCCAATTAGAGCTCAAATGGATGAAATCCCATCTCATCAGCGAGACACGCAGCACCTGTTATCTCTTTGCCACATGCTTGTCAGCATCCCCGTGCTCCAGCAGCTGTGGTGCCTGCCTTACATGCTCAAGTCCGGATGACGCACCATGGAAGCAATGATTTGGGCTGTGTTCCTCTGATGATATTACTCTACTCTGGGTCATATGTGTTCACCTAAATTCTGCTTTTGTGTGTGCCCATGTGCATGTGAGCACACATGCATGTGTGTGCAGGTGTGTCTCAGGGAGCAGAAGACAATCTCAGGTGGTGTTCCTCCGGTGCAGCCAGTCCACTATTGTTTTGTTTGTTTTATTGGTTTTTGTTGTTGTTTTTGAGACAGTGTCTCTTACTGGCCTGGAGTGTGTTGGCTAGTCTGGCTGGCCAGTGACCCAGACCTAGGGGACCTATCTGTCTCTACTTCCATAGTGTGGGAATTACTGAGCCCTCTCCAACGGTGAACTGAAATGAACCCTTCCTCCCTTAAGTTGCTTCTTGCCAGGTATTTGGTCACAGCTATTAGAAGAATAGCTAATGCAACAAGCTCTACTCTGTGAAAATCACTGGAGTTTGCACCAGTCTTGTTCTTATCAAAACTCACATATTACTTGCATTAAACATCTTGCCCACCTTGACACAAGTATGTGCTATCGCTAAATGATACATGCCTGTCCACATAGATCCTATGATAAGGCCTGGCTTGGAGGCTCCAGAACGATATAAGACAGGGCACAGTAGTATAGACTTTTGATTGAAGATGACAGAAACTCAAATCAAATTGCTTTAGCCCCAAAGAAAATGCATTGAGCCATGCTAACTACAAGTACAGGTGTGGGGGACTCCAGGAATTACAGAGTGCTGGGGACTCTCTCAGCCCTTCACCTCTCAGCTCTATTTCTTGTGTCTGTTGGTTTAGTTCTTTCTATGTAAACAGGTGCTAAACAGCAATGTTAAAGGCCTGGAGATGCAGAAAAGCAAGAGCTGACTGTCAAAGAAAGCTGCTTATAACTGAGGGTGTGGGGGTAAGGAAAGGCAAGGGCAAGAAGGATGATCAGGCGTAGGAAGCCGCCCTTTTGCCCTAGTTTGGGAAATTCTTAGGAAGGAATCAAGCAGGACAGATACAGGTACTAAGTGTCATCATGTCCAGTGGGGGCACAACCCTGCACAAGGAGGACAGGAGGGGTGTGTGTGTGTCTGTGTAAGAGAGAGACAGAGACAGACAAACACAGAGAGGGAGAGAGAAAGAGAGAGGCAGACAGACAAGGAATGGGAGGACTTTCCCATGAGAGTAAAAGGCAGACAAAAGAGGGTCCTGGACACATCTTAAGAGAAGGGCTGCATTTTGTATCATACTCATAGTGCCCCTAAGATGCAGGCGCTGCAAGGCTGAATTTCCATCTCACAGCCCATGGTGTCGAGCAACTGTGATGGAAGCTCTGATATTTCGGAAAAAAGACCTGCGTTAAGCCTGTTTCTTCAGCTACGATATGGTGTGAGCACTGAGGCTTCGCATGCCTGTGGGGTCCCCTTGTTCTGCTGACTTCAGAGCTGTCTGTCTGGGATGACTGAAATAAGCTGTATGTTGGCAGCCAGCGCTGCCTCGATGTGGGGAGATGTCTGTGGTGCTGGGATTGTGAGGCCCGGCTCTTCTGCAGTCACTGCTGCTTCTACTCAGTGATATCAGTGTGAAATCTCCCAACTATAATATGCATTTAGTTGTCACTTCATGCTCCATGTTTCCACTGATGTGCCTGTGTAGTGGTAATTGGTGTGTTGGGTTCTAATACGGAGTTTTCAAAAGGGCACATTTTACAGCAGTGGTTCTTAAACTTTGCTTAAAATTTCTTCATTTTATGTGTGGATGTTTTTCCTGCATCTGTGTATGTACAACACATGCATGCTTGGTGCCCATGAGGGCCAGAAGAAGATGTTGGGTCCCCTGGAACTAGAGTTACAGATGTTTGTGAGCCACCATGCTGGGAACTGAGCCCTACTCTCAAAAATGTTACTCTTTTTCTTTTTACTGGAATTAAAGACATTCCCGACACATTGCGAACAATTTCTACCACTGAGGAGCAATTTAGATGGGAATGAACCTTCTTGAACAATAGGAAGTGACATTTCAAAGGTGAGGGCAGCACACACCATTCCTGAACTCTAATTCTCATCCTAGCAAGAGGCGTGGGCTTCCCTAGGTGCCTACATGGTTTTGGTGGTGTCTCTGTGCAGCACTGCAGAGCTTAGGACAGCTCGTTGCATCTATTGTTTTCCTCGTGGGCTGTAATGGCTAAGGACCCCTATGTTCTCATGACTTGGTTTGATCTCTAAGCTTCACTGCTGAGGTCATTAACATCCCTGCAGAGCTGGAACTGAAGTCTCAGTTACAGATGAGTTCTTTCTTGCCTGCCAAGTTGTCACAACATCACAAGGTACCGGTAACAATATCATCTTGTTTTTCTAATCTTATGATTAAGGATATAAAAGTGAACTGAACTGAAGAAAACTAATGCAAAATGTGAGGCTACTATCATAATTTACTGCATGGAAATGATATGGTATGCATAGATCTAAAATGGAATTTGCCTAATGTATAGTTTAAAATTCTGTTCAAGCAGAATGGATTACATTGATGGGATCTGCTGATTCTATAAACATACAAAATCTTCTGTAGTGGAGGGTTAAAATAATCATGGAAGATGGATCATTGACACACTCTTAGGACCACTGATGGCACCAAGCGTTATAGAGCTGAAAAAGAAAAAAGGGGTGGAGTGGGGACTCAGTCAGTCAAGTGCTTGCCACCTAAGCATGAGAGCTTGGATTTCCTGCATCCACACTCAAATGGGCATGGCAGCACACACCTGCAATCCCAGAACTGAGGGGGGGATCAGACCAGGAGAACCTCTGGGGCTAACTGGCTAGCTACTCTAGAGAAACTGGTGAGCTCTGGTTTTGGGGAGGACACTGTTTCAAAAAAATAAAGTGGAGAGAGACTGAGAAAGACCCCTGACTTTGACCTCTGGGCTCCACATGCATGAACGTACATGTGCATGTACTTGCACATACACACAGATGAGCATGTATACACACATATGCACACAAATAAATAATGAGACCAGCTCTCACAGGGCACAATCGTCAACCTGCTTATGAGCTTAAAGGACACTGCTGTCATGGTGACTAGCTGGGTGGGTTGGCGATCCCTGTCTACAGCAAACACCTGAGATAAACAACGTATAAGGAGGAAAGGTCTGTCTTGGCTCACAGCTTTGAGCCTCCGGTCTACTCACCAGCTCTGTTGCTTCTGGGTGGTGAGTGTGCCAGCTTACAGTGGCAGGAAGCCATTGTAAAGCAAAGCCCTTCATGCAGGGCCAAGGAGCAGTAGACATGAAGAAGTGGCTAGAGAGCTACTACCCCCTTATAGACCTTACAGCCTTTCAGTGGTCCCTCTAGGGCAGGTCCATCCGTTCCCTTTCCACATAATTCTCCTAGTGTCCCACTATCAAAGACAGGTTCTGGGGTACACTGTGATCAGACCACAGGTGAGTTTAACCCACATTGCCTAAGCTAATTTTGAATTAACAAAGACAATGGGTCTGACTGCTGGTGTCTTGCTGCAAGTCAACACAAGGCTACCAGATCGCAGGGGCAGTCCATGCATCCAATAATCTCATCATGCAATTAGGCTTCAAGAAATGTCAGCTTCTTATAAATATCTTTGGTAAAGGGGCAAACAAGCTTTCATGTTTATATCCATATCTCTTTAGTAGTCTGAGCCCTTTGAGGAGAGGTGCCCGTGCAATATTTTCTCCACACTCTTAAATAAGCTAACAGGCCACACAGGAGGAAAGTCAGTGAATCTCTCGGAAGGGAAAAATCAAATAGCTACCTATAGTCTAAAGCCCAGTCCAATCAGATTAAAGACTTACATACAAATATAACACAAGAAAACTACTAGAAGAAAACGTACAAAGATCTGTTTTCTAACCCTAACTGGGGTTACCGTCGTCTTTCTTGATGGACTTCAGTGTGTTCTCTATTTATTTAAATTTATTAAATTTAATTAAATTTCAATGATGACTTTTGAAAACAATAAAAGCCCTAATTCCAGAAAGAAAACAAAAAAAGTTTAATATTTAAAAAAATTGAAACCTAGGTTTCATTGATATCATATGGAGAGTGAGCACTGTTTAGCACATTTTCTGCATACTGAGTCAGTTCAACGGTAAACCTCATCCAAAAGAAAGAATGGCCAGCCAACATCAGCATTTGACGCCCTCGGGAGTCCTGGCCCCTTATTGAAAGCATAACATTTCCCTAATGTTTGAGAAGACTGGGATTTCAAAATGCCTACGACAGTTTACGGAAACCACAGCTAAAGGGTAGGCACGCTCCTATGTACTCTGCTTGCAACAGGCAATTGCTAGCAGAGATCCTTAATAATTCTCAGGCCTAAATCGTTCTCTCCCTAAAAGGCCGCACCAAACTAATGGCTTCCAATTAGTTTTTATTAAAGATCTATGCACACATTGCTTTCTGAGCTGCAGCCCACACACAAAAAATGGGGAGGGTATGAGTCAGGTTCTTAGGTTTTCACTGGGCCTCTCTGAGCACAGGCCACACCCTTGTAGGAATGAGAAAAAGACGTCCCTCCCAGTGGATAAATTAGAAAAAGGCACCTCCTTTGACGGAAAGAATTAGGAAATGGTGCTCATCCCCTGGGTGTGTGAGGCACAATATCCACTGGGTTTCCACATCTCTTGGTGCCTCTGACTGGAAGCTTTCAGCCTAGTCATGTGTGTGCAGTTGCCCCATATCCTCACGACACAAACCCTGCTTCTTGCAGTCCTTGCTTCCTGATGAGGCATAATGGGGACGAGCAGACGGCTCCATGGCTGTGCATGCTGAAGGGCTGGAGTTCCAGTTCCCGACATCCGTAGGATGCGGAGTGGACATGATGGCGTGCCTGTGGCCCAAGCAGTGGAAAGGGCGAGGAAGGGCATTTGCAGAACAAGTTGGCTAGCTCTGCCACAAGCTTTGGGTTCAAGTGACAGACCTTGCCTCAATATTTAAGGTACAGAGCAATTGAGGAAGACATCCAGTATCAGTCTATGGCACACACACACACCTATGCACATGAAAATATACATGCATGCATAAAATACATACATACACTTGCGGAAAAAAATAATGAAACTTTAGCAATAGGGGAGACAGTGCATTCATTTTGAGTAAATCCTCCTTGGAAGACCTGTGATATCAGGATCATTTGGACATCTAGGTGAAGGCATTATCATTCTAGAGCTCATATATACAAATATTTGATTATGTATATATATATATATATATATATATATCAAAGTGACAGCAAAAAGAAAATCTAGTAATCCAGATTTGGCCCTTTAACAGTTATTTTTCAATAACGTTTTATTGGCACACAGTCATAGACTTTTACGTATTGTCTATGGTGGCCTTCATGCAACAGCGGAGTTGAGACACTGAGACCACATGGCTCAGAGAGCTTAAAATTTTTCCCCCATGGCCCTTCACAGGGGAAGTTTAATGACACCTGTACAAGATTACCAAGTGGCATCAGCTAGATGTTGCTATCGCTTAACCTTTTGCCAAAACATCCTGAATGAATTGCAATGGACAATCTCTCAGCACATTATTGCAATATTAATCTCTCAACGCATGTCAAACTTCTACCTGGCAAAAGATATAGCTTTTGGAATGATAATTTATGGTCCCAAATGCAGCTCAGGCTCAATTAGAATTAGTGTCCGTGAAACCAACAATATTTCTACAAAATCAACATGAAGTCATTTTCATTGTTGACCTATCTCCTCTTTAAACAAAGGATCTAAGTTGCAAATACTTCCATCAAACAATGGAACAAAGATCTTTATACAGATGGGCATATTCCTGCCTTCCTTCCCAACACCTGTGGTTAGGGCATTGGGTTTCCAGTACAGAAAGGAATATATAATTCAAACTGCTGTTCTTCTTATTTGGCTGCTAGGGCACTCAGCTAAATTTAAAGTGCATTGAAGTAATTTCCCACTCTAATATAATATCAAGCCACCTAAACTGTGTCTTGTTCTCTCTTCGCTTAGTTAGCGGGTGTGTGTTTTTATATTAACTTATTTTGCCACTACTTCATCTTTGAAAGGAGGATGTTTTTGTGTCTTGCATGATTTCTGTTCCCAGATCATCTTGGTCTAGGAACCCTGCAGCTAACAGTAGGGAAGTGTGTGCATCTTGGTTCTCTAGATCAGATTCAACACTCAGCTCCTCCCTCACTAATATGCTCTCTGTTGGTTTATTTAACATGTCTGAGTCTCAGTTCCCCATCCATAAACACCTGACATGCGGGGCTCCTAGGAGATAGAGGAGGAACACATGGGAAGTGTCCATTGGATATTATTATGCTTTGTATTCCTACTTGGTTTGTTTGCAACATTAGAACTCCATTTTGTTCTTAGAAATTAAAGAGAGTTTGAGATGATCTTGAAATGAGATGATATAGCCACTCGATTTCATTAATGAAATACACGTGAGAAGTTTTACATGGTTGGGGACTGGGCAGACAGCTGAATCAGATTGTCATGAAAGCGGGAGAACCTGAGTTCAGTACCCAGAACTCATCAAAAGCAAGACAGGGTCGCACGTGCCCTTATTACCACTGCTAGGGAGGCAGAGGCTCCCTGGCAAACCTGTTAGCCTAAATCAGTGAGCCTGTGCTGATTATTTTGTGTCAGCTTGACATAAACCTCCTTTAGGCAAGTCTGTGGGGGCATTTTCTTGATTAATGGTTGATGTGAGAGAGCCCAGATGACTGTGGGTGGTACCATCTCTGGGTAGGTAGAATTGGGCTGTTTTAAGAAAGCAAAGACAAAAGCCATGGGGGACAGTCCAGTAAGCAGTGTTCCTCATGGCTGTTTCGATTCCTGCCTTCAGGTTCCTGCCCTGAGTTCCTGCCCTGACTTCCCTTCAGAATGGACTGTAAACCTTACGGTGGACTAATCACACACACACACACACACACACACACACACACACACTGCTTTTGGTCACTGTGCATTATCACAGCCACAGAGAAGCAAACTAGGGCAGAACAGAACTCTAGGTCACCAAACAGGTGGGTAGCTCCTGAAGAATGACCCCAGAGTTTGACCAATGACCACCACTCATGCACACACACTCACATGTACGCACAGAGTAACATCTATATTTGACAATAAAATGACATAATTTTCCTGTTCATGTTTTATATTTTTTTTAGATAATTTTTGCCTAACCCTCCGAAATTTTCATGCCGATGCTTTGTCCTGAGGTTGCTTTGTTCTCTGTTGGACAATCGACCCCAGGAAGAATTATCGAAATCCTCTTGTCTGCACAATCATGTTTAGGGGACCCGACTGAAGTTTGGCAAATGGAATTAACAGATAATTCACCTGAAACATTTTTTTCCTATAACATTTGATAATTTATCTTTGAAATAGCATTTTAGAAATGGCATTAGAGACTCAATTTGCAACCACTTGTTCAAATTAGAAGTGAATTTCCTCAACCAAGTAAGCAGCTATGATTTTGTCAGCAAGGAATTAGATATGACTGGCATGAAAAATGAACAGAAGCTACACACACGAAATCTACATGGGCATTCAGACCCTCTTATCACAAAGCTCATAGAGAATTTAAATGATGTCTAGACAACAAACAAACAAAGACTGGAAAATATTTTAATAAAACAGACCACACTTACCTATCCGAAGGCCAAACCTTCTAATAGTCCCACTTCCCATGGTCCAGGCATATTCAAACCACCACACTGATCTGAACAAGTGGTTGACCTTGGAGTTTATTGCTGTTAGAAGTCCTCACATGGACAGCTAGCTTCATCCACACAGATCTGGGTTGGACACTGATCTAGATTGGGTCTTGCCATGAGGAAGCAGTTCTATCCTCATGCTATTTTCTCTGCCCAATGGTGGACAGGATTCATGTCTGAATCCTGAACCCTGCCTGACCCACTTCTGGTCTTTGCCTTGTATTGGCCATAGTCTCTCCATATTCCTGGAACACCTAGGCTTTGCCCTGTTTCTCCCATTTTTTCTCCACAACCCTCCAGATGAAAGGAAATTCAGGGCTTCTCCCCAAGGATGCAAAAGCACCAGCTGACTAGGTCAAAGCCCGGAAGTAGGTCTACCAAACAAAATTGAGGCTAAAATTGAATTCTGGATTGGCAACAATCATTTTTTAGCATGGACATTCTCTAACTTGCAATGGTTCAATATATATAAAACTTTGCAATGGTGTGTAAGTGATATACATTATCATTTTGAATGTCTGTTTCTTATCTTTTACTGGTTGAATATTGTTTTTGTTTTTTAAAGATTTATTTATTTATTTTACATATGTGAGTACACTGTTACTCTCTTCAGACACACCAAAAGAGGGCATCAGATCCTATTATAGATGGTTGTGAGCCACCACGTGGTTGCTGGGAATTGAACTCAGGACCTCTGGAAGAGCAGTCAGTGCTCATAACTGCTAAGCCATCTCTCCAGCCCTGATTAGGTACTGTTGAGAGCCATGCTGAGGAGTAGCTATGAGCCACTGTTGCCAGGTAGCTTTAAGATCTTGAAAGGAAACAAAATAACAGGGACCTCACAGTGTACCATGTGGTGTCAGTTGCTTTTGGATATTGTGTCTTGTGCTCTGGTATCCCACAATAGTGTGTGCAGGTGAGATTCAACCCTTTACTATAAAATCAGCCTTGCATTAGATAATTTTGTCCAACTGTGTACTAACGTTGAGAGCTTTGTGTGCACATTCAAAGTAGGTTAGACTACAGTGAGAGGGTTTGAGATCAGGGCATATTACTAATAAATAATTCTCAACTTCTGATAATTTCAATTTAGAATGGACCATCTGTGTAACTGTATTTCAGAGAGTATTTGAGATATTCTTATACTAAAATAATATTCATTGTTGGTCTGAAATTCAAAATCAATCGGATATCGTGGGTCTTCATTTGCAAAACGAAAGGGGCAAGGGGGGCGGTTGGCTCAGTGGGTAAAGTGTTTGCCTTGCAAGCACAAGGACCTGAGTTTGATCCCCAGAACACATGTAAAGATGTCAGGCTTGGTGTGGCATGCTTGTCATCCTAGCACCGGGGAGGCAGAGGCAGGAGGATGCCTGGAGACGGATGGTCAGCTAGTCTAGTCTAATGTGTGAGCTCCAGGATGATGAGACCCTGCCTCAAAGTAGGTGATAGTGTTCCTAAGGATGATGGTCAAGGTTATCCTCTGACCTCCACACACACACATGTGCACATGTGCATGTCTGTGCACATACTTGCACACACACAGAATGATAACAAAATGAATACAAACTGTTCCTTCAAATGCACAAATATTCCCCAATCTGAAAAATTACTCAATATTATAATAGAATCCTTGACTGGACCCAGAACTTCATCCCATAGTCAAAAGCCATTTAGAAGTGGGAGTCCTCTTTCTTAGGCAGCTATGTGGGTGCTATTGTTTGGCTGGTCCTTTTGATTGGTTCGCTTTGCTTTTGTTATATTGAATTACTTTAAATGCTTCTGTTTTATAAGTATATGGGATTTGGGGGTAATTCATTTCAAGGTGTGCTTCTCTAAATAAATTATGTTCCCTTTGCTGCTAATGTTGAGTGGGTTCTATTGAAAGGGGAAGAAAGAAAGCCAGCCAGCAAAAGATACGGCTTTTGTTAAAGGGAGGAGAGAAGCATGCCGGATCCATTCAGAAAAGACCTTTAAAAGCCCTCAGTGATGACACAAGCGGGCAGGAGCATCATAAGGAGAAAGAAAAAGTGTAGTCAACAGTCACCCTCCACACAGGCCTGTGCGTCACTTCTGCACTGAACAGCCAGGGCTGGGAGTGGCCAAGCTGATGCCCTTCCAAAGATGGCAGAGGGTGGGCATCCCCACCCTCCTGTGTTTTGCCCCATTTGTTCAGACCATCCTGTTAATTAGCTAGACTCTTAAAAATAACCCCATGAATCAGCTTTGCAGAGTCTGAAAGGTTAGAAGAGAAAAAACTCCGGGCTGTTTAATTTGCACTGTGACTTAACTGCATTTGAAACTTTGTCCCCAGAGACTAGTTACAAACCTCTGGTACCTGACAATAGGGTA
The DNA here is from genome assembly GCF_000001635.26 of Mus musculus. Classification (NCBI taxonomy): domain Eukaryota; kingdom Metazoa; phylum Chordata; class Mammalia; order Rodentia; family Muridae; genus Mus; species Mus musculus. The sequence goes on from NC_000072.6 coordinate 99,761,713, forward strand.
GATTCTGTATGCACTGTGTTGAGAGTGAAGAGCACACGTGTGCGCATGTGTGTGTGTGTGTGTGTGTGTATGTGTGTGTGAGTGTGCATGTGAGTGTGTGTGTGTGTGTGTGTGTGTGTGTGTGTGTAAGCCAGAGGAAGACATCAGGTGATGTCTCAATCACTTTCCACCTTTTATTTTCAGGGTCTTTCATTGAGCCTGGAGTACACCAATTTGGTGATGTTGGCTGACCATGAGTCCCCAGAATCCTCCTGTCTCACATCCCAGCACTGGAGTTACAGGGATGTGCCACAGCACCCACGTAGAGCACAGGACTTTTTATATGATCTACACCCATGTCCCCACTTTATCCCCTGAGCCGTCTCCCAGCTCCCTCCACATCCTTTTTATTTTAAAATGTGTTTCTGGTGGTACATATCCATGGGAGGGAAACATAAACCCCAAACTAATTACTTCCTCTAAACCTTTACCTGATAGGATGCCTATGAATAACTGCCTGTGTATGCTGCCATCTCAGCAGGGTAAAGATGCCCTGCCTGGTGAAATGACATCTGGATATTTCCCAGCTCAGCACCACAGCCCGCAGAATTCACAAATGAGATAATCACTACTGGGAGGATTAGTATGCTTCCTCGGGGGAGTGACCTCTTCCTCACAGCGAAGCCGCAGCAGAAGAAATTGTGATCCATGGTTTTCATCAACAAGACCCCTTTTTGGTTGACTCATCTGATGTGAAAATGAAATGCAATATCATTTATTCTGCAGTCAAGAGGATAATTAATGAGCCACTCATTTCTGAATGAAAGCCTCCGGGAATAAAACAACCTGGCCTCGCAGCTGAAAAGGCACTCTGTGTCTGGGAGAACACTCAGTCACACTCACACCATTAACGCTTCAGTGTGGGTTCTTATTTGACTCTAAATGGGCTGTAACTCATGCGGAGCATCTCTGTGGGTGCCGTGCGTCAACTGTGATTACCATCTCAGCAAGGTAAGGAGAATGGAATCATTTTTCTCTCCAGTTTCCTTGCTTTCCTTTCAAAGCCAGATTGCGTCATGGTTTGGCACTGGCCTGTCCCTCTGAAAGTTCATATGCTGGAACTTTGGTCGCCAGGTTGGCGATGTTGAAATGGGTGGAAACTTTTAAGATGGAACCTAGTGGGAGTGGCCATGGGGGCCCAATCCTCAAAGGAGTGAACTAGTTCTCATGGGTTAGTTCTTGCAAGAGGGCTGTAAAAGAACAGGATGGAACCATCTCTGGTATCTTGCTTTCTGTCTCGCTATAGATCTCTCTCTCTCTCTCTTTCTCTCTCTCTCTCTCTCCCCCCCTCTCATTTGTCTTCCACCATTGATATCAACAACATCAAAGCAAATTTGATCACCTGCTCTTAGACTTTCAGCCTCTGAAACTGCTAAGCAAACCTCTTTTCTATGTAAGCCCTCAGCTCCAGGCATTTTGCCATAGTAATAGGAAACTGACCAACAGAATTTTACATATAGAAGCCACACAACTATGTGGTCTGATTTCAAGGAAAATCTTTAGGCTGTCATTCTCCTTTATAATTTACTCTTATATACTCAAAAAGAAACTGCCTGAAATGAGGACAGGGTTTGGAGACTGTCCACAGAACAATGTCCACCGTTGGTTGCTTACCTACTCATTTCAGACAGTGGCTTATATGGTCTTTTATGATGGTGACAGTTGACACTTAGCACCAACTATACACCCAGAACTTTACTTGCTTGGACTTCTTTAGTCTTTGCCACAGGCTTTGTGGAGGGACTATTCTTACCCCCATGTTGTAGCTGGGTAAACCATACCAAGAGAATAAAAGTTCTTTGCTTGTGATCTGACAGCTGTAAAGGGAAAAATTTAAATACATATCTGATGAAATAAGAGCACTCAGGAGGCAGAGGCAGGCAGATCAAGGCCAGCCTGGTCTACAGAGTGGTCAACTCTGTCTCAAAAAAACAAAAACAAAAACAAGAAGAAAAAAAAAAGAATTCAAATTCAAATGTGCCTGTACCTCACTGTCTCTTACTGTGCGAGTCAAGTGGGGGTTGGAGGGATGCAGCAGTCAGCAAGTGGGTTAAGTGACATCGTGCTGAATGCTAGGAAACAGTGATGAGACTCAGGTAGGTAGAGTTCTGTCCAGAGAAGACCTGCAAATGTGCACTCTGACCTCTATAAAGACCTGCTAACATGCACTCTGACCTCTATAAGGCTCAGTTATGTGCTCTATGAAGCAAACCAGAGCTAGAGAGGATGAAGCATAAAAGACTCGAACACAGAAGTGAGCTTGGTTCTAAACACTATGTGGATAAAGGGGGTTCCTACAGTGGGGGGGCAGTGAACAATGGAAGCAATAAAGGGCTAAACAAGTCCCACCATGTTCTCACCGGCAAACAGACACCATCAGTTAGGATGTGGAATTGGGTCTGATAGCAAGGGTGGCTTGAGCATTATCCTTAAACCACTTTGACCAAGGCCAAGGCCAAAGTCTACTTAGAAAGAGTCCAGGGATGGGGAGATGCCTCAGTCTCAAAGTCATTTGCTGTGCAAGCATGAGGACCGAGTTCAGATGACCAACGAAAAGGACAAGATATGGCACATGCCTATACATCAGGGCTGGCAAGGCAGACACAAACTGATCTCCAGCACTCGCTGGCCAGCCTATCTAGGCAGCCAGGTAAAGCCAGGCTAGTTAGACACCACGTCTCAAAAAACCACCTGGAAATCAACTGAAGATGACATTGGATATTAACATCTAGGACCCACACATGTGAGCACATGTATAATATGCACCTGTGTGCATGCTCATCTCGTCATGAAGACACACACATGCACAGAGAGACGGAGACAGACAGACACAGAAACAGAAACAGAGACAGAGACAGAGACAGAGACAGAGACAGACAGAGACACAGACACAGACACAGACACAGACACAGACACAGAAATAGAGACAGTCACAGAAACAGAGACCAAGACAGAAACAGAGAAACAGAGGCAGACAGAGGCAGGAAGGGGAGGGAGATGAAGGAAAAAAAGAAAAGAAAATTAAAGAAAACAATTCCATTAGATCAAATTGCCTTGGGACTGTTTGCGTCACTGTAACTGTAGATCCTGACAATTGGTACGTCCTTCCTCTTGTTCCCCTGTCCGCAGCTGAAATGCGAACCACAAGAGAAGACAAATCGTTCCCATTAAGCCACTCAACTATGTTAATACACAGCTCCCAGGAAAGAGGACCTGATTTCCTGGAAACACACCCTTCACTTCCAAACAAGTCTTCAAGAGTAGCTCCTTCCTTCACCGAAGAACACCCAACTGCCCAGCCAATCTATCCAATTAGCTTCATCCCTGATCCAATTCAAGCCAGGGAAACTCGGGAGCAACGAACTCTGTGTGGCTGCCCCAGACCCATCATCAGCTGCAGCAAGACTGTGAGGAGATGAGTCACCTCCTCAGGCCAGTTTCCAGAAAATCAACACCAAATCCATTTCCTGACTAATATTTACTAGGTCATGAGTAACATAATATCAGTAATATTTGGGATGGAAATGGACTGATAAATGATAAATGCAAAGTCTGTCAGTGAAACGTTTTGGTATTTCATTTAATTTTTAAAATTATATTTTTGAGAGTATGTGTGGTGACCCCTCATGCACTCATGCTCATGCCGTGGTGCACATGTGAAAGGTGGGGTACAACTTTCAAGAGTTGATGCTTTGATAATTCCCAGGGATTGAACTCAGTTCTTCAGGCTTGGCAGCAAGCCCCTTTTTACCTGCTAGTCATCTTGTTGGCTCCGGTTTCTTACTGGATTAGTTAAGCTCTCCAAGGAGGACTGAAAGTACCATCTCCTCAAATGAATGCCATACAGCACAAAGTAGGGATTTAGAAACAAGCTGGGTGAAGTCAATTGCTAAATGTCTTCCTGCAGTGATAGTGTTACAACAGCAAGGAATAACAAAAAAAAAAAAAAAAAAAAGTTACACAAACCCCGGCTTTCTCAGAGGTCACATGTAGTTTTCCCACAACCTTCTCGGAGGTGTAAATCACTCCCACATTTCGGCACAGCTGCTTTGAAAACTTTTGGGAAAGGGGAGCAAAGCCGAGTTCCTCTGGATGCCAGTCAATCCTTCACAGGGTCCTTGCCACTACCCTGGGCTTTCCCTCCCGTGATCAGCAACCTTATTTATTTAGTTTCAGCTTTCTGAGACAAGGTCTCCCTTATGTGCCTTGGCTGGCCGGGAACTTACTCTGCAGTCCAGGCTGGCCTCGAACTCATAGAGATCTGCCTGCCTCTGATTCCTAAGGGCTGAGATTAAAAGGCATGAGCCTGCACACCTGGCCTCTAACCTTTTTTTTTCTTAATATTTCTTTCATTTATTGAAATTATAAAATAACTACATCATTCTCATTCAAATGCATGCGTTCTTTCCTCATTAATTGTTGTTACATGCATGTAACAAGTATTCACTTCCGGTCCTTTACACACTCTTCATTTGGTACCTGATAACACCTCGCCCTTCTACCTCATTTACCTTACCTACCTGTCCTTCATAAGCAAGACTGTCCCCTGCTATGTGCATGTCATGCCACTTCCCACAGTTGGTTTCTGTTTTTCAGTCAGGGCCTTATGTAGTTCAGGGTGGCCTCTAATGCACTCTATAGTCAAGATGGTCCATGAACTCCTGACCCTCCAACTCATGAATGCTGGGATTACAGGTGTGGCCCACTGTGCTCAGTTCTTTTTCTTTTCTTTTTTTTTTAAGATATAGTTATTTATTTTATGTATATGAGTGCACTGTCTTCAGACATCTGATTCCACTATAGGTGGGTGTGAGCCACCAGGTGGTTGCTGGGAATTGAACTCAAGCTCTCTGGAAGAACAGTCAGTGCTCTTAACCACTGAGCCATCTCTCCAGCCCTGCGCTCAGTTCTTAAAGTACAACTCTTTAAAGATCTTCATTTTGTTTATTCGTTTAAAGAGATGTATTTTTAACTATGTGTACATGTATGTGTCTGTGTGTGGGTGTGGGTGTGTGCGTGTGAATGAAGATGTCCACAGAGGCCAGGAGAGGGCATTGGATCCCCTGATCTGGAGTTACAGGTAGTTGGGAGCTGCCAGAGAAGGCTAGAAAACAAACCTGGGTTCTCTACAAGAGCAGAAAGTGCTCTGAAGTGCTGAGCTATCTCTCTAGCTCCTGACATTTTGTTTGTTTGCTTGTTTGATATTTCATTTCATTTCATTTCATTTCATTTTGAAATCTCCATGTCAAAGCTATCCTTCCTGGGACATGCTAGCCAAGCACTGTAACACTGAATTATATCCACAGGCTACAATCGCAGGTCTTACCTGAGCAATTCATTGTCATCTGTTGTCTCTAGCATTCTATACATTCATTGCACACGCACCTGTGCTGTTCACCAACAGACCCCCGAGTGTAACCTTGCCACACAGTAGATAGAGAATGCACACATGTGACTTACACTATCCAACTCTGAGGGCTTTGTGTTTCTTGTCCTATGACATGAAACATTCGGTAGGTGACCATATTGAAACAATGTAGCTGGACCCTTCTCTGAGCAATGTTAGAGACCAATGCATAGATGGCTGGCTGTGCCTGTCCTTTGCCCCCCACTAAGGAGTAAAGTTGTGTCTCATGTGTGACTTAACCACAGCAAACGAGAATCTTCCCAGACTGGTGACATAGCAATGCAGTCCTCGGGGAATATGGTGATTTTTGTGAACTTGTTGATGGTCATGTTTACCCTCAAATATAAGAAGGGAACACACACAGCACTAACAGAAGTTACACACAGACAACAATGCTTTGGAAACGGGACAGTGTGATAGTGATCATCCTTCAAAATAAGCAGCTTCAAGGAGACATAGAGTAATCAAATGGGTAGAAATTTTGATTTCCCTTAAGTTTTAAAGTTTTATTTATATTTATGTATGTGTGTGTGAGTGTGTGGTACAGGTATGCAGGTACCTGGGGAGGACAGAAGATGACATCAGATCTCCTAGGAGCTACTTACAGGAAGTCATAAACTGCTCCATTTGGATGCTGGAAGCTGAACTCCAGCCTTTCACAAGAGTAGCAAGTGTTCTTAAACACCACATCATCTCTCCAGCCAGCCCTGCTTTCACCTCGTTTTATTTGCTAGAACTTAACACTTGAACAACTGCTGTCTGCTAGGTTCTTGGGGTTTTCAAATTCTCCTTTCTCGATGATGGATCCATGAGAGAAATATATCCATTTGTTTTCGGGTAAATGTTCTACTGAGGTTGGGAGATGATGGAAGTTCCTGCCTCAGTATTTAATTTTTCAGTTGACTGCAGGAAAGATTGAGTTCCCCGAATGGGCTTGCGACTTAGAAGTGATCATACATGTTTATTTTAAATGATAGTTGTGTAATTCCAAAGAAAACTAACAGCAATTGAGATTTTTATTATGACTCTGTTAATGTGGCAATTATACACACGTCTGTAAAATAATTGGCATCACAATTTCCCACTTTTGCTTGATAGTTTTTCATTTGTTTTCTGCAGCAGACATGTTCGTGAAACTTTTACATTGCACGCCTGGAGTGAATAACTGCCGTAAAATGTAACCATGAAGCACCTATAAATATAATGTTTTCTACTCAGCAATTACATTTTCCTATAAGAAGAGTTTGATGTATATTTAATATCACACCTATTTTAAAATATGCACACATTACCGGGGTGGGGGAGGGGGAGTGTGTTCAAAGAAAGTGCTGTATTATCCATTTCAGGTAAAACTTTAAACCGTTGTCATTAATTATAGATGGAACACCTTGCCTGTGATATATTGCTGTTTGTCTGACACCTGGCAATGCCGGCACCAATTCATTCACTTCCTCTTGTACAAGACGTTTGCTCCCTAGGGGCCATTATTGCCGAGGGACACTGAGCCACACATGAATGATTCATGCTAGGACAATGAGTGCATGCAGTCCCAATGGGAAATGCTAATTGATTAGACCAAACCAGGGGCTGGAGCGTCAGTGGTGTTAACAGGAAGTGATCCATTCCATTCACCAGATCCTAGATATTAGGAAGGCTTGCCAGCAGAGTTCAGCCCTACAGTCTCCTCTGGTCTACACACACACACACACACACACACACACACACACACACACACACACTGTAAAATGATGGCTTATTCCTGGCCCTTCAAAGTCACTTAGTCACGTCTGTATTTCCTTTCGTTGTTGTTAAGCACACGGAAACAGTACATTTACGCTGAAGGATTCAATAGGAAAGGATCTAGAGTCCCCTTCTGTCTCCCAGAATCCCTCTCTCACACCTCAGCATATTTGTGTCTTGATCTCTGTGTCTGTGTGTAACATACATGTGTTTGACTGTTTATACATACATACATACATACATACATACATGTGGTGTCTGGCTGCTTTTGGACTCACTAACATGAGATATGCTCTCCATGCTGTTCTAGGGCTTGTCTTTTTCTATCAATGATATTTACCTTTTTGCTTCACTCTGTGTGTGGGGGGGGGGGGAGGGGTATGGACCTGTTCACGTGGGTATGTGCTTATAGGTATATGTGCACATGTGTGCATGTGTGTAGGTATGGACCTGTTCATGTGGGTATGTGCATATAGGTATATGTGCACATGTGTGCATGTATGTAGGTATGGACCTGTTCATGTGGATATGTGCATGTAGGTATATGTGCACGTGTGTGCATGTGTGTAGGTATGGACCTGTTCACGTGGGCATGTGTATGTAGGTATATGTGCACGTGTGTTCTTGTGGAGGCCAGGGTTCTAAGTTATGTGTTGCTCCTCATGAGCTGCCCATGTTTTTTTCCAGACAGGGTCTTTTACTGAAACTGAAGCTCACCAATTGTCTGGACCAGTGGTTCTCAACCTGTGGGCCTCAACCTTTTGGGAGTCAAACCCCCCTTTTACAGGGGTCGTATATCAGATATCCTGCATATCAGATATTTACATCATGATTCATAGCAGTAGTAAAATTACAGTTATACAGTAGCAATGAAAGTCATTTTATGGTTGGGGTTTGCCCCAACATGGGGGACTATATTAAAGAGTCTCAGCATTAGGAAGGTTGAGAACCACTGCTTTAGACAGTCTGACCAGTGAGTCCTGGCATCCTCCCATTTCTTCCTCCCCATTGCTCTATACCCAACTTTGTTTTAACGTGAGTGCTAGGAGCTAAACCCCAGTTCTCATGCTTATGCAGCAAACTCCCCACTAAGCCGCTTTCCCAGGCCCTGGAATTGGTTTTAAATCAGGAAAACAATATACAAATAAGCAGGAAAGTCATTAACATTGGCCTCTTTCTGGGTATATCGAGAGAATGTAAATAGTCCTAGGTCACTTTTGCGGAGAAATGTCTCACTCTCTCCATTTGCTGTTTCTTTGGCATGGCCTGCAGCTGATTCCTGATCACAGCAATCTCCAGCAAACCTCAAGTTTCAGCTGAAGGACTGATGCGCTAATGAGAAACATTTTCATCTAAAACACACCAGGGGTGACTACATCATCAACGGCACTGTCCAACATGGAAAGTACTAGCAACGTGTGGTTGCTTCACTTTAAGGTGAAATCAATTCCAGTGGAAAACTTAGTCCCCCAGTTACAGCAGCCACATCCCAAGTGCTCATCAAATACACAAAACCAGTGGCTGTCATTTGGACAGTGCAACTATGGGATATTTACTGTAGAAAGCCTGTCCGACGTGGGAGCTATAGATTGAAACTTATTTCTCCACGCCTTAAATCTGGGCTCAGCGAGCTGCCATCTTGCGTCCCGGAGTGGGTGTGCGCCTTATCTCAGAAGGCCTGCCCGAGACCCCCTGAGCACGAACCTTAGTTCCCCGTGAGGCCCCATTTCCACTCCGACAAGATGAAAGAAACGATCATGAACCAGGAAAAAACTTGCCAAACTGCAGGCACAAGTGCGCACTGGTGGGAAAAGAACTGCTCGTAGAAAGAAGAAGGTTCACAGGCCAGCCACAGCAGAGGATAAGAAACTGCAGCTCTCCTTAGAGAAGTCAGGCGTAAACAATATCTCTGGTATTGAAGAGGTGAGCATGTTTACAAACCAAAGAACAGGGATCCGTTTTAACAACCCTAAAGTTCAGACATCCCTGGCAGCAGACACCCTCACCATTACAGGCCACGATGAGACAAAGCAGCGGACAGCAATGCTTTCCAGCATCCTAAACCAGCTTGGTGCAGACGGTCTGACTAGTTTAAGGAGCCGGGCTGAAGCTCTGCCTAAACAATCCGTGGACGGAGAAGCACCACTTACTCCTGGAGAGGAGGAGGAGGGTGAAGTTCCAGGACTGGTGGAGAATCTTGATGAGGCTTCTAAGAGCGAGGCCATCTGACCTAAGGCAACTTCGGAAGAAGATGACACTCGCAGAAGTTACAGGAGTTGCTGTTTGATATTATGACTGCTTTTTAAATTTTTTTTTGTTTATTATGGATCTGATGAAATCTAGATCCCCAACATTTTTAAGCCCAAGCCTCCCCCACCCCACCCCCAGACGCTGCCGCTCATACCTAGTTCATTCTTTGTGGCAAATTAAGCTGAAGAAGCCTGGGAAAAAAGTTTGGAAAGGGTTAATAAAATTCTTTGCCTAGTTTTTAAAAAAAAAAATCTGGGCTCAGCTATGAAGACTTTCATTGACTTGTAAGCACGGAGCAAACAGACTTTGAAAAATGCTTGTTCACTGGGCTCTTTCACCTTGATAGTCAAACCCAAGACTGCCACACAGAGCTCAGGCTAGCCTACTCAGTGAGAGAAGCCTTATATAGACCCCCAGTAGCTCCAGCCAAGGCCCCAGATAAGTAGACATACCCTGGATTATTTCAACTGCCAGGGGTGGGGCTGTGCTGTGTTTTTATCTAAAACCCCTCAGCTACTGCAGACACCAAGAGGTGAGTACTGATTTCAGTCAGTCTATTTGGGGGGTTGTTTTTTTTACCTGGCAACATTATGGATCAGAAAGGGATTTGTATAGCATTAGTCTAGTCTTCTGTTGCTTTATTTATTTATTTATTTAAAGATTTATTTTATGTATGTTTGTATGCTCTATCTGCATGTATGCCTGCATGCCAGAAAAGGGCATCATATCCCATTACAGATGGTTGTGAGCCACCATGTGGTTGCTGGGAATTGAACTCAGGACCTCTGAAAGAGCAGCCAGTGCTCTTAACTGCTGAGCCATCTCTCCAGATCCTTGTGTTATGGGAGTATTCTCTGCTACTCTGTTAATATTCAAATTAATAATTTCATTGGGTTTTACAAAATAAAATGCTCAACTTTCATCATACCATTGGTGCTCTGTAACTGGCATTCTTCGTTCCTTAGATGGGCCAGTTGTGGTTATTCTAGCATACAGTTCCCTGGAAAGGCAGCCTATAATTAATTTTTATCCTTTATTTAATAATAATAAGTATTCTTAATAGCTGTATTGTGTTTTTTCAGGTTTTATGTTTTTGGTACCTTTGTGAGGTGATTAATTTTATACATCAAGGCTGACAAGATATGGATAGACAAGGCTGACAAGCTCTATGGATAAAAGTGCTTGCCACCCAATCCCAGAATGCACAGTGACAGGAGAGAACTGACTCTTGTGAGGTGTCTCTTCATCCATGTGGGTGCTGTGGCACATGCATGTACCATCCCTGACAACAATACATCAAAAAACTGTACACATAAAATATTTCCCTTGTAATCATTATTTTAATTGGGTTATTTTCTGCATATAAATTATTTTAGTATTTTTGCTTGCATGTATGTCTATACACCATGTTCATGTTCGATGCACACAGATGCCAGAAGAGGGCATTAGATCCCCTAGAACAGATGGCTGTGAACCACCATGTGGATGCTTGGGAATTGAACCGGGTCCTCTGGAAGAGCAGTCAGTGTTCTTAACTCCTGAGTCATCTCTCCAACCCCACCATTTTTAAATTTTATTATAAAAATACAACTTGAGGTTATCCTGAACAGGTATTTAAGTCTATCACTGTCAGTTATAGCTACAAAACCCTACAGATCTTCAGAGCTTAGTCACCTTTCTGAGGAGGCCCTTGAGACTGTTCAGTGTTAATTCCTCAGTAGCTTCTCCTAGCCCCTGGTAACACACATTCTATTCTTTGCATTTATCAATTTGTCTGTTTTGTTTTCTTCATGGAAATAAATGTGGGCAATATTTGGATGTTTGAAACTGATGTGTTTCACTTAGCATGTTCTCAAGCTATTTCAATGTTGTCACATAGAATTCTTTCATTTTACATCTGAATAATCTATATGATATGACTATCACATGTCTTCATCTCAGCATCCACCTATGGACATTTAGACAATTTCTTCTTCTCGGCTCTGGTAAATGATGCTACAACAAACACAAGAGAGTTAATAGAACTCTGAGACCCTGTTTTCAATTCTTTTAAACACCGGAAAGGAGTTGCTGGGTTCTGGTTACCATATGAGCTGTTCCTTAAGAATCACAAAAGCTTTCCCGTTTCTTAGAAGCATGCCATTGGGATCTTGATAAGGTGCACGGCTCTCTAGAGAGTTCAGAGTACATCATATTTTAACATTCTAAGTCTTCCCGCCACGAGCAAGAGATCTTGCGTCTTAATCTCTGTTGTCAGTATTTCATACTTTCCAATACATAAATGTCTCCTGCTCAGTGAAATTTGTTCTAGGTGTTCTCTTCTTTCTTGAAGCTTTCATAAATAGGATTGCTTCCCTAATTTTCTTTTCAGACACTTAGTGTGAAAAAAAAAAAGCTGACTTTTGTACATTGATTTTGCATCCTGCAACTCTACTGCATTTAATTCTAATAGTTTTTTATTAGCAGTTTACACACACACATACAAACACACACACACACACTCACATACAAATACACACACACACAATGTCATTTGAAAATAGGAGCCATTTTGGTTTTGGGGTTTTTTTTTGTTTGTTTTTTCTGATTTGGAATCTTCAGGTTTTTTTGTTCTCTCCTATTCACTATTCTCTTTGGTGCCCACTGTTCCCACTTTGGCCAGGATGGCACATCATCTGCCTCCTATGTTGTGCTGACACAATTATGTTAACCATGGTAGATGACCTTGCTTTCTGATGTAACAAGGTATCTTAAGTTCACCTTGAATCTTCCTTGACCTGGACCTGGAATTGGCCAGTAAGGGGTCCACTGAGGTAACTGCTGTTCTGTCACCAAGATAGTCAGACCATTGGCCAGTCATTTATAAAGATGTAATTTGGAGTCCCTAAGTGTACTGTGGGACATGCACCATGCTAACAGAGGAACTGGCATGGGACTGGCGAGGTTAAGCCAAGTTTAAACCCCAGAAATATCAAAACTTGAGTCTTGCAGGGACCGAACTAACACCCTTTATGCTCCTGTGTCTGCTTAGGAGCCTGGAACCTGGAGACTCCCAAGCAGGGGGCCACGGGTTGTCAGGCATGTAACATGGCACCTGAAATTCTTCCCCATGCAAATAGAGCATCGCCAGCATCTTAGCCTCAGCCAATAGATGCATTTACACCCCAAATCCCATCCCACTTCCCAAGATTCATAGCGTCCCTGTCCACACAGAATAAATCACACAGGTTAGCTCATCAAGGATCGTCGGAGCCCGGCTGTTTTTACTGAGCCGTAACACTTTGGGGAAGACCCTCTCCCTTGGGGCACTCATAGTTGGACTTTTGGACCCATCCAGGCTCCCATAGCTCATATAGAGGCTCGCATCAGAGCGTGGGTTGGGACATTACCACCGCTGCAGACCTGTCCCTGTCCCTGCACCTGCCACTCGAATCTTGACTCCTTTTCTAAGAGCCATAACACTATTTCGTCATCCCAAGCCAGACTGGAGTTCTGTGGACCTCGTTCGTCCCTGCGGGGCCCACCAATTCCAGATTTTGCCCTGTCTGGAAAACCCCAGGAGGAAAGGCAGAACTCGGAACCACACCCAAGGACTCCCATTCTCAGCCTGCTGACTTAACCTTCTGATCTGAAATCAGGTCACAAGAGTTCTTATGCATGAGGCAACCTTCTTCTGTTTGGCCACAGGGGTGACTTTCGGGTCAGGATAGATTTCAGAACTCTCTCATCCTGTTGCCCCACTGGAGGGTGATTTCACGGCAGTTCTGCTATTCGTGGGTTGAGGCTAGTGAGGGGCACTCAATCCCTTGGTATATCGATGAGCATGATGCTGTCTGTGGAAAGTCCAGAAACGGAGGCACCACTGATCCTCACTCCGTCCCCAGCACGTGGGAGGCAAGCGGCTCAGAGCAACGTGTAGTCCTGGCTACAGCTCAGTGAACAGCTCTAGCGCTAGCCATTCGGAAGCCTCTGTGAACTTTCGCTGGGACTCTTGGGCTACAGGAGCCGAGGGAGTGGAAGCCAAGAACGGATTGGAGTGGAAGCTGCTCGCTCACAGTGGAGTTTGGAGCCAAGATGAGGAGAGACAGGTTTTCCTGGCTTTTATTTGAACTTGTGAGCTCGACTTTATCGGAAACCAGATCTAGAATAAGTTTTTCATTTATTTTTTTTAATTAGGTATTTTCCTCGTTTACATTTCCAATGCTATCCCAAAAGTCCCCCATACCCACCCACCCCGAATCCCCTACCCACCCACTCCCCCTTTTTGGCCCTGTACTGGGGCATATAAAATTTGCAAGTCCAAAGGGCCTCTCTTTCCAGTGATGGCTGACTAGGCCATCTTTTGATACATATGCAGCTAGAGACAAGAGCTCCGGGGTACTGGTTAGTTCATATTGTTGTTCCACATATAGGGTTGCAGTTCCCTTTAGCTCCTTGGGTACTTTCTCTAGCTCCTCCATTGGGGGCCGTGTGACCCATCCAATAGCTGACTGTGAGCATCCACTTCTGTGTTTGCTAGGCCCCGGCATAGTCTCACAAGAGACAGCTATATCTGGGTAAGTTTTTCATTTATGTAATTATAAAAGTTCCTTTCAATGAAATATAATTATTAAGCTGAAATATTTTCCCCCAGAGAATATGTAACACAAAGGTCCCAAATACATGCTATGATTGGTGTGTGACATACACAAGCATGTGCACACACACACACACACACACACACACACACGAATGTGTACACATATGCACACACACACACACATTCATGTATGTGCAACAGTAAATGTGAACACAGAGGCCAGAGGACTGACTGACTATCTTGGCTGTCATACTACCCATCTTGTTTTGGATATTTTGTTTATGTTTTGCTTTTTTGTGAGTTTGCTTTGTTTTGTTTTTTTTTGAGACTGGGTCTTTCTTTTGGAACTTGCCAGGTAAGTTAGGTGGGCCAGCCAGCGATCTCAGGGATTTAATTTAAGTACAGTGCTGTGCCCAGCTTTTACAATATGGGTTCTGGGGCTTTTTAATTCAGGCCCTTGTTTGCAGGGCAAGCATTTTCTAGCTGAGTGATGTCCCCAGCCATCATCCTTACTTTTGAAGAATAAATTTAAGTTGAATTCTTGTCATTTGCAAGCACAAAACCAACAACATCACAAGTAGACAATGCCAAAGAGCTGAGAATTTTGCTAGCATTCCCCCACATTATTTTACTAAATCCCCATTTCAAACGTTGAGGTAGGCATTCTTCCTCCCATCCGGTAGAGCTTAAAAGAGAACTGAGGCAGGACTTGGTGGCACAGGTCAGAGGCAGAGACGGATGATCTCTGTGAGTTCAAGGCTAGCCTGGTTTAAGCAGTTCCAGGCCAGCTAGGGCCACGTAGAGCGACCCTGCCCAGAAACCACTTAAGTTGATCACATGACTGGCTTGGGGTAGACTCAAGACTACCCGGAATATTCTGAATCCAGAATCCATCCTCCAAATCACTTGAAGATTGTTTGCAATTTAAAAATAGTGAAAAGCACAGATGCTTAGACAAAAGGAACTGGAAGGTTACCTGCGATACGGTGTGCCTGTGTCTGGCATCTCTGCTTCCTCTTGGGTTCATGCAGGTGGAAGTGGGAAGAAGCTGCTCCCAGCTTTACACCAGATCCTAACCCAATGCCCAGTTTCCCTCTGCAGAACTCCTGTTGATTTCCTTAAAAGCTGACAGCTACAGCAATTAGCAGAATTGCTGAAAACCAGACCTAATGGGACAAGGAAGACCAGATTTTCCAGAAAGCTAACATTTGTCAAGGGGAAGTTCTGTCCCCGTGCCTTCCCTCCCGAGGCTATGGAATTGCCTTCCAAGGTAAACAGGAGCCCTATGATTCCCCATATGCAACCTTTATGTATCATGGAAATGATTCCATTAAAGCGTTATAAATTGAATTAAATTACTAGCCATTTTTCTTCTTAAGTACGTTCAATAATAAATACGCTTCAGCAAAGCGATGTGGTCGTTACAGGCTTATTTTCACCCTGGTTCTCTAGTAACGTTCTAACGATCATCCCATTAGCAGGCATGGAGGCTTTTCTACATCTTTGATTTCAAAAAAAAAAAAAAAAGGAAAAAACAATGGAAAGTCTCCATTCCAGCAGCATCTAATTGGAACATCTCTTGGGGAAGGTATTCTTTTCAAAAGCACAATTACATCGCACTTAATGTCTAGCAGTAATTCTCTTACGTTCACAGCCGGACTGCTTTTGGGAAATTAGTAACGATGGTGCTAGAAGGAAAGACTGGTTGTCTCATACATTGCACAAGTACACAATCACAGGCTTAGGCAGGCTCAGCAAGCTAAACCAACCTGTGAAGTCAAAGGCTCTATACCTGAGCTGTCTCAATACTTAGGTCACCACTAGACTTCCTTCTCTCTCATAAGAATTTAGTGAAGACTTGAGAGTCAGAGAAATACCTCACCTTTGCCCCTGCAATGGTTACCTCTGGAGTCTCCCCCTCTCTTAGACTTAACTCTTATAAGAGGCACTTAGTTCATGAGGTCTTCCATATCTCAGGGGTCCACTGAAGCCACTCACTGAGGAGTCAATGTCTCTAGCAACGAGAAAATGTTCCTTCAGCCTAGTGTAGTCCCCAGAAGGCCTTTTAAGGCCCAAGAATGGCTGACAACGGTCACATTCATTCCCAAAGAAAGAACCCTGCCATTGTACTATCCTGCACAACACACAGTACCATCTGGCCCAAAAGCCAGGTCTGGACTATCTCAGCTGAACTGCTGGCTCTGTAGGGTGTCATCACCGGGAAATAGCTTTCTGTAAATCCCATAGGAGTCACCATTCTAATGTAACGTTAACTAATCCCCCTGCCATGCCCCCACCATGCTGGATGGCCTTTATGAATGATCTTCATGAGAATTACATACAGAAGTCTCACTATAAACACTATAGGAACTACTATTTCCAAGGCACCCACTACTGGGCAGGGCAGGTGTACTGGCTAGTTTTGTGTCAACTTGACACAGCTGGAGTTATCACAGAGAAAGGAGCTTCAGGTGAGAAAATGCCTCCATGAGATCCAGCTGTAAGGCATTTTCTCAATTAGTGATCAAGGGGGAATGGCCCCTTGTGGGTGGGACCATCTCTGGGCTGGTAGTCTTGGGTTCTATAAGAGAGCAGGCTGAGCAAGCCAGGGGAAGCAAGCCAGTAAAGGACATCCCTCCATGGCCTCTGCATCAGCTCCTGCTCCCTGACCTGCTTGAGTTCCAGTCCAGACTTCCTTTAGTGATGAACAGCAATGTGGAAATGTAAGCTGAATAAACCTTTTCCTTCCCAACTGCTTCTTGGTCATGATGTTTGTGCAGGAATAGAAACCCTGACTAAGACAGCAGGTATGTGTTCAATAGTTTGTCCTCCCTGTGGGAGATAGTAGGTGAGGCTGCTGGAGGTCTGCATGTGAAATATGCTCACTCAGGACCACACAGCCGTGGACAGCAGGGTGAGGCACAGAATGAGAATAATTACCATAGTAGCTGAGGTGATGTCTCACTGAGTCAGGGGCATGCTGTACCAGGGTGAGCACCTGAGATGGATGGCCAGCATTCATATTAAATCTGGGCATACATGGGACATACACCTGTTACCGCATTCTGGGGTATAGAGACGGGCAGGGCCCAGAGCCTCACTGACCGAATAAATGAACTCGAGATTCAGTGGGAGAGACTGTCTCAAAAATAAGGTGGAGCAAGATAAAGGAAGACAGCTGGCATGGGGCTCTAGACTGTATACACACACAGGCAAAAATGCTTATACACACAAAGGAAAATAGATGAAACTTTAAAAGCTAAAGGTAAAAAAATAAGTGTATTTTAAAAGGGGAGAGGGTGGGTAGCCTCTGCTGTTTCCCCGAGCCCTGCTGAGTATGAAGGAATAGCGGGACAGTTGCTTGGAGCTTGGCAAGCAGAAACGGGAACACACCGTAGATAAGGGATGTCAGACTCACCCTGCCTTAGGAATAGGAGGCTGCCCCAGCTGCTTGGTGATGTCATATAAAGTCCATAAGCACCTTAGAATCCACTGAATTTGCCACTTAAAAAAGATTTATTTTGGTGTGTGTGTGTGTGTGTGTGTGGTCATATGTATGTGGGTGCCTACACAGACAAGCAAGACTTGGATTCCGTTAGAGCTGGAGTTACAGGTAGTTGTAAGCCAGGAACAGAACATAGGAGAACAGCAAGCATTCTTAACTGCTGAGTCATCTCTCCAGCCCCTGAACTTGCTACTTTCACCCAGGGTGGGATGGGAGCTGCTGAGTTCACGGCTTACACCTTCTGGAAATAGTCAGCAGACATTGCTTTTGACTCTCTTCAGCATTTTGTTGGAACTTGGGATCACTGCCTAGCCTTTGCTCCTTTTTAATTTGAAGGCAGTGGGGCTTGAGGAAAGTACCAGGAGTTGGCGTCTCACAAATGGAGTTACAACACCTCCCTTTGCTGCCCACCAGCTCGTCTGAGTGGTCTTGAGCAAGCAGCTTTCACATGCAGATCCTCAGGGGCCTCTGCTACCATCTCCCACAGTGAGGACAAACTATTTAGCACATGCCTGCCCTGTAGTGAGTGCTTTGGAAACAAATTAGTGTGTGTGTGTGTGTGTGTGTGTGTGTGTGTGTGTGTGTGTTCGCAGATGGGGGCACATGTGCACTGTGGCCATAGCAGATGTCAGAGGACAACTTGTGAGAGCTGGTTTTGTCCTTCTCCCAGGTGGGTTCTAGGAATTAAATACAGGCAGCAAGCATTTTTTACTTGTAGTAGAATCATCTCACCAACCTGGCAATAGTTGCGTTTAGAGAAGACAGCGGAAGAAAATTGATGGCACCCCTCTAGTCCCCATACTCACGCTCACAGTAGGTGCGCATACTTGCACCACACAGTAGGCTTTATGCTTTCAACCCAGTTTCTGAACAATGGGATTTGTTTTATGTCTCTATTTTCTACTCAGCCCTAGCAGTCATGAAGGCTGCAGTCATGAAGAATGAGATTTCTTACATGAGATATGTATTCTGTGTTATTTCCTGAAAGGCATGAAAACAATGTTCAGAAAATGCATACGTGTGATCCTGCCGGTACATGAAGACATGTAATATGACCATGCTGGTCAATGTATGAGTGTTAACATGCAGGTACATGCTGCTATGAATGAATGAAAGAACATGAAAACAGTCTGCCACATCCGAGACAAAGATTCCGTGTTCTGAATGATGGGGAGGCTTAACCGCTGCCTGTAGATGAACTGCTCTCAAAGAATGGCAAGAGAACATGCAGCTGTGGAGTGTTAATCCTCAGGCTCTTGAGCAGTTGGAAGTTTAGTTAAAGCCGTGGAGAGCAGGCAGCTTGTTTAGACTTATCACCAGGCATCTCTGTCCTGACAGAGTGATGGGGGTCAGCCTCAGAGCACACCTTCCACCAGTGCCTAGATAGCCAGCATCCTAGAAGGACCAACAGGGTGTCAGAGCCAAGGACTGAGAGACAGATCTAAAAGAAAAAGCCCTGTTCTCCCAGCTCACAGCCTTCTGGAAAAGCCAGCAACTGAAGAGAGAGCAGCAATGGAATGTGATGGTGGCCAAGGCTCCCTGGTCTAAGGCTTCATATTCTCCGCCCATTTTCTTTTTGTAGACTGACCCACAGTCAAAAAGTGACACGATTTCCTTGTTATTCAGCTGTATATTTTGCTAACAGGCTGAACCTGAGCCCAGGCTGTGGACATTCTTGGATACTGTAAGGGTCCTGGCCCTGAGCTAAATCCTGTAAGCCTTCATACAAGCCATGTCCCTTGGCCCCTTGCCATGAGTGTCCATTTGTAGTGCACCTTTCTCTACCTTTATGTGATGGGAACGGTAGGCTAGAAAACACAGGAGGGGAAGACAGAGCTGTACAGAGCCATGAGAAGGAAACCATGGGCACAAAGCTTTCCTTCCTTCAGGGACATGGTTCCCCCTCTTCTGCACGGAGTCAGGAACTTTAGATACCAAGGACAAAGCCAAAACTGTCTGCAGAGACAATACATGCTTTCCTAAAGTCTTGCCGGTCAAATATGGCAAAGACAATAAATGAGCTGTGTCCTAAAAGCCCATATGATCTATACAATCTTGAATTCCACCACTCCCCTCTCATGCTTGAATGGGAGGACACCCCTCTCATAAATCCACCTGGCAAAGTTGCTCACAAAAAGAACATTCTTTAAACTTCAAACCTTATGAGTTAGACTAATGCAATGTAACTTGAGAGCCACCCAAATTTCGCATGTGCCTATGATCAAGGCATCGATGGTGACTTTCCTTTCAGAGAAACCCATGCCTGCCTTTGGGTATGGTATGTCTTATCTTTCCCGAGCATTTTCCCCCTTAACCCTCTTACTTAAAATCCACATTATCTCTCATGATGACTCATTAGCTCTGCCTCATACCGACTCATTTGAAATTCTCTTCATGGACAAAGACCTAAACTGTGGTGTTACCTAATTGGAGGTTTCTAAGTGGGTGGGGGATTCTTGAGGTTGCTGTAGTTACAGGGGAGAGCTGTGTCTTGGTCTCTATTGCAGCTCATAAGGACACTGCATTCTACTTGAGAAGCAAGCTCCTGGTAAACTCTTCTGATGGATCCACCTGGCATTCAACACTTCTTTCTTTGAAATCCTTACCAGCCCCATCTTAAGAGGGCTGGGAATCCATCTGTGGAAATTCCTCTGCTGTCATTTTGGAGTGGCCCTAGCTCTGATTCTCAGTAGAAAGAACATTTACCTGCCAACCTCACCTTCCCACAGACACTATGGCCAGACCAAACTATGTCTGAGCCTTCGCTATCTCTCTCCTTGATGCCTTAGACCTCAAGTTCCCTGAGCCCCATGCGACTTCTGTGCTTAATTTGGAACAGAAGGCAACATGGCTCCGAACATGTTGCCTCAAAACCAACAGCAGAGCTGCAGCAGCCATTCTTCCATTAGCTGGGAAGAAGTCACGGGGGGTGGGGGGGGGCTGTCACGTGCTGGATAGCAAGTACAGCGAACACAGCTACAGCAGATACAATAGCTACAGCACTATAGTCTAGGACCTGAAACTGGGCAAATGGGGCCTGGGAGATTGCACTGCGGATAAAGGCACTTATTGCCAAGCCTGGTGTGATAGCTGTTCTTGGTTGTTAATTTGCATACACCTAGAATGAACTATAAACCAGAAATGGAGGGTGCACCTGTGGGAGATTTTTTTGGGGGGATGGGGTCCAGACCTTTGAGGAGGGAAGACAGGCCTTGAATCTGGGCCACACCTTCTGCTGGAAGCCTATACGGAGACAGTGAAGAAGGAAGCCTTTGATCTTTGTCTGCTTGGCCTTCCCTTGCTATCAAGTCCATCCCTCTATTGGCATTGGTACCTACTGCTTCAGGATTCCAGTGTCTACTGAAGACCAATTGAAATATGCAGCCTTGTGGACTGAGCAACCTCTGGATTCTTCGACTTTCTTCAATAGCCCACCATTGTTGGGTCAGCTGGACATAGCCTGTAAATCACTCTCATAAATCCCATCTGTATAAAGACATTAATTCTAGAGATTCACTCTAGACAACCCTGGCTAATGTACCTGGCAACCTGAGCCCATCTCTGGACTCATATGATGGAACATACTTTTGCTATGGTATGTATGCATCCACACAAGCACCCTCCTGCACCCTCCAACAATAAATAGATGTGAAAATATAGAATACATTTAAAGTTTGTTTTTTTTTTTTAAGTAGCTCAGTACTTACTACTGTGGGGGCAAGGATCTGGTGAGCAAGCCAATATAGACATCTCAGCATCGATTAAAACATGAAAATAGTATTTTTGATCTCATGGGTCATGGTCCTTCTAAGTATTAAGATAAATAATAGAAGAGGCTGGAGAGATGGCTCAGCAGTTAAGAGTATAGATGCTTTTCTAGAGGACCCGGGTTCAATTCCCACCACCCACCCACAAGGCAGCTAGCTCCTAATCAGTTATCAGTACCTCCAGTTCCAGGGGATCTAATGCCCTCTTCTGGCCTCCATAGGTACTGCAGGTATATGTATGTGGTGCTCAGACATACATGCAAGCAGAACATGCACAAACATTTAAGAAGATATGTAATATTTAGATGTGAAATGTTGATATTGAAATTTATTTGTTTATGGATAGAGTTCATTAGCATGGCATATGGAGCTTCCGAAGGATCTCTAAGGAAAATTCTTATAGGATGAGAGCAGGCAAGAGTTCCCAATGCTGATAGAATAACAAGTGCTCCAGGAAGTAGGCAGAGAGACAGACAGAGACAGACAGACAGACAGACAGAGACAGACAGAGACACAGAGAGTGCGGGATTTGTAAAGAGCTTACTATGGGAAAATATTTAGGGAACAACAAAATGTATTATTATTGTCATTGTTACTCCTCCTCCTCCTACTACTACTACTACTGACAAACAAGAACAAAGGTGGTGCCTAGAAATGGTGCTAGACCAGTCCCCAGAAGGGAATCTCTCTTTTAATGCCTGGACTCTCATTCTAGTGCATCCAAGCCCATAATGGGTCCCTTCATAGTCACTGTTCAGCAGTTTTTATTACAGTGGCCTCTTAGTGCCTAATTATCTGCTGACTTCATCCGAAACCATTCTACCCTCCCTGGGAAAATGTCATCTGCAGGTTCAGAGTCTCTAAACATGGCACCCAAGGCAGAAGGAAGTCTCTTCCATCCAGGCTCTTTGGGCCACTGTGTGTCCCCTTCTCCGTGTGAAAGCAGCACTATAATCAGCAGAGGCTAGGGTCACATGTCCAGCACTGCAGCCAAAGGTCAAGATCAGCTTCCTCGGAGTGCTTAGAATAGATTGTTTGAATGACAGGGTCCTTGCAAGTCCTTTGCCTGATCAGAGGTCGCATTAAGGTTTGAATCCCAAGACACCTGAGTCCTTCTGTGCATGGATGGGGGCAGGTGGGGTCTGCAGACTTCTACTCTCCTCATCTTTATACGGATACAGGCAGAAATTCCTCTACAGTGATGGTAGACACCCCACATATGAAAGAGCAAAGAGCTGGTCCTCAGCAAGGCCCAGGGGATGTGGGTGCAGGATGGAGACACCCTGAAGTTTTGTTGGGGGCTTTCCTCTCTGCAGCTGCCAGCTGTGAGGCAGAACTTCTCCCTAATAAACTCTGAGTTATAAAAGGGGGGATTAAAGCTTTATCTGCAGAAACCATTTGTGGCTCAAAACAATCACCATGCTTGCAAGGAACGTGGCAGAGAATTCCGTGGATATTGCACACAAACCGTGCCAAGCCCTCACTCAGCACTCCAGTTGGTAGACTCCGAATGAAATGAGGAAATAATCACGGGCTAAGATGATGCCTAATTAAAGCTAAATTTAGCCAGCTCTGGCTTTTCAGAGTTGTCATGAAATCCATTTCAGCTCAGACAATAGTAACGGCAAGCCAAGAGATAACGAGGAAGGGGCTTTCGTTTGAAAGGTGGGGTGTCATCAATATGGTAATTAAGGTTTTTAAAATAAAAGGCACGATTCTCAGACCAAATGAAATGGGCAGTTCTTTGGTTGGCTTGCTCAGTAACTTCACTGTGGTTTTCTGGCTCTCCAGCTTCAGAAATAAAAGAGGAGAGAAGATAAATGCCAGGCAGAACTGTGGCTCTTGCCATTTCTGGGGTTCTCACTGATGTGGGACTGAGAAGGCCAGGTTGACTCCATGACAGGCTTGGAATTGGCAGTTCAGGACTGGGCAAGTTCAGCCTAGTCCAGGCTAGTCCAGGCCTCAGAAGCTGCCCGCCAGCTGGCATGAGGCAGAAGTTTCCAGACTTCCTCAGCTACTTCCTCACCCTCAGTTTCTAATCCTCATGCCCTGTAATGGAAAGTCCCAAGAGATGGAGTAGGACAAAGGTCACCCATCCCGTAATCTCTGAATGTGCTTTAAATCAGGCCCGAGAACTCACTTTGTTGCCTCTCTGTCTTGGTAATGAGAGACCCCAGCATGCTGGACTTCTGTAGAATAAAACACTCACTGCATTCATACTATTTGAGTCTGAGCGTATTATGCTTCCACAAATCATGGACCCTTACAGGAGTCTGGTGGGACAGTGGGGAAGACCGTATCATAATTACAAAGCAGGACGGACATCAATTGTGTCCTTCCTCTTTACTCTGCCATAGAGCATCAAGGGTGATAGATACCACAGGCCTGGTATACAGGAAACCGCTAGAAAGGAAGCTAGCAGGCCCTGACTGGGTGTGTTCGCTTTGAGCTATACTTCTCTGTCAGGCTCTGCTTCAGTTACTACATGTATCTCAGAGACAATGTGGAAGTGTCTGAGGTTTTCGGTATCTGGACACAGAAGTGGAGAGAGGATTATACAAGGAATGAAAATAGTTAGCAGAGCCATACCCTTCCCTGCATGACTCTGTCACCCACATGTTGATATAAAAGACCAGCAGATCCAACTGACTCTCTATGTGTCCTCTGCTCTCAGAGGTCAGAAAGGAGTGAATTTTCTGGACACAACTCTACAGGAAGGGCACAAGATTATGCTTGAGTTTCTCTTACATGCTTCCCATTCTTAAGAAGGTCTTTTCGTCTTTTTTTTTTAAGCTAATGTTTCAGAATGAAAATGTATGCAATAGTATCTCTATTTTATAGACCAAGAGACCAAGATTTCACAATATTGATTTAACTTACCCCAATACCAGAAGCCATTAAGTAGCACATTTGAGACTCAAGCTAAAGGCTGCTAGATTACAGTCCAACAATCCCGCCTAGCTACCTCCCCTATCGAAGTGTCAAAATGTCATAAGGCCAGTGCATCCTTATTGAAGGACTTCTAACTTGATGGGTATTTCCACATTTTTATTTACTCATTTATTTAAGTGGGCCAAGTAGAGGGAAGGGAGCTGCTGCCTGCGGGTGGAGGTCAGAGGGCATCACACTTCTTCTCTTTGACCACGCGGGTCCTGGGAGTCAAACTCAGGTGCTCAGGCTTGGTACAAGTTCCTTTACCTATTAAGCCTTCTGGCCGGTCCCATTTTGAAGCTTTTAAAATATGGCTTTAAAGGATGCAAACAACTGCTGTACATAATCGCTCACACCCCCAGGACCCAGGATGATTCGAGTTTGAAGTCAGCCTGATCTACATAGTGGGTTCTAGGCCAGCCTGATCTACATAGTGGGTTCTAGGCCAGTCTGAACAACAGTTTGAAAAAAAATCAATCAAATAAACAAAGAAACAAACAAGAGAGAGAGAGATCTATGCAAAGCTACTAGTTGCGACTTTAAAAAAGAAAATCCAGATTAATAGTAATGAACAGAAGAGGTATTTCTCACAAACCCTGACCTCAGCACAATTACTCAAAAGGAGCCTAAATCACAATATTCCCTGGAGAGGTGACAATACTACACATTCACTATATCTAAGGTTTTTCAACACTCAGGAGAATTAGATCGGATGTGGAAAAGCACAGATTCAGCACGTAGATATCCATATATGTTTAAATCAACTTTAATATCATACAAGCATGCAGGAAGTTTGCCTCTTTCCCGACCTCTAGAAAGAATCCCGTCTGCTAGTTCTGACACCCCACCCACTCCCACCCCTGTACTGGGATCTCTGACTGGGATCTCTGGCTCTGGTTCTCAAAGCGTGGTCCAAGGAAGAGCACTTGGTGCATCGGGCAGGGCTGATGAGTGCAGCAAGTAATAAATAAAGTCCTCTTCACGAGGCATTCAAACTTAGGTTGTTGAAGTGATTTAATGTGGTATCTGTTAGACAATAAATCGGACCAAGAAGGATAATAAAAGCCAGGTGTCTCAAACAATTGTATCACTTCGGGGCTAACGATGGTATTTTCTAAAGCCAGTTCATCTTGTGTCCTTATCATGTGACTTTGGCATTCCGTCCAGAGAAGGCCAGCTTTGAATGTGTTCCCATGGAGTTGGGGCAGATGTGTGATCGTGGTGAAGAGGACATTATGTAACCTCTGGGGTTTGGACAAATATGTGGCAATGCAGCTCTGCCGTGCCATCCTGGGACATTTGCTGTGGAAGCAGCAGCTGCCAGACAAGAGGTGGCCCCAGCCACTGTCACCTCTACCCTTCCTAGTATGTATCCACATACTAAAGGCGAGTGACAAGCTGACTCCTCCGGACCCAGTCATGATGCCCAGAATCTTGTATGTGATAAAATCCCTGTTTTATGCCGTAAGTGCACAGCAGCCAGTTCCATCATGGTAGTAACAGGAATCAATGACCTTTATGTCACCAGTCCTATCTTTTAAGATGTTCCTACCCACCAAGGCGAAAGAGACACAGCTAGAAGGATGAGAACCATGGCAAGAGTATCCATAATTTCTGTGGCAGTCTGTCTGTGCCCTGTCCAGATGACCTTGAACTCTTAGGAGGTCCTCAAGCCTAGGACTACCATGTCCTGTTTTAAGTTCTACAACTTGTCACGATTGCTTGAGGCTACCAAACAGGCAGGACAGAAGGGGTGCGGGAGAGTTGGGAGTATGGCTCAATGGTTGAGATGGTCCCTGCATGCTTGAGGTCCTGGCTTTGATTCCCAGCACCACGCAGAAAGAGAAAGGGGACTGGAGAGTTAAGACCCCAGGAACAGCTCTGAATCCAGAACGGAAACTGAGCTCGAGGATAAATATCCTTAGCTCCTTCCCACACATGGAGAATGACGAGGTTCATCCTGTGTCACCCCCAGGTTCCATTCCGGCAGGGAAGAAACCCAGCAGCTCTGCCCTCTCTGACAATCTTTTCAAGAACTCTGCTTTGTTTACCATGTTGCCTTCCCCCATTTCCCTTCGGATGCTCCTGAGATCACCAGTGATACAAATGAGCAGGATCAATCCCCGCTGCCCGATTCTAGGGAAGACGCAGTGGCGGGTAGGGCTGGTCAGTTCTCACTGACAACAATGGCAAGATGAGTGTAGTCAGAGACAATCCACCTGGCAGGTCCCATGCCTTCTGTAGAGCTCAGACAGATGACTCTAGCACCAAGCTCCGTGTGATGGTGTTGACTTAAAGACAATCAATCCAAGGTTCGGGACACAATGAAGTATAGCAGAAAGGGGGCATTCATTAATTTGTTTTCTGTGTTTTGGGCTGCCAGTGGCAAAACTCAGGGAGACGGCTCAGGTAAAATAGAATTTGCTAATTTGTCTAATTGAAATACCTCAGGAAAAGGAACAGGCTCGCACCAGATTGGTAAATGACTTGTCTCCACTTCTGAGCACTGTTCTCCTCCTGGTTCTTTCTGCCATTTGCAAACTCTTGGAAAGCCATGGGAAGGAGCAGCTTCCTGTTTGGGCTGCCTGCCTTTAGGACCATAAGAAAGAATCCAGTCTCTGCCAGCACTCCTCCAGGAGGTTGGCCATGGCTCTCACACCTGAATTCAGACCGCAGCCATCACTGGACAAGCTGATTGGATGACACAGCCCATGGGAGCTCAGCAGTTGGGAAAGATGGTGTTAACTTCACCCAAACCAAGCAGCCTGGCAGCGGCCAGGTAAGACTGAGAAAAGGGGCACTTGGCAGGGAGACACACAAGAACCATGACATTGAAATAACCTAACATTGCCAGTGTGGTAGAGCACACCCGTAATCCATCACTCAGAGGAACAGAGCAGGAAGACTATGAGTCTGAAGCCAGCCGGAGCTGCAGAACAAGTTACAGGTTAATTAAGATATACAAGGAGACCTGCTTCAACAACAAGAGAACTCACACAAACAGCATGGCAGCTAGAATGCTCGGTGGCTCCTGCCTATGATTCCAGCACCCAGGAGACCTAAGTAGGTAGCTAGCTCTCTGTAGTTGTTGGCCAGCCAGAACTATGGAGTGAGGGCCTGGGACAGTACAGATAAGCAAATTTAAACCAAGCAAGCAAGCAAGTAACTCTATCTCTCAGTCATTCAAAGCAATAAAAATTCCTCCTTTGGGGAAAAAAAATGTTTTAGTTTACCTGAAACAACAAAAGTCCCTTAAATTGGGTAGTTATTTTTTTAAATGTTTTATTGTTTTTTTGTAAATGTCATATCATGCACTCCAACCCCACTCATCTCCCCATACCTCCACACCCACCCTCTGCCCTTGAAACTTCCCCCCAAAAGGAAACAAAAATAAAATAAAATTTAAAATATAATAATTAATAATAATAATAACAACAACAACATATCCTATGGAAGCTGCAGTGTGTCAGTGTGCCACACAGTGTCTTAGTTGGGGTTGTATTGCTGTGAAGAGATACCATGACCATGGCAACTCTTATAAAAGGAAACATTTAATTAGGGCTGCTTATAGCTTCAGAGGTTTAATCTATTATCACCCTGGCAAGAAGCATGGTGGTATGCAGGTAGACCTGGTGCTGGAGAAGGAACAGAGGGTTCTACATCTAGATCTGAAGGTAGCGAGGAGACTATGTCAGTGGACACTGTGTGAGCATAGAGAGACCTCAAAGCCCATATTCACAGTAACATACTTCTAACAGGACAACAGCTACTCCAACAAAGCCACACTTCCTAATAGTGCCACTCCCTATTGTAAAAGTAACTTTTATTCTCCTGTAGTAATTGCCACTGTCTGCTAAGCTAGGCCTAGTACTGGAAGCTTTTAGCCTCTGTACTATCTAATCTAGATCTAGAATGTTTTTAGCCTCTGAGACTTGCTGCTGAAAAAACGTCACCCTTTCCTAGTTCCTTCTGAATTCTGGCTGACTGGTTAAACTCAGCTCTGTTCTGACTCAAAACTCCTCTCCAAGCTGACCGATTCAATTTCTCTCTCCTCTCCTCTCCTCTCCTCTCCTCTCCTCTCCTCTCCTCTCCTCTCCTCTCCTCTCCCCTCCTTCTCCTCTCCCCTCCCCTCCTTCTCCCCTCCTTCTCCTCTCCCCTCCCCTCCCCTCCTCTCCTCTCCCTCTCCTCTCCCCTCCCCCTCCCCTCTCTCCCTCCTCCCCCTCCCTCTCCCCCCTCCCCCCCCTCATTGCTCTGCTTGGCCTGATTCTAACTTTGGCAATCTGTTCTAATCTTCTCATTCTCTGCTCATTCCATCTTCACCTGTGTCTATCTTGTTTTCTCTCTGCAACCTGTCTCTGTCTTGGTAAAACTGCCCCCTTTCTCTTTCCTCTCCCTCTCCCTCCTCTCCCTCTCCCTCTCCTCCCTCCCCCTCCTCCTCCCTCTCCCTCCCCCCTCCCTCTCTTTCTTTTTTTCTGTGGTGCTCTCTTAAATAGCATCTTTTTCATGTCTGTTCTCATGTGAGTTGGACGTTTCCTATTTTGTTAAATCTTTCTGAGTAATCATTTTGTCTGCCACTCAATTAGACATCACTTTCAAACATGGGTGCCTCCTTCTACAAACTTTATCTTCATTGTTTGAGATTAAAGGTGTGTACTAAGGGCATGTCTGTATTCCAGCCAGAGGGATTAAAGGTGTGTGCTAAGGGCTGAGACACACCACAACTAGAAACAGATTTTTTTTTTCAGTAAATAACACAGATTTGGCGTTCACAGTGTGACACAACACTCTATGGGCCAAGCATCAAACACATGAGTCTCCGAGGGCCGTACATATTCAACCTGCCACACAGAGTATACCTTTTTCCCCAAACAGCTCTCCTTGCTAATGTTCATGCAACGAGTCATAGTAGAACATTGGTCTGGTTCAAGGCCTTTGGCTTCTGCTACACCATCAATACACTATCAATATTCTCTCAGATATCACGTAATAGCATCATGGAGGTCCTGCAACTTTGGTCGTGCAGCACTGGCCCCTTCACATGTTACTACAATTCACAGACAGGGTAGATGTTGGGACCAACTCACAGCCCTGGGTGGTGGCTGAGTTTGTCAGCCCACTAGTTCTCCCGGCCTCACGACATCAGAGCCAGCAGCCCCGCACCCACACCACCAGTTTCCAGCTCCCCAGTACTGCAAATTGGGTGGTTTCTAAACAGAGGATATTTGGTTTTCCCAATTCTGCTTGCTGGGAAGGCCAATATCAAGGTGCATGACCAAAACCAGTTTCAGGAAGCATAGAGAAAACCTTGTTTCTGGGGCCTCATGGGCCGGGAAGGTCAACTGGGGTCCCTGGGCTCTGATCCTACTCATCAGACCTCCACTCTCATGACCTAATTGCCTCCCTGAGGTATCCCTCCTAATACCATCACACTGTCATCCTGAAAGGTGATGTTCCAGAATATTAATTTGGAAGGACTCTGGCCCATTTATATAATTTGAAACGTCCTGGCTGATAAATTTATGCTATTAAAGTATGTTTCAGGGGATGAAGTGCTGGGTCAGAGATTAAGAGTACATACTGGAAGATGGCCTTGTTGGACATAAGTGGGAGGAGAGACCCTTGGGCCTGAGAGTGTTCGATGCCCCAGTGTAGGGGAATGCCAGGGCAGGAGGATGGGGGTGGGTGGGTGGGGTGGGGGAAGCACTCTCATAGAGGCAGGGTGAGGGGGTATGGGATAGGGGGTTTCTGAAGGGGAGACCTGGAAAGGAGAAAACATTTGAAATATAAATAAAGAAAATATCCAAGAAAAAAATGAACACACACACACACACACACACACACACAAACAGAATACACACTGCCATTGCAGATGCCTGGGCTCTAATCCCAGCAACCACACACTGAGTCATAACTGTAAGTCCAATTCGAGGGATCCAACACCCTCTTCTGTCCTTTACAGACAGTAGGCCTGAAAGTGGTGTGTGTGTGTGCATATGTGTAGGCAAAACACTCACACATGTAAAATAAAAATAAGTAATTTTTTAGAAAATACGTGTCTAGGATGATGGATCACTGAGTAAAGCACTTACTCTGCAAGTACAGGGACACAAGTTCAGGTCCCTCAGCAGCCACCTAAAAAGGTCAAGGATGGTAGCAAGTATCTAGAGACAGGAGGATCCCTGGAGCTCGGTGGGTCAGCCAACCTAGCCAGTCAACAAGCTCCAGATTCAGTGAGAGACTTTCAGAAGAAATAAAGCATGAAGCCAGAGAGAGAGAGAGAGAGAGAGAGAGAGAGAGAGAGAGACCCAGCATTGACCTATGGCCTGCACATGCACACACAGGCCATGTGCAGCCATGCATACATGTGCATACACACACACATACACATACATACATACATACATACATACATACACATACATACACATAAACACATACACACACACATACACACACACACACACACATACACACACACACACACACACACACTCAAGTGTGCCTCATTAGTCAGGTATGGTAGAGTGAACAGGCTAGAAGGTAACAGGTGGCCACATGCCCCCTCCTTCCCTGACACGGAGCTGCCTGGAGAAACAGCAGAGCCTGTGGTAAGGTGTACAGGGAGGGCGGAGGATTAAGGGAACGTGCAGAACGAGGTCGGTTGTGGTTTTACAGAAAGGAATGGCTGCCGTGGACGTGCTCAGACAGCCCTGGAGAACACTTTAACGTGGGTAGGCCCGGGGAGGTCAAAACCTGAGTCCTGTTCTCAGAATCAGTCCATGGAATCAAAACCCAGCGAGGCACTTGGCTGGGCTGGACTTGGGAATCACACACTTTACATATAAAAAGTGTGTTTGTTCCCAGGTGAGCTGTGCATGAGCTCTAGGAAGCAGCGAACACCTTAGGGGTGGTCCTTCTCCCAGCCTGTGAGGCCCCAGATGCCAAAACATTGAGAATACAGACAACAAAGTTGATATACTCTCCATCTAGCTGGAGATGTGTGACCTGGACAGAGGGTGCACATCAGATGCTGAGCACCCTGCAAAGTAACTGTTCACAATAACTCCCCCGCTGGGGAAGAAAACAAGAATTTGATGGGTTATCAAAGCAGCGGTGAGTGTGTCCCTTACCTCTCTGGAGTCTGCTGAGCTGACTGCAAGGCAAGCTAGAAGTGAACAAAGAGAGACAGGGAGCCTGGGGAGGTGCCAGGTCTCCAGCTGGGAGAGGCCAAAGGGAAATGACTTCTTTTATCTTCTTCTCTTGGCCCTGTCATCCTCTGACTCCTGCATTCATCAGTTGGTCTTGGGATACCACAGGTATCCCTACGCCCATGGGACCACAGGTAGCAGCATCGGTGGCTCTGAGGAAGGGAGGGGCTGTAGTCTCATGAGGAGAGGCAAACGAATGCCTGCGACCCTCCTGTTCCCTGATTCTTGCTTGGGCACAGTTATAGAACATGTATGGCTGAACTCGGGGAAGATGGAGCCCTGGTTTTCTGTCTAACAGAACAAAGGACTGAGTTCTGGCAGTTAGAAGGGTCAGAGAGCTGGTGTGAGAGCAGAAAGCTTCTCATAAACTTCTGGGCTCCCCAACCACCCATGCAAGGTATGGGTGCCTGTGCATGACCCCAAAGAGTACACACAGATCTCATTCAAGCAATGCACGGAGATACTGAAGTAGACTACGGAGCAGACCGCTGCCTAAGCTGCAGGCTGGACTGAGGGCTAAGCATCTGGGACCGATCAGAACAGCAAAGGCCTCAAAAGCTGACCCAGAGACCACAGCCCACAGAGAGCTGGGTGAAAAGTGAGGTCGGAACCCAACTGGGTTGATGACCAGCTGAAAGAACGTGTCAGCTCTCGCCACAGGATCCAGCAGCTTAACATAATGTTTAGAATGTCCAGCATAGGAACCGGTGCTCGACAGCATGTGGAGAGGCAGGCAGCTCTCAGAGGAGCCCTCAGCGAATGTGGGGAAAGATGCTGAGCTTACACAGATGTCCAAATCCTTCAACAGAGAGGTTAAGGTGGCTGCTGATGACATTCTGCCCCAGAATTCCATAAGGGTAGCAACAGAAAACCTCAGCAGTGAGGTGGAAAATAGAAGCAACAGTATCTTTAGAACTAAAGAATAAAATCACTCACATTTGAGATAAAATGAATCTATGCATCAAAAGATGGGGGTGTGTGGATGCAGAAAGACTTTGGAATGTGTCAACGGAAAGCGCATGCTCTGAAGGAGAGATTTAAAAGGATTTTGTTGTTGTTTGTTTGTTTGTTTGTTTGTTAAATTACCTGGGCCTAGTGGCTCATGTAGTAGCAAAACTAAAGTTTAGCTTTCTTATAACAGGGGTCTAAAGAGAAGGAAAAGGCCTAATATATAAAATTCTTAAGAGGGAGCAATGGCTAGAAATTTCCCCCAAATCTGATAAAAATGAATAAACTTTCAGAGTCACTAAGCCCATCGAAAAACGGACAATCTACCCAGCTGCATCGGCATGAAACTTCTGAAAACTGAAGAAAGAGACCAAGAAATCCCAAAAGCAGCCAGAGAGCCATAGTTGTATGCCTCATAGGAGACTAGCATCTGGATTGGCTACACTTCTACAAAAGGAGCAGGTTCTAGAACGGGCTGTACAACTCACAAAACACTAGGAACAGCAGGCTGGAACTCTGTTCTAGCAAGGAGTCCCTCCAGGAAATGGGTGTTGTGGATTTGGTCTATCACTTATATTATGTTAATTTGGTTCCCCGAATTACATGGGAATTCATTTGTCTACATAAGACGCTGAGAGTCCCTGCCCCAGTTGGTTCTGATTGGTAACTAAAGTTGCTGGCAGCCAATGGCAGGGAAGGGAGACAGAGGAGAGACTTCAGTTTTCCCAGGCTAGGGGACCAGACTGGAAGATGGGAGAGAACTGTCATGCCAGGAAAGAATAAAGACCAGGCCTTCGAAGTGCAGAAGAGAGAGCACACCAATCATGGAAGAGCGGCTCCAGATGCCACCATTTGATCTAGGGCAACAAAGATGGAATATAGATTTTAGTAAGCAATAACTCAGGTATATTGGAGGGGAGGTGTTAGCCATGTAGAGCTTAAGAAGTAGCCTAGCCATTAAGCACTTAAAGGCATATTAAAATATAGAGGCCCGCACATGTGTGTGTCTTTCATTCAGGAATCCAGAACCCAGGTGGGTAATAAAAAAAAAAATTTGTGCCGCCACCACCTGGTTGATTTGAATGCAACTAATTGGCTACTCAAATAAATAAGACAAAAAATGACATAAGAACATTTACTGGTGAATGGAAACTGAGTTTATCACCAGCAGACCCACCCTGAAAGAATTTCCCAGGAGCTTCTTCTGGCAAAAGGAACTGATAGAGAAGGAAGCTTAGACAAAAGAACAGAAATCTCGTACATTTTTGGGAATGTAGCAGGCTGTTCTACTGAGTTTCTTAAAGTAGGATTGCTGGAGACTGACAACTAGGACAACGGTTGATGGGGCTTTCTCTACAGCTAGACGTAGCATGGGGAGGGATGACCGTAAAACACTCGTGTCTTGGTGAGGTGTCTGTGCTCACCTTCAGCTGCAGCATTTGAAAATGAGAGTTGAAGCATTACATACATTGTTCTTCCACACAAATCTAACAGTCCCACACAAAGAGATGCAATTGTATTACACAACATACAGGCAAAGTATTCTCTCAAGCCACAGTAGAATTCAACTGGAAGTTAGTAGTAGTAAGAAAGGCAAGAAATTCCCAAAACACTCAGAGAGAAATAAAACAGGTATTGAGAACAGTGAAAGCATATTTAAATAATGCTCAAAAGATGTAGAAAAAAGAAAACTAAAACTGTGAAGCAGAACAAATAGGAAACAAGTAAGAACGTGGCTTATTCACTTCCAGAAATATT
Organism: Mus musculus; assembly: GCF_000001635.26. NCBI lineage: Eukaryota > Metazoa > Chordata > Mammalia > Rodentia > Muridae > Mus > Mus musculus. The sequence continues at coordinate 99,795,845 of NC_000072.6, forward strand.
CATAACTATGCTAAAACAGAAATGATCCAAGCATATCAATTAAAAGATAAGGGTTGTCAGAATAGATAAGAGGCAGAACCTAACCGTTTGGCACTTATATGACTCCACTGGAAATGATAATACAGATAGGTCAAAGGTAAAAGGATGAGAAGTATATAATATTCAGAGAAGAAAATATGGGCAAACCATGACAAATGGATTACTACAGCAGGAGGAGATTACAACCTTAAATATTTATACACGGCAGACGTTAAGAACACACCAAGCAAAAGCAAGCCATGAGAATTAAGGTCAAAATGGATGAGCCCACACTTAAGAATAGAAAGCTCCAAGTTCTTCTAGGATCCATAGAGCAAATCGGTAGAAAGTCAAAGACCCATCTGAAGAGCTGAGTAACATCCTCCACACACTGCCTCGAATGGCATTCATACAACTCCCTACCCAAGACACCAAAGTACTTAGTCTTTCAAGTACTTGAGAAACACCCACCACTGCAGACCATTTCGAGCCGGGAAAGAAGATGGATCCTAACAAATTAGAAAGAACTGTAATTATAGGAAATATTTTCTCTGACCATGACATAAATTTAAAATTCAATGAGACCAATAACTCGAAAACACTGGGGATGAACCAATCGTTGCTAATTAATGTACAGTACAAACGGAAGCTTCCGGGGCAGTGAGGGACTGTACACAGGGGGAACAAGGAGCAGACAAGTCGGAAACAGGAACTAGAGCCGCGCTTAGAGAGAAACTCAAACCGTGAACAAAGGAGCCCAAGTCAAGGAGATGGCAAAATCCAAGTCAAAGCTGGGCATGAGGGTCAGGCCTGGAATCGATCGCAGCACCCAGGAGGCTGAGGTAGGCGGGTAGCCACGAGTTCAAAGTTAGCCTGGGTTGCACATCAAGTTCTAGAAAGTCTAGGCTACAGAGTGGGACCTTGTCTCAGAGAACAGGAGCAAAGCAAAACATTAAAAATTCACGATGAAAATACAAAGAAAGAAAACAGAAAGAATATTGTTATTTTCCCCCTCAAAATATCAATAAAATTCCTAATTTTCTGAAAAGATTGGCAAAAAAAGAAAACTAAATACTAATGTGAGAAATAGGGGAGTGGCTGATTCAGATTCCACAGAGTATGACATATGCACCCAGTATGAGGAAGAGATATGAATACTGTTGGAAATATCAAAAATTGAATTCATAATTTAAAATTTCCAAAACAGAAATGGTTAGTTTCAAGGAGTTTGTACTAAAACTTTCCATATGATTGAATAATGACAATTCTAAGGAATATTTTCTAAGAAACTGAGGAATTCTTAAGTCATTTACCTTGATCCTCTTTCAGTCTTTTTTGTTTTGTTTTTGAGACAGGGTTTCTCTTTGTAACCTGGGCCTCTCCTGGAACTCGTTCTGTAGACCAGGCTGGGCTTGAACTCATTAGAGATCTGCCTGCCTCTGCCTCCTGAGTGCTGGCATTAAAGGCATTTGCCACTACTGCCTGGCCCAACCTTGATTCTCAAAACAAAGAGTTAAAAAAGAAAACTATAGTCCAGTTTGTATCATGAAGACAGATGCAGAGGTCTGTACCATTGTTCTGGAAACTTGTATAACTATATAATGATAATAAATAGATCACACCTGGTGGACTTCTCCTGGGCTATATCAGATCCAAAACTCATCAGTGCAATGTCTACAGCCCAAAGGAAAAAGCCACATGATCATGTCAATCAATGGGGTAATAACATTCCATATGACCAACATCAATTCATGATTATAAAATACACTTACACCAAATCCAAAAGAAAGGTTGTAAGTTCTACTTAAACCTCTAAATAAACAGAGAAACATACCATATTCATAAAACAGAAGCTAAACCTGCAAAACTATGTTATACCCAGTTCACATGTAAGTCAAAGAATAAACTCAATCAAAATCCCACCGATTCTTTGTAGATAAGAGTCAGTTGTGTGGGAATGCGTGTGGAAAGCAAAAAGGTAAGGATGATCAGAACTGGGCTGGGAAGGGAGAGCGGTGGAGAGCTCAGACTTTCCAAGTTCAAATCTTCTGTCAACCTAGAGTCATGGCGATCAATACAGCAAGTTACCAACACATGTAGAAGAGCTTATGGGACAGAGCAGACTCTGTAAGTGGTCCTACTCAAATTTAGGCAACTGAGGCCAGTTCAAATGAAGGATAATTTGTATACGTTATAATGCATAGACTCGAGGTGTGTAAAGTTGCTGAGTTTCAACCAGTGTCTAGACCCAGTTACTCTGCAAGCTATAATAAATATTCTAGTGTCTGTTAACTCTAGTACTGTCTCCTTGCTACAATCTGGTAAGCATCTGCTCTCCTGAGTAGTGGCTGTTTTACCCAGATCCTGAAAAGAGCCTAGGACAAGAGAAAGGATAGCCTTGTCCACATGATCAGGGTTCTAGTCATGTTCGAAAATCCTTGAAAATCAATGTAAAAACTTGTACATTTCATATTCTACACCAAAATGAATACCAAGAAGTTATACATTTGGATGTAGGGTACAAAACTGTGGAATTTTAGACCTAGGCATGGAACCATCTATTTATGATTGTGTTTCATAATGAAAGCATTTGATAAATAAGACTTCACTAGAATTCAAAATGCATGCTCGGAGGGATTGTTCAAAGAATGAGATTCATGCTGGAGACCTACAGAAAACTTAACAGTCCATATCTATCAATACACTTTCCCCCCAGAGCCTGAATTCGGTGGCTTGTGCCAGTAATTATAGTACTTGAGAGGCTTGCACTAGGAGGATTGCTTCAAAGCCAGCCTGGGCAGCATAGTACATTCAAGGCTAGCCTAGACTACAAGCGAGACTCTAATTCCAACAAACAAACGCTGGTTTCCAGGATCTACTAAGAATCCTGAAGACTCAACAGGAAGACCACAAGTTACCTGAGGTTCTAAATGAGCAGACGACTTAGGCATCTCAGCAAAGAGGATATATGTTGGCAAATAAGCACGGGGCAAGATCTGCAGCATCGTTAGCCACCATGGAAAAACCAAAGGAAGCCATGAGATACAGGTTGGGAAATATGAACTGCAAACAAAATCTGGTACAGTATCAAGTTATCATACAGGAAGCCTCATGGACGAGTTGACTCCTTGTTCTGACCCTAAGCAGCCATCTAGCTGCTATCTCCCCTCCCCCAAGAACTTGTCTTCACCCCCAAATCTGCACAGAAATGAAGAGGGTAACCAACCAACACTGTCCTAAATTGGAAACCAAATGGGAAACATTTCTACCATGAGTTTCTACCAAAACTGGGTTCTGTCCATACCGTGAGATTCTGCACGAGTCAAGATAAAGAAGAATAGACCACTGTGCATGCAATGCCCTGCATAAATCTCAAAGCCGAGGTTCTGAGTGAAAGAAACCAGGCTCGAAAGGCAGTCGTCTGGATGATCAATATATGTGACTTTCGAGGAAAGACAAAACTTTGAGCGTGGATGATAGATTGCTGAGGGAGGTTGGCAACACTAAAAATAACACCATGCACTTTTCTGGGCTGATACACGGTTTTGTGATCCCACTGTGGTGGCGACACAAACCTGCATGTGAGTTAAAGTTGATTCACTGGAGGCTGGAGAGGCAGCTCAGTGGTTAAAACCTTACACTGCCCTTGTAGGAGACCTAAATTTGGTCTCTTAAGTCTCTTACTAAAGCTGTACTCACTGCTCTGGCTAGCCTGGTTAGTTAGCAAGCCTCAGGGAGTCTCCTGTTTCTATCTTCCCAGGGCTGGGAGTACAGACACACTTTGGCCTGTCCAACTTTTAAGTGAGTGCTGGAGATCAGACTCAGGTCCTTGTGGCTGCACAGCACATGGCCTTCCTCTGAGCCTTCTCCCCAGACTCACAGCCAGCTTATAACATGACTATTTGGAGCTGGAATTTGATGCATTCACCAAGGCTAATGTTCTAAAGACTTGGTCACCAGCCTGTGGGGCTATAGGGAGAGGGCAGAAGTTTTAGAAGAAATAACCTCTCTAATGGAAGGAAGTTAGGTCACTGGAGGGGCAGGGGCATCCCTCCCAGGGGGACCTAGGATGCCAGCCCCTCTCTCTACTTTTTCTTCCTGGCCACCAGGATAGAACCAGCTTAGCTGTAGCAGGGCCCTCACCTCAGCTTAATTCAGCCCCTAATCAGGCTCAAGTCAAACCAAGGAAAGAGGCCCTGTACCCAAATAAGTCTTTCCTTCCTGTTGTTGACCTTGGGCATTTTGCAAGAGAGAGAGCAATCTAACTAATACATCCCTTTGAAAAGTAAAGCAAGAAAGACAATTGGTAATGTTAAAAATGTTTGCAATACGGCAAACATACCATGAAGAAGAAAGTTGCCTACGATGTGTAATTTTGCAGACAAAGCTTAAAAAGAAATGAGGAGGAGTAAAAAGAAGAAGAAGAAAAAGAAAATATTACCTCAAGCAGAGATTCACAAACCTGATATTCCTAAGGCTCATCAGAAGGATCTGTTACCATTTTATGTCTGGGGCGTCACCCGGCTCCACTCTCAAAACACATGTGGTTGGAGCAGAGAAGGCAATAGCTCTTCGGTTACCTTGGCAACTCAGGTATAGACACGTGCTTCATCACGTCAGCTCACAGGGGAATGGACTACGTCCAGCAAATCAAAGCGGCACTCTGGAATCGCTTACGTGGTTAGGACTTCACTTTCCTTGGGAGAGTACATTTGCAGTGCATAGGCCTGCTGCAGACCGTAAATACAGCCACTGCCTGCTCGTGGACCAAAGCTGTTTTATCTCTCTCTCTCTTCACACACTGAAGTAGTTCCGCCAAACGTCTCTGGGTCTTTCAGGGCCATCAACAAAGTCGTCAGAAATAAGTTCCAAGCTGGCTGACCCTCTCCAAGGGATTGGTGGAACATTTAATTTTTTAGATCTGTCTTTTCTTTTCTTTTCTTTTCTTTTCTTTTCTTTTCTTTTCGCACAGAGAAGGAGGGCACAACTGCAGAAAAGTAGCCACACATGGGAGCTTTGAATCCGGAAAATACTATCAAAAACACAGCTCAGACAACAGCAACCTTTGCTTTCTTACAGATGTGGTTTGATGCTAGCCAAACTTTCCAACTGTGTTTTTAAAGCAGCTCTGAGGAGGCTACGGATGGTTCCCGCCCCCCCCCCCCCCCCCATGGCTTAAGGAAAATAAAGCAACCACTTAGTTTCCTTATCACTTCCCATTCTCTAGACCACTCCAGTCTGACTGTTGGGGTGTTGCCAGCTAAGTTGCTACCCAGCTTGCCAGGCACAAGCTGTAAAGTGGCAAGAACAGGGTACTCCATCATCAGAAGACACAGAGGTGTCACGGGGCTGACCAAAACGCAAGCCATTTTCGCCAGTTAGCCAGCGCTCAGACCAGAAATCCTGAGGTGAAGCTCCTTTCCCCTACAGATCTGCCTGTGGATTCCTGGTGGCCCTGGGCATCCTGGCACAGACCTCACCCACAGCTGCTCCCTCTTCAGAGAGGGAAACGGAAGTCCCTGCTTTCACTCCTCAGCACAGGAAGTAGATTTGGCTCAAGGACTGGCGGGACATGTCACAGGCCCATCTTTTCCCACCTTACCGTCCTTGGGAGTGAGAAACCCCAAGCCAGCAGGCCTGTTACTAAAAAGTCATGTCTAAAAGCACAAAAGGAACACACTTTGGAAAACAGCTTTGACTTGGAATGTGGTTTCCCACCAACCTTACCACACATCCGCCACTGCTTGCCTTGGTATTTACCAGCTATTTATTTATTTATTTATCTATTTATTTATTTTCGCCAGCTTTCTCCAACCTTGGCAACAATGAAAATGCCCTTCAGAGGGTGAGTGGATACATTGCACAGCCCTTCATGGGAATGCTATTCAATGATTAAAAAAAAAGTTGAGGGTGGGGCTCAGAGGCAAAGCTGTTGCCTGGTATGTATGACTCCCTGGGTCTCATCATCTCTAGCAGCACAAACCAACCAACAAACAAGCTACCCGCAGAAAGTGTCCCCATAGGCTAACATTCCATGACTCCACGTAATGGGCATTCTAGAAAAAAGCCAAACATTGGAGACAGTGAAAACAGTAATACATAGTGGATGAGGGACAGAGCAACAAATTGGTTGGGGGATCAAAGGATGCTATTCTATATGATACTGTTCTAGTGGACACTCAACATCAGGCATTGGTCAAAACCAATGGAATGGTCACTATCAATAGTGATTCCACGGCTGACTAGAGACTCCGGGTAATCACAATGTATCAATCAATACTGCTCACCACCTGTTGCAGATATCACACTAAGGCAAAGGAATTAATAAGAGGAAGTTATCATGTGCACATGCATGTTTATGTGCATGTGTGCATGTGGTGTGTGTGCACATGTGTGTGCATATATAAGTATATATAAGGATGGAGGAATTTTTTTAATATGTTCTGAAGCAAACAGAAAGTCATGAACATTATGGGGACATGGGAGGGAAATGGAATCTGACTGAAGTCTCTCACTGATGAGAATCAGGAAATCCAGCACAATTAATACCATTTGCCGTGAAGACTGCCGCCACGGAGAGAACATTGCTTTTATATGGAAATAGTTTCAAATAGGGTGGTTAAGACAATAACAAACCAAGCCTAAGTATACACATCTTAGTGGGAGTTTTAGTGCTTTGAATCAACACCACAACCATGGGCAACTTGTATAAAGGACAACATTGAATTGGGGCTGGCTTACAGGTTCAGAGGTCTAGTTCACTATTGCCGCCATGGAGGAAAACAAGTTGGCGGGCAGACAGACATGGTGCCGGGGAGGGAGCGGAGAGTTCTACATCTGGATCAAAGGCAGCAGGAAGAGAGGTTGACAGTGGGCCTAGCTTGAGCACCTTAAACCTCAAAGCCTACTCCCAATGACAAATTTTCTCCAAAGCCACCATACCTACTCCAACAGGGCCACACCTCCTGATAGTACCAGTCCCTACTAGCCTATGCGGCCATTTTCATCAGACTACCAGGGTACATAATCTTGAGCCTGAATTTACTCCTCTTCAAGGCATTTTCTGAGATGCTCACACACAGAACTACCAGCTCCATCTTAGAGTGAAGATGCCCTGCAGCCCTGCACCCCTATACCCCTGTCAACCAAAGTCTCACAGTTATTAACTGTATCCCTGCCCTACCTACCTCAGGAACCATTTTGTGGTCACATTTCAATTTCTTTTTTTTTTTTTAATTTTTTATTTTTTTTCCATTTTTTATTAGGTATTTAACTCATTTACATTTCCAATGCTATACCAAAAGTCCCCCATATCCACCAACCCCCACTCCCCTGCCCGCCCACTCCCCCTTTTTGGCCCTGGTGTTCCCCTGTACTGGGGCATATAAAGTTTGCAAGACCAATGGGCCTCTCTTTCCAGTGATGGCCGACTAGGCCATCTTTTGATATATATGCAGCTAGAGTCAAGAGCTCCGGGGTACTGGTTAGTTCATACACATTTCAATTTCTTAACAACCCTTTGAAAGTAGTATCTTCAGAAGTCACCAAAATCCTTATATGAAGACGTGAAGACATGAAGACGGAGCGGTGCGCCTCCTCTGAGAACTTACCCACACCCACATCTCTGCTGGGCCTTCCACTTTCCCCCAAGAGCCTCTCTTTCTCTTAACCTCCAGCCTAAATTAGTGTGTGTGCCTTTGTGTGTGTTTGTATTTGTGTGTATGTGTGTGTTAGTATGTGTGTTTGTGTGTATGTGTGCTATAACTCCTTTTAACGAACACCAGATCTGCTCCGTATCAGCTCATCTGAGTACGCTTTTCTGCAGCAAACTTAAGAATCTCGCTTTACCTGAGTGGAGGTCCCCAAGGGATGAAGGGAAGTCCCTAAGCTGTTCCCAGTGGCAATGTGAAGCGCTTTGCCCCCTCCCCCACACTACTGTCCCTGTCCTTTCAATTCCTCTTCCAACCTAAAATTGCTCAAAAATAAAGTTTATTAAAGAAAACATAAACACATATCCAGAGAAAGTCTGCCAGAGGCTTCCTGGCCTGGCCAAAGCCATCAACACCAGGTTCCTGCGACTGTTTGCCTTAACTTCTGCAATGACTCATAGGCCTGGATTCTCCGAACTCTGGAGGATTCCGACTGTCTGAGGTGGCCTCACTCGGGCATCTTTGTCTGTCAAAAATGCTGCAGGTTTCCCTACCAGGCTTACCCACAGAGCCTTAAACTTTGTGTCTCTGAGGGACATCTTTAGCATCCTCACAGTGGAGGTAACCCCACCATCTGTCTCCACTCTGTCCTCGTGCAACCCCGCTTACCAGCTTCTACAAAGTACAGGGCAGACTCCAGGCATTGGGGCACCGCTAAACTCCTGTATGAAGGGCTTCCGCCTGAGTGGAAGCTTCCTGTGATACATCTCTTCGTTCTGAGACCGACCCACAATAGGGGTCCGTAAATACCAGCAACTGCAGGACAGAGCTCACTGCCTCCTCGGGCCAAAGGAGGATGTGATCACTGTAAGCAGACGGCTGACACTAGGGCAGGAGTGGCTGCAGTGCCTCGACTTGCCAGCAGATGGCAGCAGCGGCAGACTCATGCCTGTGTGTTTCCGTGCTTTCGACTGAGGAGGGGAGGTCTGGGCTGATGAATGGGAGGCTCAGCCTCTTATCCTCCCGGATCACAACAAAAGCCTGTTCTCGCTGAGGAGTGTCTGGGAAAACAGAGCTCCTTATCTTATCGTAGCATCTCCTGCTTTGTCCTTTCAAAAGCAGCCACTTAACCCCCTGGAGCAGGGAGACAAATCCTTCCATCCATCCCTAGCTCCACAAAACAGACCTGAGATCCCTAGGCTGAACGGCAGAGAGAAAACGGCAGAGAGAAAACGGCAGAACTCAAGTGTTCAGAGGCCCTCAGAGTTCAGGAGCAGAAGAAGGAGCTGTCAGGAAGTGTCAGCACACCTCCTTAAGCTCTTCTTGGCCCTGACACGGTGGGTGGTACAGGTCACCCGGGTTCCTGGGAGAAGCCAGGCATCTGGGCGCTCATGTGACAGTGCCCCATTTTCAAATCACGACGGTTGCCCCGGGCCCCCGACGACTTTGTCTGCCACCTGGATTTGGTCTGAGCCTCTGGGTCATGCCCTAGACAGTTCAGTTGGACAATTTCCAGATAAGTAACAAGTTCCGGTGGCAACGCAAGGAGGAACAGTGCCTCGTCCAAGGCCACTTGGTGAGTGAGGTGTGTTTTCTGCAGGCTCAGCAGGGAATGCTACGTCCAGTTGTGGGAGGGGTGTGCATGGTCGGGGCTGGCAGGACTTAAATGTAGAGCCTCAGAGGACAGCCTAATAAGCAGGGACATCCATCATGCACAGAGCAGCACTCCATGAATTGCTTTACTTCTTAGAGTCACCCACCGTGAGGTGTCATCACAGGTAACATGGCCTCCCCTGCAAGCCATCACCCGGCTGCATCCTCGGGTACCATTACAGGCTGGGTAGCATAAGAGCATAGGATAGGAAAAAGGCTGTGGCCTCCCAGGGATCTCATGAGGTTGTGCTTCGCAGCCCTCTGCGGGAGGTAGACCTGGCCAATGTGTGTGGGTGTGGAGCATGATGGTAAGGGAGCCCACCCCTTCAGGGAGCCCACCCCTTCCCATCTTCCTCTGCGCATGTTCCTTGCAGTACCACGTTCTTACAGTCACTTTCCTCCCTGCACACAGGAACACCAAACGGCTGGGGCTTTCCGGTGTCTTTAAGCTTGACAGAGCCCTTAGAGCTATAGACTGAGTCCTGGTTCTCCCTTCCAGGCTTTTACTAGTTTAATGCTCATTTGAGTTTCTTAATATCCGTTCCCAAGCTTCCCTTTTGTAAAATGGGGGTAATAAAACTTATCTCACCAGATATGGCCCTGGTACTCTGTAGAGACAAGGCCTTGGTGCTCCTTAGAGACAAGGCCCGGGTGCTCCTTAGAGACAAGGCCTTGGTGCTCCTTAGAGACTTGGCCTTGGTGCTCCTTAGAGACAAGGTCCGGGTGCTCCTTAGAGACAAGGCCTTGGTGCTCCTTAGAGACTTGGCCTTGGTGCTCCTTAGAGACAAGGCCCGGGTGCTCCTTAGAGACAAGGCCTTGGTGCTCCTTAGAGACTTGGCCTTGGTGCTCCTTAGAGACAAGGTCCGGGTGCTCCTTAGAGACAAGGCCTTGGTGCTCCTTAGAGACTTGGCCTTGGTGCTCCTTAGAGACAAGGTCCGGGTGCTCCTTAGAGACAAGACCTTGGTGCTCCTTAGAGAAAAAGCCTTAGTGCTCCTTAGAGACAAGGCCCTGGTGCTCCTTAGAGTCAAAGCCTCAATGCTCCTTAGAGACATGGTCTTGCTGCTCCTTTGGGATGGCACAGTGTAATGCCTGGGTGCTGACCATGACAAACCACATTAGTGACTGCTGTGGTACTTCCTGGGGTTAGAGCTTAGCCTCCTCCTCTCCTCAAACAACAACAAAAACCTTGGTTCAGTCAAAAAAAAAAAAAAACCCTCTGGAAAATGATTTCACAGAAAATGTTTCAATGGAAATTAGTGGCCTCATGTGATATCCTCTGTCTTAGCTACTTTCTATTGCCATGACGAAACACCAGGACCAAAGAAATGTATAAAAGAAAGCATTTAATTTGGGGATTCAGAGTCCCAGAGGGTTAGAGTCAGAAGTCGGCAGGCAGACATGGTACTGGGGCAGTAGCTCAGAGTTTACATGTAATCCACAAGTACAAGGCAGAGAAAGGAGGGGAGGGGAGGCAGAGATGGGGGGAGCTGAGAGAGAGAGAGACAAGGAAAGAGAGAGGGAGGGAAGGAGAGAGAGGGAGGGAGGGAGAGAGGGAGGAAGAGAGAGAGAGACAGAGACAGAGAGACAGAGACTGGCTTGGACTTTGGAAGACTCAAGCTCACCCCCCAATGACTCACTTCCTCCAACAAAGCCACACCTTCTAATCCTTCCCAAACAGTTCCACCAATTACATTCAAACATATGAGCCTATGAAGGACAAACCTCTACATCCTCCAAGGTCTGATTTGTATTTGGGCCACCTTTCTCAACGCCTTAAGTGATAATGAGGGGCTTGTGGCGGAAGTCAAGCTGCACACGCCAGGGAGCTGACTCGGTGGAGTACAGGTACTTGCTACCAAGCCAGATATTACTTGAGTTTGGTCCCTGGAGCCTATATGAGGTTATTTACATCTCTTGGGTCCCTCTTGCAGAACTACCATACCATGGACCTCCACCACAGTACACCTCACTCCTGTTCCTGCCCAATAGCATCCTGTTGGCCTTCACACTCAGAGCACAGGCAGGCTTTGCCATCCTTCTGAGCCTCACCTCGGGTGGCAGGCTTTCCCATTCCCACGGGACTGGGGCACTACCTTGATATGACTGTGCCTATGTCAAAACACATTCATTAAGGACTTCATTCCTTACACATCACTTAAAGCCTCTTCTGTCCCCACACAGGTTATTTTTGGTTTTGAGATGGGGAGTCACTATATAGCCCTGGCTGGCATAAAACTTATTATGTAAACTAAGCTGGCCTTGAGAGGGGTCCCCCTGCCTCTGCATCCCAAGTGCTGGGATTAAAAGCATATGCTACCACACTGGTCACCTGGGCTTGTTTCTTTAAACAAACAAACAAACAAAAACAAACAAAGATATCTCATTAACCTGGTTGTTGCCAATCTGTTATCCTAGCCAGCCAGCCCCAGTTATATGCCTATCACTGCCTCCCCAGTACTGAGACTACACACATGTACTACCACACCTAGATTCGTTTTATGTGGGTTCTGAGGAACAAACTTCAATTCTCCAGCACTTTACCAGCTGAGGCTTGTTAGGTCTCAAATCCAAATGACTGAGGTTTAACATATCAAAGTGGACCTGGCCATCAGGTTCTCCCAGCATCCCTCAGTCCCTACCAGTTGCAGGGTCCTGCTGGCTGGTATACCCTGCTCCCCTACCCTAAACTTCTCCAGCCCAGGGGGTTGGCCTGGGCTTCCCTCCCCGAAGCTGCCCTTCCCTTTAGAGTCCAGCCGATTTGGTTACCTGGCCCTGTCATCTACCTTTTACATTACTGGCCTCTTAGTCTACCTCTCCCTTCTCCCCATCCCCTCCCTCCTCCTATCCTCCTTCCCCCTCTCCTCCCCCGGCCAGGATGAGGTGATGACCACTCTGGACACTCCCAGATGTGTCTGCCTCTGGCTATGCTCTCCCTTTTATCTACAATAAACTCTCTCCTCCACCATGCCTACACCCGGTCCTGTCCTTCCTTCGTTATTTATTTCATTCAGGGTTAGGTAAAGAAACCCAGCCATGACACAGAGAGTTTCTGCAATGGTATTCCTGTCACCTAAGCACACACACACACACACACACACACACACACACACACACACACACACCTCTGTCCCTGTATTAACCCTCCAGACACCCATATTGGTTGGGACCTGAGCCTGCAGCTGAGCCACGTCCTTTAGGTCTCTGAGATTCCTCTGATTTCTCTCGAATCCTGCAGGACACTGTCCCGTCCTTTCAGCCTGCTTACCTTAGTGGCCATTATGGATTCATACTTGGATTTGTTAGATGAAATATGTCTGTGGCTTTTTATTTTTTTTTTCTCCCATCAAATCCCTTGTCTTTGGAATCTGGGTTGGTCTTGTAATGCTCTGAGCCAACCAAGAGTTTGTCTTTCTGGAAGGCTGCCCTGGACCTCACGCTCAGGAGAAGTGGAGAAAGGAAGAAGAAGGACTGAGAGGGGGCTGGTGGCCAACTCATATCAGCTCCAGAAGAGAATGAGCTCTGGAACCTTGTGACCCAAGGGAAGAGGCTGCTCTCTGTTTCCCATCCTCCACCAGGTCCTGACCCTACAGGACAAGCAATGCATACATGCATAAATATATACATATATACATGTGTATATGTATTTATATATGTATATATACACATATACATGGTATATGTCTATCATACATATACATATACATATACATATACATATACATATACATTATACATATACATTATACATATACATATACATATACATATACATATACATATACATATACATATACATATACATATACATATACACACATATATACACATACATACACACATGCATGGTAAATGTCTATCTAATATATATATATATATATATTTATATACACACATCAGGATATGTATCTATCATGTATACACATATATACATACACACATATATACATATATACATATATACATATGTATACATATATACATATATACATATGTATACATATGTGTGTATATATAATTTGCTGAGTTGTTTAGCAGTGGTTAATTCTAAGGGCACTACACTGAAGCACATGCTGAAATTGTCACTAACAACATATTCAATGTTCTTAAAAGGCTGTTTTGAAAGGAGACCAGGAAGAAGAAGCTTGATGTGCTGGTGGAAGAACGCACAGTCTTATCTCCCTGGAGATGATGTGTCTGCAGAGAACACAGGTTTTAGATGATTTTCATTTCAGTTCTTTGCAAGGAGCCAATGGAAGGAAGTTTAAATAGCTCCCCACGGGCAGTGTGGTATTTTGTGTGTGTTAGCTTAAGCTACAGGCTAGGAGCGGCCTCTACTCAGATGAGGAGTGGATACGCCAGGGGCACTCAGCTCTTTTTTTAATCAGAAAGGATTCTGGAAGCATTGATCCCCAAAGCACGGATAATCCTTCAGTGAAATCCAGAGTCTTTGGTCATTAGCAAGATGAACGCTAGAGTGTGTTTTCTCCTGGTAAAGATGGGGATTTTAAAATCACCACATTAAGTCCTCTAAGAGCACTGAGCAATGAAGGTGGTGGTGAACTTCCAGACACAGGGCCTTGGCCTGAACCCTGAAGAGCCAGTCCCCTGCCTCCGAAGGACAGAGAGGAAGTCTAGTGAGACTAACAACCTGTGCTTCCCGAAATGAGACTTAAAGTCCTAGTTTTCCTTTTCTGTGACACTGGCCTCACATGATCTTCCCAGGAAGCTAAGATTGAAGAGCAGAGATGGAGCATCCCATTTAGCTGGACAATCCCTCCCCCACTTTCCTCTCCTTTCTTTCTTTCTTTCTTTCTTTCTTTCTTTCTTTCTTTCTTTCTTTCTTTCTTTCTTTCTTTCTGCATGGCATTAAAATTTGCTTCTTAATAGATGTGTGTGGTGGTTAGTACTGACTGTCACCTAGGAGACAAAGTCCTGGGCATATTTGTGAGGAAGATTCTAGAATGGGTTACTTGAAGTAGGAAGACTTCAATGTGGAAGGCACCATCTCATGGACTGTGGTCTTGAGCTAAATGGAAAAGAATTCTAACATCTCTCTCTCTCTGCTTGTGAACATGGATGCAATGCAGACCCATGCCTCAAGCTCCTGTTGCCATGACGACACAGTGTATCTTTGACCTATGAGCTGAAATCAACCCTTCCTTCTGTAAGTTGAGTCAGGCGTTTTGTCATAGCAACAAGGAATGATGGTTACAGTGCACATAAAGACTGTCCCCAATGAGTTGGGATACCTCCTGCTTGCATTGCACCTTGGCTTCCGGGTGTACAAATCGATTGGCCTAGTTACCCTGGGGCTCTGCCTGCAGGCTCTTTTCAGATCATGGCTTGGTGAGGGCAAACTGAAGCAGAGAATGCCTATGTCGTGTAATGAATGAACCTGGAGTTAGGTCTGGTAATGTGGCTAGTTCTGAAAAGAGTCCTCAGTCATACAGAGAAGGAACTTCAAAATGCTGTAGGCACTTCAGAAAGAAACCTTAGAGTCTGTGCCTGAATACCAAGTGACATATATACAGGGCCAAGCATCCAGGATGTGAGACAAGGAAGGAATGGGGAGCTGGGAGCTGAACTGAGTCTGTACAGGACAGGAAGGAGTTGTTTTAAGAACTCAAAAGTATTATAGCGTCTTAAATAGAGCCTACACACACACACACACACATATACATACACTCACACACATATACACACACTCACACACACACACACACACACACACACACACACACACACACACACTGGTGAGGGCAGAGGGGTGGTACATGTAAATACAAAATTGTCAATGAAAGAATGAAAGTTCTGAAAATTGTTGAGTGCAATTTCCCTCCAGGGTACAAGGGGGAGACTTAGAGGGAAACAAGAGGTCGCATGTCTGGGACATGTCTGAGAGCTGCTGAGGCCAGACGTGTGGCAGGAGAGTCCCTGTATGGAGGCCCTGGGAGACCACTCCATGAAGCTGTGAACTCGAAGCCTGTGTTTCACTGGAGTCTCCAAGATGTTGGATGTGCCAGAGCTGTGAGATATCTGCCAAAGAAAACTGCAGACAGGGAGTGGAACCAGGCCAAGGGAGAGCAGACTGTGGCAGGCAGCAGAGCCAGAAGGGCGGGGCCATCCAAGTGTTTTGACATGAGACGTGGAGTTACAAGATTTGCATTTTTGCCTTGCTGGGTTTCTGTCTTCTTTTATACCAATATTTCCTTGCTGTGGCCTGGTTCCTCCCTTTTGGAATGGCAGTATATATTCTGTGCCATTGCATGTTGCAAGTATGGAATTTCCTTTTTGGTTTTACAGGATGTTACAGTTAAGACACTGCCTTGAGTTTTAGAACAGACTTGAACTTTGGACTTCAAAGATGGTGTTTTATCACAGCAACAGAGAAGTGACTAATACAGGGCCCCTCCCCGGCAGTGTAAAAGCTGCTGTGGTTTCACACCCTCAGCTTTCTCTACAAGGCTGCACCCTGAGCTGGAAGGATGAAGCAGAGTCCAGAAGGGGCAGGATCCTGGTCCAGCTGGGAGCGAGTGCCTGCGGGTAGCGGGTGGGGGGCTTCTCCAATAGTGTTACAGCTCTCTTAGGCTAAGGCCTTCTCTGACCATCCATTCAGGGTGAATCAAGGTTATACAGTTTTGGGGAATGGGGTTTTAATCTCCAGGGTGGACAAAGGTCATCCATTGGCTGAGGGCTAAGGCACCGAGATGCCTCATTAGCATGGGGAGGCATCCCAGGAGTCTCAGGTGCAGGACTCCCATGGCATCCTCAAGTGTGGGGTCCAGAATACCCCAGAGAAGAGGAAGCCGAGCTGAAAAAGGGAACACTGAGCTCAGGGTTGTCAGGTAATGTCAAGACTTTGACCCAAGCAACAAGGTTTCCCAACAAACTGCAGAGGAGGGTGTGGGGAGAGAGGGAGAGAGGAAGAGAGGGAAAGAGCCTGTGCAGTAGCCAGCGAGCTATGCAGAGAGCTCCAGGGCTGCAGCTTTTGTGACTTTTCACCTGTGTTGAGGTGGGCTTCTCAGTGATGCAGCTGCTTTTAACTCATCCCTGCTCCTCGTAACTAATCCCTCCCCTGTATCCCATGTAACCTCATGGTGGTTCACGGAGCTGGACTTTGGTGCAACTGTAACTTTGATCTGCTGTGGGTTCCCTTTCTGGGGCGAGTAGATGTGTGTATTGTGTCTCCCCAGGAATTCTTGTCACACAAAGGGCACTAAGCTGACATACAAAAAAGCCACCTGTTAGAACATAGGTTACAGCTGTCTTGAAGTTAAGGGTAGACTTGACTCTAAGAAAGGTCAAAGATTATCTTAACAGGCTCGAGCAGATCCACAAGGAAAGCAACCGTCTACAGGACAAAACCCAGTGCTTTTTAAAGAAGAACACAATATTCAGATACCCAACAATGCATCCCTTCCCTGAGAATGCCAAGCACAGCATAAAGAATTATTAGAGACAGGAAATAGGGTAACGTTCAGGAACAAACGCAACAAGTCAATAGTTGACTCAGAAACAAAAAGATGCAGGAGCTGGGGTTAGGGAGCGCGATTTCAAACCCCAGGGCATCGGAGGAAGAGTAACAGGACTTTACTGACACAGCGGGACATAGTACATATCTACGTGTCTAATGTGTACCCTGTAATCTGGGGTGAGAAGCATGAGAGACAGGCAGGAAAAAAATAATTGAAGAAATGTTAGCCAAAATCTCCCCAAATTTGAAGGAAAATTTAATCCCTGAAACACAAGAATCCCGGAAACTTCTAGTGGGTATGGTCAGGGCACACAAACACACACGGAGACACACACACACACACACACACACACACACACACACACACACACACACAGAGAGAGAGAGAGAGAGAGAGAGAGAGAGAGAGAGAGAGAGAATGGTTGAAAAATGATTGATCCAAATGAAAGTTTAGAACCAAAGAGACCAGCACACGTTCCAACAACAGACAACAATCATGAATTATAGCTGATTCTTTGCAGAAATATTGTGGTCCAATATTTCTGCAGGGCATAGAGAAACCAGTCTCAAACTGACCAGGAAGCACTCCCTGCTGGCTAGCTTTCCCAGTGTCAGAAGGTGCAGTGCAGGCTGCTGGGGAGAAAAGATACCATCTTAACCAGATAGACCCTGCATGCTACAACATGATCTGCCCGGCGGGATATAACTGGGGCAATAGTTCCTTGGCTGTTATGAGGAACTGATGGCTCTCTGATTGGATCCGAGGCCTGTTTCACAGGAGAGAATTTCTTGCCTGCTACCAGAATAGTAGCCAGAAGCCTATGGCAAGGTGGTCATAGGCCCTAGGGTAGAACCCACTATGGTTATTTTGTAAAATGTTCATGTGTCCTAAGGGCCTTCTCGCTTATTTATGTTTACACCGCAGACCTTGGCTGCTCTCAGTCATGGCCGCAGAAGTTTCTTTTTGCGGTGGGTGGCAGTCATTGCTGAGAAGCGGAATGAGTCTCAGTGACAACAGAGTGTCCAGTCCTAAGTGGGACATCACCTCCTCTAACCAGGGAACACCAAGGAAGTCCAAAAGGAGAGAATGTCAAAGTTGGGTAATAAGAAAGAAGGCTGTGAGATGCAAACTCTTGGAGTTGCCATGGGGATTGCCCTCAGGAACCTGTACCAGCTTTGGTTATGTGTACAAGATCAATCCATTGGAAATTCTGGCGTGGATGGGGAGGTCTTACCCAGGTCCTGACACTGAGGAACTACGGAGAGTTGGCGATTCCATTTTACTTGCTTGCTATTGAACATGTGGCCACTTCTAGGTTTCTCATGCCCCAGCGGATGCTCCTGCACGTATGCTTGTGTGGATGGGCGGTATTAACATGGCTTAGTGGGTTAACCTGAAGGTTTTAAAAAGAGAAGACGACATGAAGCTGGGAGAGAACCAGGTTCACAAGAGATGTTTGTGTTTCATTGTCTGCATATGTGACGTCCTCAAAAATTAAAAAAAAATAATAATGTTAATAAAATCAAATGGAAAGTTAATTCATTTTCTTGCCATAAAAGCTAACAAAATACATCACTAGTGGAACTTCACAGAGACTATTAAGAGAAATGTTTTAAAGAAGGGAAATGTAACAAGTGAGATCAAAATCTATATAAGGAATGAAGAACACCTTAGGTGGAGCACTACGGTGGCTCAGCAGGTACAACACTCACCGTGAGAGCCTGGCACCTACTGATCCCTGGAACCTACACAAAGCTGGAAGGCTGTCCTCTGACCTCTACAAGGATGCTGTGGTGCATGTGACCACACACAGTAGGCACACATCCATATGCACATAATAAATAGAAGAATGCCTTAAATAGGATACTCTTAAATATAAAAGCTTTTTGATTCATATACAGCTCTCAAGAAAGCCAATTCACTGCTTAAAGCAAAACTAATAATATATTGTCTATATCAGAACGTATGAATAAACAAAGTGTAAGATAACAATAACCCAGGGGATGGGAAACAGAAAGCAAATGTGGAAATTTTATATATAAGTATGTGAGGTGATACAATGTTACTCAAAGGTAGTTGTGGTAAGTTAACAATACATACTTTAAACCCTAGCGCTACCTCCAGTTAGAACTATTTGCTGGATAAACAAAAGGTTTGTTTTAGCCTGCCTTGCATGGTGATTGAATTAGGTGTGACATTATTTGGTGGGATGAGGAGACAAGGTGGAAGGAAAGGTGGTGGGGAAGTGGGACAGGGTGGATTTTCTGTTTCACGGTGCCTAGTATAACGCCTCATTGGTGAGAGCATCAAACTAGATTCAACAAGACAGTACTGTCAATTCCAAAGGAAGCAAATATTCCAGAGTGTCTTCCAGTCAAGACCTCAGCCAGCTTCTCGTGGTGACATCCCATTAAGAAATATTCCAACTTACATTTATATAGAAGGGCTGCTATTGACAAAGTGCCCTGGTGACTAACTTCACGACTTGACTGAAAACTGAAAAAAAAAAAAATTTTTTTTTTTAACGTGACTTTTCCTTCCCTTTCAATACTTGTGTGAGGGAACTGCTGTTTGTATTTCCTCCTGGGACTTAGGTGTTGATATTTAGTCTGCATGGTTATGAGCGCTGTGCGGTGGACTTAGGAATGTAAGACTGAGTGGCTGGGTGAAGTTCTGCTGGCTGAAGGGGATCCAAGCTGCCTCAGTTACGGGGAGCAGAGGGTGTTATTAGAACTTTCTATTTGTGGTGTGACCCCCAAAGAGACAGAATAAAAGCATGGATGTGCCTTCACAAAGCATGTTTAACTCCCTCATTTCGCTGGAGGACAGATCAGCAGGTCACAGAGGGAGCCGGGGCTGAGGGTGTAATGGCTCTCAGGGGGATGGTGCTGAAGGACAGCCTCCTCTGCCTTCTTCCACGAAGCAGCTCCTCCCTTCTCCAGAGCCTTCTGAATAGAACCCTGTGGAGGGCTGTTTGGAATTAGCTTAACAGATGTGTAATTATAATAATCATTTTGTATGTGTGGCGCCCTTTTCTTCCAGAAGAACTCAAAGCAACATCGTAAGAAAAACATGACTCTCAAAACCCTGGCCAGCTTGTCTTAGCACGATGCTGGAAGCCAGGCTTGACCTTCAGAGTGCTGGTGAACTGACTGAGATGGTTAAGGGAGCAATGTGGGTATTCTGGGGCGGGGGGTTCAGAGGAAGTGCAAGACCCCAAAATTAAAAGAAAAATTGATTTATTGATTGATTGAGTACTTAATCAATAAAAGTTTTAATATTAAGAAACATTTCATATTAAAAGTATTTAATTTCATCAAAATTAAAAGCTCAAATATTCAGTCTTTTAACTTTAAAGAAAAAAAGCCAAAACGAAAGAGCTGAATTCTGACTTCTGAACATCAGCTCAGAAACCACAGGTCACCTCAGACCTATCTCTCTCAACAGCTAAAGTCAGCTCTCTGTGACGATTTCTGCAGGGACCATGAGCGCAACCAGATGGCTCTGAAAATGGGGACATAGAAGGGCCATCCATGTTCAAACATCAGATTGGCCCAAAGTTTGATGAAGCTAAATGCTGACGAAACTGTGGGGAAAATGTTGGCAGTGACACTTGGAGGCCATGTGGCCCCTCCACGAGTGAAATATACACCCTGCTGCTTGGCAGAAAATACTCTATGGGAAAATACTCCACCATTACCCTCACACATTCCTCAGCAAAACTGGTAACGGCAGAGAAAGAGATGGCTTAGCAACATGGAGGAAGGGGAACATATCACTGGATAAACTATATGATATCCTTGCAGGTAGCTGTCAGACCCAACTGCACAAGACAAACGTGTGAAGAGGCTGGTAACCCTCAACACGGAAGAAACTAATGCCCACCTCCAGGTATGCAATGTGAGCATCAGTGAAAGGAGAAGGGGGAGGGGAGAAGGATGAAGGATGCAGGGGTCAGGAAAGGATAGAGAAAGGGATAGAAGGAGAAGAAGGGAGGGAAGACGGTTCAGGTTGTAATCCCCAGATGTGGGAAGTAGAAATATGCAGATTCGTGTGAGTGTGAGGCTAAGTTGGGCTAGCCTGAACTACAGAGCATACACAGAGAGAAACTGTCTGAAAGGTAAGAAAATAAAATAAAGGGCAAAAACAGGAAAGGAAAAACGACAAAAGCAGACATGAATTGAGAAACATTGATGTAGTCTATGGAGTACTACACGCTGTACTTGAATCAAAATATATACGCATGCTAACGAGGCCACATCTCTAAGACACACTGGTGATTAAAAAAAAATGTTGTGGAGAGTAGGTACAGTACAATGGCTTCAATGTAAACAGGGTGTCCGTCTGCAGCCTCTAAAATATCCCAGAGTGGTCCTCACCTTGCCTCCTCCTCTCGAGAAGCCCTCCTGTTGGATTTCTTGCCTTGATTGGTTTGGTGGTGAACACAACCAATCGGAAAGTGACAAGCTATGTTTGTGAGCTTGACTGAGAAAAGGCGGGGCGCATACTCCCCAGTTCTGCCGGGGCTCTTACCCTGGGATAACCCAATTCTCTATTCCCGAGGCAGCTCATGGAGAGAGCAGGGCTCTCTCTAGCAGATCCTCCTTGAGGTTAACTGAGAAACAGAAGCATTTACAAAAGCTGTTGGCCTTTTGCTGGGGCAGCCTCTCAGCTACTGACTAGCTCACCCTGGCTTCTCCAGCATAGCCTCTCTCCGCACTCACTGCCTGCTTCCAGCTCTGTCCAGTCTCCCTTCAGTTTCCTCCTGTCTTTCTGCAGCTCTCCCATGCAGAAGTTCCATCCCTTACCACCCTAGCTCTTGCTGCCAGCTCTTTATTATGCAAAAAGTCACATTTCTTACATAACTAGTAGGCTGGGGAAGGTCACCTTCCTCAAGGCAGCTTACTTTCTTAAAGGCAGGTGGGGAAATGACATTTATATATCCTGCTAAAGGGTGTTGCTGGCTCCAAATAATCACTTGAAAACACAAAAGCATTATTTTTCATAGCCAGAAAATACAATGTTTGTGGGTCAGCCCTACACAGAGCCTCTTAGCAAGGGTTCCCAGCTGGGCTGAGGTGATGGCTCAGTCAGCAAAGTGCTTTTTCGAAGCATGGAGGCCTGAGCTCAATCCCCACAAAGCCACACTCAAAAAAGTTCAATCTGGTGGCATTAACTTGTGATCCCAAGGCTGAGGAGGCAGAGACAGGGGAGTCCCTGGGGGCTCACTGGCCAGGTAGGTCACCTGTGTCAAAAGCCAAGGTGGTCGGCTCCTGAGGAACAATAGCCAAGGCTATCCTCAGGCCTCCACCTGCATGCACCCACGTGTGGATTCACATTTGCACAGAAAGGTGCCTGCACACAACTGTGTGCACACACAGATGCTTATTGTTTCTTTTTTAAGAGTCTAAAAGATGCAGATGAATGGGATGGAGTCTCTCAGAGTTGGTGTGGGTATAGGAAGGAACATGAGTTCGTGGTGCCCACAGACTGGTGTGAAGAGCCGTTCCCTTGTTCCTCATCCCTTGTGCAATATTGATGAGCGAGGGCTATTTTAGGTCTCTGGCCAGCTTTGTCTTCATATTCCACAGAACAGTCTAGAACATCTGAGGACAGTGATTGAGGAACAAAGAGGAAGTCCAAAGAATGGGAAGAAAGGAAAGACTATGGCCGCAGTGACCTTGCAAGACCAAATCAGCAAGATTTCTTCTCTGACTGCAGTAGCAACAACTGCAGATCCACAGAAATCAGCCAGGCTTCTCTGTGTCCTTGAATGCCAGCGATTCTAGCAATGACTTCAAATTCCTATCAAAGGTGCTCTGGGGTCAGTCGATGTGGGTCGAGTCTGAAGTCCATGAGGAAATCCCAGGATCTGGTTGACAGGATAAGCAATGTAATGATGCCACGGAGGCACTCATTGGCCTCTTCTTCATGCCTGCCTGGCACACTGAACTCCACTCACCACTAAATACCATGAGGTCAGTGTTACCCCAATCCTGCTGAAAAGCAGATTAATTCCAAAACTTGACCAGATCAACGAGTCCCTCTGGTGGTTGAAGCCTAGAACCTAGCAACCATTAGTGTTTTAGACATTCGACAGTATTTTTGAGATGCCTGCTGGCCTTCCTTTAGCAACTTTGTGGGTGAGCATAGCGGTAATCTGCAAACTCCGTGACTATTCTCCTCCAGAGAGGTGGTGCCTATGATCCCACTTCGGAATCTAATAATGACACATGTCATGTTCCTATGACGCCTAATCCTGTCACTGAAGGCTATGGAGACTCTACCTGGCTCTCTATTGTATTTGTTTTTTGAATCTCAGGTTCCCCATCAGGAGGATGTACAGGCTAAACACAGCGATCAGGCAGCTGCTTGATACAGCTAACTGAACCCCATCCCTATCCACTTGCTATGTGAGCAAGAATACCAAGGGCTGATTTTAAACCAAGTATCACCTGAGGACAGCTGTCCATGAGACCCGAGGCAGGAGCCCAGGAAATTCCCAGAAGCACGAGATAATACATATAATTAGAGTTTAAAACCACAAAGTTTTGAGGTGATTAGCTGCCCAACAACAGCTAACAGTTCTATAGAGTTATTAGAGCTAGCATTAGGCACAGTCAGAGCACGGCACATGATAGTCAACAGAACAAGGAGACTGGACAAAGACAAGCTCACCCATAAGTCTTCCTAGCTGCTGTGGTCTGAATGTTGGATGTCTCCACAGGCTGAAGTGTTTCAATACTTGGTCTTGAGCTGGTAGCCCAAAGGGCTGGGGTCATAGGAAGGCTACAGGCTGGGCTTGCTTCCTGTCTGGCTCCCTGTGTCCTGGCTGGCAGCATACAAATAGCAGCTGCAGGCACAGACCGGGTCCACTGCTGTGCCTCCTCCTAGGATGGGGTCAAAATGCTATAAAACTGTAAGCCAGAATAAGTTCTTCCTGCCTTATGTTGCTTCTGGCCAGAATCGAGTCCCAGAGGCAGGAAGGAAGGTAACTAACACATTAGCCCTCTGGCACTTTCTAGAGGTAAAAGCTGGAAAGCAAGATGAGCCAAGCATCTACAGTCACTAGAAAAACAAAGCCAGAGCTGGAGCCATGCCAAACGGTCCAGCATACCGGGCAGGGCCGGGGATGCTGTAAGAGCATCTTGGGTCTGTGCAGCAACGAGGAGGAGCTATTTTACTTCCTCCATGGGGAATGTGAGGGTGAATACTGACTGACAATTTGACGGGAGCTACTACAGCAGTTCTCAAGCTGTGGGTCACAACCCCTTTCACAGGGGTCACATATCAGATATCCTGCACATCAGATATTTATATTATGATTCACAACAGTAGCAAAATTACAGTTATGAAGTAGCAATGAAAATAATTTTATGGTGGTATTGTTGTGGGTCAGACCACAACATGAAGAGCTGTGTTCAAGGGTCACAACATTAGCAAAGTTGAGAGCTACTGCCCTAGACTCACTGGGAAGACAGATCTCTGTGAGGGACCTTCTAGACTGGGTATATGGATGTGTTTGAGTAGGGAGACCCACCCTGGCTGAATGAAAAGCAGACACTGAGCGGAGCACTGATATTCATCTCTCTTTCCTTGCAGATTGAATGTGGTCGTCTGCCTCAGGCTCCTGACACCAGCATGGACTGTATCCCTGCCACAGCATAGGTGCCATCCCCACTTAGGTTGGAAAGGAAAGCCACTAACACAGAAAATACAAAGCAGAGGAGAGCACCAAGTTGCCTGACCATAGCTGGCCCTGTGTGTCTACGGGCTCTGAATCCACGCATCTAACCATCTGTGTTTTGAAATGTGAAGTAAAAGTTTGTCTGTGCTGCTCATGGACAGTTAGAATTTCTTCTGATTGTTCCTGTTACAACATGGAATCCACCAGCATTTACAGAGCATCGACAGAGTCATAGGCATAATAAAAGCATTAGAAATGATTGAAAGTGTACACGTATAAGTGTGTTCACATGAAAGTTCTACCTAAACACTGTACCACTACATATAAAGAATCCGTGCAACTATGGCTTTTAGACCCCGTTGTGAGGGTTGGACCCAAATGGCTGCTGATTGAGTATCATACATTAGGGAATTAATGTACAGTAACTTTCAGCACTTTAAATTTTGCTTGAGGACTTTATCACTAATCAAAACAGTTACTTATCTGTTGCTGTGATAAAACACTCTGATCAAAGCAATTTATGGAAGAATGAGTTAATCTGGGTTTGCTGTTCCACGGGGATAAAAATCCATCTCAGTGGGGAGGCATGGGAGAAAGTAACAGGCACGGCAGGCGACTGGAGCCATGGGCTCAGAGCTCACATCGTCAGTGGCAAGCATGAGGGTGAGAGAGCAAACTGGAAATATGGCCAGGCCTTAAACTCTCAGAGCCCGCCACCAGAATGGCCACACCTCCTAAACCTCCCCCAAACTGTGCTGCCAACTTGGGACTAAACACCTGAGCCTATGGGGATTTTTCTCATTCAAACCACCACACAAGGTGTTTTAGAAGGCCAGGGAGGTGGATCCACAGTGCACAGTCCGTAATCATGAGAAGCAAAGCCCAGAGCCCAGCACCCACAGAACACGTTTTGTGTCCGGTACATGTGTGTAACCCCAGCTCCGAGGATGTTAGTAGGTTTGTTGGTTTTCAGCCTTACTGGAGAAAGTGAGGCCCAGGTTCAGAGAGAGACCCTGCTGCTGCAGAGGACAAGGTGGGGGGTGACAGAGGAGCATGCTGGACACTTCTTTCAGTTTCTGCCACTAATGCTTTCCTCAGTGTGGTTGCTTGAGGTGAGCTCACCTTTTCTGGACCCCTGCTCCTTGGCTTTTCCCTGGGCTATTAACCTCCAGTGGGACTGTGGAGTTACATCCGCGGGGATCAGTGGTGATAGGGAACTCGGTGTGTCAGCCTGTGCAGGACACGACACACAGGGGCTCATTTGTTTATGTCCCTCCCTATTCTTTCTGAGAAAGATTAGAAAGATGAATTGGTTTAAACCTTTACCTGGAAAACATGAGCATCTCCTAGGAAACTTCTAGGAAGGGCTACTTTGCATTTATTTAAATAAATGTATTTATTTATTCATTTAGAGTGTGTGTGGTGGGGGGGGGGTATGTGTGTCTACCTGCATGTGTGTATGTTTGCATGTGCGGGTATGTGTGTGCGTGTATGCGTGTATGTATCTGCATGTGTGTATATGTCTGTATGTGTGTGTTCATGTGTGTATGTGTTTGTATATGTGTGTATGTGTGTGGTGATCAGAAGCCAATGTCAAGTGCCTCTTCTATCACTGTCCTCCTATCTTTTGGGGACAGAGCCTCTCACTGAACCTGGAGCATTTTGATTAAGACTATATGGCCAGTATGGCCCTATCAAGACTCCTGCCTCCATTTCCCCAGTGCTAGGTTTGCAAGTTGTTCCACCATGCCTGGCTTTCTGCATGGGTTCTGGGGATCGGAACTCAGGTCCTCAGGCTTTTATCAACTGAGCCTGTCCTTCCAACCCCCAGGAAGGCTAATGTGAAGAGTGTGTGGGCCAGGACTCTTCATGGAAGGAACTGCGCTCTAAGTCATATTGACAGAAGGCTAAAAGAAAGTGGTTGGCTAGGCACCGGAGCACTCCTTGAGGTGTCTTTGGAATCCAGGCAGTTCTACAGGAGGCAGATGCCACAATGAGAAGCTCTAGGTTCCTCCTGTCACTTGCCCACTCTGCCTCTGCTGTCCTAATTGTTTCCAACTATCAATTCAGAAGGCTTTCCCCAGGCCACCTGGGGACACTGGTACCTCTACTCCTGGCTGATTCTTTCCTTTCTGGCTTGTGGCTTCTGTAGTTGATCTCACATCAGAATTCAGGTGGGCCTGTCCTGGATTCTGCCACTCCAGGTGGGAGCAATAGCTACTGAGGTTATAGGATTGGCCAGGCCAAATCACTCTTGGTTTGGCAGGGAGGAGGGGTGTCGCTAACATGTGCCAGACAGGAAGAGAGAAGAGCCATGCACATGTATGACAAGGTCACAGGAGCTGAGGCAGAACAGCGAGGTCACATCAAGTCTCTGTAAGGGGCAGCTGGGAGGAGAGCCAGTGAATTTGCCTTTTACAGCTCTGCTGGGCTGTAGAAAGATTTCCTCACAGGAATCCCTGTGGCATGGCTTGAAAGGGACTTGAGAACAGAGAAGCCTGTGAGACAGATATGACCAAGCCTTGTGTGGCACTTCTGATGCAGAAAAACATTGAAAGAACCTAAGCATCCCACACTGGGGTAATGGTTCAGCATATTACAACAGACGCCAGCCCGTACAAGAGTCCATCACCACGAGACTTAACAGCGGAGTGGAACAGTTGCAGGGCAATGTTGAAAGTGAGAGGCAGCCGGGGGCTGGAGACAAAGCTCTGAGACTAAGAGCACGTGTGGCTCTTCCAGAGCGCTAGGTCAGGGCCGATGGAACATCTGAAAATGAAAGAGGAGAGCAACCTGAACAGAAGCGGCTTGCCCTTTTCTAGAACAGTGAAGGGCAGCGGCCTCTCTGAGGGGATGGAGATGGCGCCAAGGTGCGGAGGGCATCAGGTCTCATAGGGAAGAAGAGGAAAAGTCTTGGAGTGAACAGTTCTGTATGTAGAGGTGTTTCCTGCAGTTTCAGGGTAGTACATTCTATTGTGTTTTATAAAACGATAAGGAAGAAGGAATATGTTTGGTGGAGGCGAGGTATAGCGTGGGGTGCCTCTGTGGGCCCATGCTGAGGCACCCCTCCCCCACAACCCCACCTCCCCCCAGGTACCAACCACATGAGGGTATACAATAGAATTTATTCAGTGCATGGGGAGGTGAGTTGAGAGAAAGGCAGAGAGAGAGAGAGAGAAAGAGAGAGAGAGAGAGAGAGAGAGAGAAGAGGCTGGACATAGCATGTGGAGAGAGAGGTGGGAGGGGGATGGGGAGAGAGAGGGTAAGGAGTACGAGGAGAAGAGAGAGGAGCAAGAGAGAGGGGAGGGGCAAGCAGCACCTTTTATAGTGAGTCAGGCACACCTGACTGTTGCCGGGCAACTGTGGGGCAGAGCCTAGACAAAATGCCAACAAATGCCAACGTATGTTCTTACAGACATGCTGACTTTCTTGTCGGGCAGATGTTTTTATAGGCTTCTATAAGGTTTCTCAGCTTGCCTGAAAGTTAGTTTTGGGTCATTGACCCTTCATAGAGGTAGGTTTCTAGCACCCCTGTCTATACCTCTAGCTTCACAGGTGTCCTTAATTGGGGCTGACTTAAAGGTCAGTGGTTCAGTCCATTATCATCATGGTGGGAAGCATGGCATCGTGCAGGCAGACTTGGTGTTGGAGGAGCCAAGAGTTCTACATCTTGATCTAAAGGCAGACAGGAGGAGACTGGCTTCTGCAGGCAGCTAGAAGGAGGCTCTGGATCACATTGGCCAGACTTGAGCACACACATAGGAGACCTCAAAGCCCAGCCCCATAGTGACACACTTCCTCTAACAAGGCTTCATCTCCTTCAATAAGGCCATACTTTCCATGGCCCAAGCATATTCAAACTACCACAGGAGCTCAGAGGCCCTGAAGGAAGTGTCAACTGGCTCAAGCCCTTGGAATACAATCCACAGCTCAGGTTCACAGAAAGGTGAAACCAGGGGCAGGAAATGCAGCTGTCCTGAGGAGCTGGCTACAGAGAAATGTCTGCTGTCACCTCAACGCTGCCTGTTGCTTTTGCAGATACAGTCACTTAAGTGACTAAATGGAAACTGCTGGGGCTGGAGAGATGGCTCAGCTCTTTTGAAGGTCCTGGGTTCAAATCCCAGCAACCACATGGTGGCTCACAACCATCCGTAACGAGATCTGATGCCCTCTTCTGGTGTGTTTGAAAACAGCTACAGTGTACTTACATATAATGAATGAATAAATCTTAAAAACAAAACAAAACAACCCCCTGCTGCCCAAACTGGTCAAGGTTGGTAACTGGCAATGCAGTGCTCTTTGGGGTCCATTAGATGCCACTGCGTCATGTGCTATTTAAAGAAGCAGGTGCCTTGGTGGAGAGAAAGCACCCATGCGGTCTCCTAGAAACACATCACTGAGAGTGCCACAGCGGGAGGGTGTGGGAAAGACTCTGAGGTGGTGCTGCAAAATCAGCCAGCTTTAAGCACTTCAAACCCTAATACTTTTAAAGACACTTTTAGGAAAAGTAAAAAGAGCCTTTAGATTTTCCACATGCACACAGCATCACACACACACACACGCACGCACACACACACTCACACACTTGTATATCTTCATTCCTGTTGCCCTGAGCCTGAGGTTGCCAAGGAGACACTTACCAGCAGAATAAAGCTGTTGGTGAATAATTAATTGTCTCTCCTCGGTGAGGCTAGAAGGAAGAACTTCTCCAAGTGTGCATGCAGGCTGCTGTCGGTTCAAAGTGGCAGGACGGCCAGGGACCTGGGAGATGGCCAGAGGAAAGGCGGGGGTGAGGGCAGATCTCAGCCCTCCAGCCCAACAGGAAGCAGCCAGTGCCATGGCCAGGCCATACTCCTAACTCCTGACCACTGGCCCTCCAGGCTTCCACCACCATGGTTTGCATTTTGTAGTAGCCTCAGGATTGTTGTTTCTTGTGGGAAGAATCCAGAGAGCGGCATCTAGCCCGCAAGTGACAGAGTGGGCCTTGTACTGATACCCCATGCCGTCGGGTGTTCAGACTCACTCACCCAAGGTGGCCACTTGCCAACCCCGTCATTCATGGCTTCTTTCCTTTCTTTGGCTCACTTCCCCTCTCTCCCATGTAAGCATTCTGCAGTAACCGCCCCCAATACACCCCCATCCCTACCATTAAGTCCCTAGTATGCAAAGCCTAGATGTGCTCCTGAGGCAACTAAAGAAAGATTCATACTGTGGGGTAATAGGAGCCAGCTCTGGAGTCCTGACCTCTTCTGCACGGAGGAACTGTCCTGCCGAGGGACCAGCGTCACAGCTCTGCTTTTCATTTTACCTAATATCTTATAGGCCATACTGTGCCAAGTGCTCACAGTAGCATGTGCTGAGCCTGTGATAATGCATACCCACAGAAACAAAGTAGATTTATTCCCACAAGCACCTAAGCCCAAACCCCAGAAGGAGCGGAGTGTCTTCAGGGATAGGTGCTGATTACAACCTCATGGTGATAACCCTCTAATTCCCAAACTAACTTTGCAGGTTAAACAGTCAATTTGAGGAAGCCCAGAGGGACTCAATTTCTTGATGTCAGTACACCGTGTGTGCAGCTCCTTCCCTGAAGGAAGGGTCTTCTTTATTGAGTTGTTTGTTTTACAAGGCTTATTAGTGCTGTTCCACCTCCGTGGTCTCGATCCCCAAGAGAAACAGCTTACAGGAGGTGGGCTTCATTTTGACTTGTAGCTTGAGAAATTTTAGTTCATTGTGGAAGAGAAGGCATGGTCCCTGACTGTGTCAGTGGGAGTGAGTGGCAGAGACTCCTCATATCATTGGAGATCAGGAAACACACACACACACACACACACACACACACACACACACACACACACAGAGAGAGAGAGAGAGAGAGAGAGAGAGAGAGAGAGAGAGAGAGAGAACCAGGAGCTAACCTTCAATGGAACATGCCCAATCGCCTACTTTTACATAGGCCTTCCTCCTAAAGGGCCCGCAGTTTCTCAAACAGCACCACCCTGAGGCAAGCATTAACACAAGAGGAGGACATTTCCAATTCAAACTGTTGTGGAAGCCCCACAGCTCGCACCTTAAAGGGAACAGGAGTTTACTCTGGAGCCATTTTGGGTGAGCCAGGCTAGGAACTCATATCTGGGTTGCCCCAAATCCCATGTTCCAACATGGAAGCAGTTTCATGAGGTTTAATAGTTGTCCAGAACAAAGAAAATCCTAAATCAAGGTGAGTTTAAAATACATTGGTAGGTACAATAGAAAGGTGGTTACAGCAGGAAGGGAAAGCTTGTATATGGGCCCAGATGCCATCTGATGGCATTCTTAGCTGTTGGCTTGTTGAGAGCTTAGTCTGCTAAGTCAGTAGAGTCCAAAAGGAGTATTAGTCTCAGTTAGTTCAGACACAGAATTGGCAAGGAATGACTGTTCTGGAGGGCTGGAACTTAGCCCCAATAAGGCAATCACTCTCTGGACTTGCAACATTGCAACTTCTCCACAGTATTTGTGTTTTAATAAGTCAGTCACTGTCTGCAGACACTGCTTCTTTTCAGGACTTTTTGTCCTGAAAAGTTCACAAAACTATAACACAAAGTCATTACCTCCACTCCAAAAAATACTAGAAAATCGTCTTTTTCTTCTGACTCTTACTAGAAAGGTCATCTAAAAATGACGAGATACTGTGCAGTGGAGACAGATGGATCCTCAGTGGTCAACCACTCTAGACCTGTCTTCAAAACTAGGATGGGCAAAGATTGAAGAAGACATCTAGAGGCCAATCTGTGGCCTCCAGACATGCCTGTGTAGACAAGAGCATGCATACATACATGTGCACACAAATATATATAATACCCCCCCAATACAAGATTACCAGTTGGGGGTGGGAGGTTTGTGGGCTATGTCCAAGTTCCTTCAGCTAGCCTCTCTAGCAACATTGTTCATGACAGTGAACTCTTAGGAGAAATGTCAGCTTCAACTGCCTAAAAATTAGCTGCGAGGGAGAAGAGACATATTAGCTAAAGATCCTCATGCATTGTGACGATGGGATCAGAAAATATTAGAGACTATTTCCTGTGTCAGTCACTTGGTTCCATCTGCTCAGGACACAGCCTAAAGTGCAGCGAGGTAGGTGGGGTAGAGCCCATACAGTTCTATGACTGATGACTGACAGCCACTGTCGTAACCTTAGTTCTCCCCAGTCAGGCAGCTCACCACTGAAGGGCAGCCTTCAAGATGGAGGCCCTTCCTGTTTGTTCCATTCTCCCTGAGCTTTCATTTTAATACTTCACAAGAAGTACCTCTATACTCTGCCCTCCTGAGCCCGGAGCGACACCTGGACTGACCATGTCTCACAAGAAGGGATAATTCATGAAAAGCGACTGATTTCCACTTTGTTTGACTACCTATATCTTTCCACATTTTAATTTTCTTGTAAAATAAGGTCAGGGCTGGAGCATCTGGGCACAGAGGAGAGAAAGAGGAAATACCAACCTCTTAAACCCAACCACCTTCAGTCTTGGTCATCTGATAACGGCAAACAGCTTTGACTGAGGGGGATTTGTCTGCCACAAAGGAAAGCTGTGTTGTAGACTATTTTTCACATCCACGGCCCAAGCCTGCACTCTAAGGAAGATGTAACCAATGGCTAGCCCCAAAGATGAGAGCACAGGTAGCATAGGCCTGGCTTTTGTGGCTTCTCCAGATAAGTGCTCCCAGGACAAACAGCTGCAGAAGTCTCCTAACTTTCTTCTGTCTGATTTTCCAGGGCCATTTTCTCAGGACTGAGGAGCTACAGAGTTCACTTGAGGCGTACTGAAGTCAACCCCCAACCTGACAGGTCGGCTCATGCTCAACGTGACTCAGGAGCTCAACGTCTGTACCTGCATATGTGCAAAAGAGCTGTGAAGAACAAACACCTCTTAACCTCTTTTTTGTGTGTTTAAACAGAGTCACATGTAGCCCGCCCTCAAACTCACTTCATAGCTGAGGTTGACCTTGAACTCCTGCTTTCTCTTGCCTGCCCCTCCCAAATGTGTGTGCACTTGATGTGCACCACCACTCTTAATCTACCCCTCTGTTATGAAAAGGGATGCCAAGGTTCCTAGAAAAGATGGGTCACCAAGAACCTTCCATAGTGAACAGAAGCGAGAGTCATCTTCTAGGGACACACGGAATGTCCGACTGCCTCAGTTACTTCTCCGTTTGAAACACACACAGGCCTGAGCTGAAGACTTTCTTCTGCATTCATTTCATTTCAAGAATGGTTAAGGAGTCAACCTCATGAGAGACTTCTCCATTGTCACCAAAAGCAACACACTGCAAACAAAGATACAGTGGCTAACAGATTCACTTGGGTGGCAGCCAAGACTCTGAAATATTCTAACCTTTCTGGATTGTCAAAATAAAGACTCTTACCCTTGCCCAACTCACCTCACCTGTGAACTGTCTTACAAAGGGCTGGTGAGCAGAATTATATCACACCTAGCCACATACTTCCCGTTGGTGGCAACATTTCCTTCTTCACAGAGGGCAAAAGAAGGAGTGTCCTTAGATATTGACTAATTTGTAAAAGAAAATTACCAAGACCAAGACCAGTATAATAGTGAATTTTTCTATTGTTGAAACCATTACAACTCTAGTATATGAGAGAAGAGAAGCCACAGCTATACACACAGCAGTCAGACCATTCTGGTTTCTGCACTCACTGGCTAAGTTCCAGCTTCCTCATGATGTTACTGTGGGGACCAATGAGGTCACAGTAGCCTCCTCTGGCTACAGTTTGGCTTAGAATTTGGCTTTCAGCACTTTTAGTTACTCATGGTCAACAAAGGTCCCCAAACACCAAATAGAATGTTCCAGAAATAAAGATTCCTAATTTTTAAAAAAATTTTTATTAGGTATTTTCCTCATTTACATTTCCAATGCTATCCCAAAAGTCCCCCATACCCACCCCCCCCCACTCCCCTACCCACCCACTCCCCCTTTTTGGCCCTGGCATTCCACTGTACTGGGGCATATAAAGTTTGCAAGTCCAGTGGGCCTCTCTTTCCAATGATGGCCGACTAGGCCATCTTTTGATACATATGCAGCTAGAGTCAAGAGCTCCAGGGTACTGGTTAGTTCATAATGTTGTTCCACCTATAGGGTTGCATATCCCTTTAGCTCCTTGGGTACTTTCTCTAGCTCCTCCATTGGGGGCCCTGTGATCCATCCAATAGCTGATTGTGAGCATCCACTTCTGTGTTTGCTAGGCCCCGGCATAGTCTCACAAGAGACAGCTATATCTGGGTCCTTTCAGCAAAATCTTGCTAGTGTATGCAATGGTGTCAGCGTTTGGAAGCTGATTATGGGATGGATCCCCAGATATGGCAATCACTAGATGGTCCATCCTTTTGTCACAGCTCCAAATTTTGTCTCTGTAACTCCTTCCATGGGTGTTTTGTTCCCAATTCTAAGAAGGGGCAAAGTATCCACACTTTGGTCTTTGTTCTTGAGTTTCATGCATTTAGCAAATTGTATCTTATATTTTGGGTATCCTAAGTTTCTGGGCTAATATCCACTTATCAGTGAGTACATATTGTGTGAGTTCCTTTGTGATTGGGTTACCTCACTCAGGATGATGCCCTCCAGGTCCATCCATTTGCCTAGGAATTTCATAAATTCATTCTTTTTAATAGCTGAGTAGTACTCCATTGTGCAAATGTTAATTTTCAAATAACATTTATTACAGTACCTATTATTCGTATTCTATTCTAAAATTAATTATTGTTGTTACTCTCTCACTGGGACTTATTTACCCATGAACTATTACCAAGAGTCTATGTATACATGAAGAAATATAGGTTATAGACAACTCGATGCTGCCCGTGGTTTCAAACATGCATTATGAGCTATATAATATAGATTGTGGGCAGGATGGGGTGGGGAATGTGAATGTATATAAAAAGCTGTGGACATACTAATCTCTTTTTACAATCTCTCCTTCCATCCTCAAGGAATACAGTACCACTGCCAACAACATGGTGGGAAGAATGTGACAAACACCTACCCATCACTCTTGGCTCCTCCTGGGATTTTTGCTCACTGCAGGGAAATACTCAATGTGTTGGGTTGGCATCTCCTGCCCTTTATTTCTTCAGCTACAAACATAGGGATGTATTGATTACAAATACCTTCATCATATCTACACCATGCCGATAGATGCAGGAAAGAGAAGGCGATTCAAGCTGCACCCTTTCTGAGTCCTCCCAGGGACTTTTCTTCTCAGTGTAGCTATCATGAAAGCTTCCTTTGAGGCTAATCCTGTAAGGTGTAAATTTAATGGACATGGCAGTCATTTCCTACTGGCTATTTGGCAAGGCTCCCCAGAAAGGACCTTTAGAAATTGCGCGTGCGTGCGTGCGTGTGTGTGTGTGTGTGTGTGTATGAATCAGTGAATTGTGTGTGTGGATGCATGTGTGTGTGTATGCATGTGTGTGTGTGAATCAGTGAATTGTGTGTGTGTGTTCGTGCATGCATGTGTGCATGTGTGTGTGTGAATCAGTGAATTGTGTGTGTGCATG
This sequence comes from Mus musculus, assembly GCF_000001635.26. NCBI lineage: Eukaryota > Metazoa > Chordata > Mammalia > Rodentia > Muridae > Mus > Mus musculus. Next base: position 99,830,877 of record NC_000072.6, read on the forward strand.
CATGTGTGTGCATGCATGTGTGTGTGTGAGTCAGTGAATTGTGTGTATGTGTGCATGCATGTGTGTGTATGCATGTGTGTGTGTGAATCAGTGAATTGTGTGTGTGTGTTCGTGCATGTATGTGTGCATGTGTGTGTGTGTGAATCAGTGAATTGTGTGTGTGCATGCATGTGTGTGTGTGAGTCAGTGAATTGTGTGTATGTGTGCATGCATGTGTGTGTATGCATGTGTGTGTGAATCAGTGAATTGTGTGTGTGCATGCATGTGTGTGTGCATGCATGTGTGTGTGTGAGTCAGTGAATTGTGTGTGTGTATGCATGCATGTGTGTGTGTGTGTGTGAATCAGTGATTGACTGCATGGGTAAGCCCCTTTGTAACTGAAGCTGATTCAGCAGTCTGAGCGAGATCACTGAGATGTTTTCTGCAGGACCAGTAGGTTGCAGAGAACACAGCAGGTCTCTGGGTTTTCTATGGGACCCTGAGGTTGGCTAGGCAGGAAGTCTGAGCTGGAATTCGGAGAGTGGAATGGATTGTGGTCTCTCTCCTCGTTGGTGCTGTAAGTGACCTGGAGAAGAGGATTGCGTCCTCCATAATGGAGCTGAACACATACGTACCTGATGCAGGAAGCAGAGAGGGTACAAAAGGGCTCAGGGGGTGCAGCTGTTATAAGTTCAATCCTACGGGGTGAACAAACTGGAGAGCCACCAGCATCAGCCAGCACTGGCCTTCCAAGCATAAGAAACACACTTGCAATTTTATTTCCACTGTCAAAGTTCATACAAAATATGTCTATGGCCCAGATAAGACCAGCTGGGGCCTGCACTGAGAAGGGAATTCTGGGAAATGCTGGTTAACTAAGTGGACCCCATGAACGCTCTTCACTGGCTCTATGAAGAGAACCTGTTGAAGATGAAAGGGACCCGCTGCAGGAACATCATCCAAGCCGTGGACCCAGCCCGCTCTGAAGCTGTAACTATCCCTTCAGCGTCCAGTTATGTGAACACTGAGCTGACGGTGGCTTTTCAAATCCAGCAGCCTAACCAACACAGGTAGTGAGTTTTGCATCCTACTGCCATTCAGTGAAGGAGTGAGTCCTGCAAAGACTACCATTTTGCTAAGGTGATGGGAACAAAGTGCAGTGGAGGGGATGAACGGCTCACAGCTTTTTCAGTTTTGGTGAGAGACAATTCGCTAAAGATTGGAAAGAAGCCGCAAAGTCCGATGCTCAAACATTGTTGATGTTTGTCATTAGCTTATTTCCAAATGGCAGGTATACATTTTATGGGAGTTTAGCCACCACGGTGTGAAAGGCTGGACATCCAGGTAAGACCTGTTGGCTGTATGGCCCCTGAGTGGAGCCTTCATGCTTCAAACTTTCATTCTTATTTCTGCAAGCTGAGCAACCTCATCTGACCCAATCCATCAGTTTTAAGACAATTCAGATGCCTTGCCATAATCTCAAGAAGTTAAAAAGCAAATATAAATTTATTTATGGAGTGGAAGAATGCATTTTCTCAGCAACTGGAATTTTTGTGGTCCTGTCCTGGTCAGGACAGCTCTACTCATGGTAGAGGGTGTTTAAGACTCAGACTGCTGCTTTAGAGAATATGGAGTCATCTGAAGGAGATTTTTTTTTTTTAACCAGGTTCTTGTCTAGCATGGCACATGGCTTTCATTCTTATATCAATTGGTCAAAATGCCAGTGAGCCCTTGTGAATTCCAGTTTTCTTTTCTTAAATCATTGTAGATCCCATTCTATTTTCTTCCACACTCTGATGTTTATGAGTAGCCATTGAATATATCTTAAATTACCTAATTGTCCCCGCTACAGACTCCAGTTGGCGTCATGGCTGCAGACATGCAGCGCCATCATTTGGAACATGCTTCTGAAAATGAGTTCTGAGGACAACTCTTTTTGTCTTCCTGTTCCAGAAGCTCACTACACACCAGACAGCCATGCACTCTTCTGGATGTGACACAGGCACAGGCATAAGACGCATCCACCTCACTGTGTGTGTGTGTATGTGTGTGTGCGTGCAAGTGAACATGGAGGTCAGATGAATATGTTAGCTGTCTTTCTCCATTGCTCCCACTTACTGTTTTAGACAAAGCCCTTCACTGAATTCAAAGCTAAGCCATTTCAGCTAAGCTGGCTAGGATGAGCCTGTCTCCACACGTACTCCTTTCCCATCATTGCTAGGGTCACACACATGTGCAGTCGTGACAGTGGACGTGGGGGATCTGAACTCTGTTTACAGTTCTTACTCAGCCCCTAAGGAAAGCTTAATTTTTTTAAACTTTACTTTCTGGTTTCTGTTTCAAAAGTAAGAAATATAGCATGCAGAAAATGTAGGATGCTATGTAAAAATATTTTTAATCACTTGTATTCTCAGGTAGTGACTTAATCAAACTAAAGGTGTCTGTTTACCAATTCTAGGAAGAAGAGGATTCTGAGCAAGAGGAACAGATCTCAGTCCCACTCAGTGCCTTCTCTTCACTCCTTGGTCCTGATGCAAGCAACCATTATTTGTCTCTCACGGTACGGCTTCTGTCACTGTCTATCTGACATCTTCTCAGCAGCTGGAGTTCAGATATAAAGCGAATCAAATGGCACTGCTCTCCCATCAAGCTGGAATGTAGCCCAGAAAAATCACAGCATGTACAAGGCCTCAACTTCTACCTCCTTTGCCTCCTCTGGTTCACTGCCAAAGCCCTTGGGACTTTCCTGCAGGCTCAGCCCTGGCTGGCTCCTCCTACACAGCTCTCAGAAACAGAATCACCACATGGGGAGGCCTGCCCTGGGCATCAAGCTCAGGGAACTCCCCACTCTCCCCTCCCTCCCTCCCTCCCTCCCTCCCTCCCTCCCTCCCTCCCTCCCTCCCTCCCTTCCTCCCTCCCTCCCCCTCCATCCCAAGATGTGTGTGTGTGTGTGTGTGTGTGTGTGTGTGTGGCAGCCAGAAGAAAGCATCCAAGATCCCTGGGGCCAGAGTTTCAGGTGTTTTTGAGCTGGGACCTGCACTTGGGTCCTCACCAAAGCCATCGAGTGTTCATCACTGCTGAGCTACATCTCCAGCTCTGCTTTACTTTGCTGCATGCTGTTTTGCCAACAGAAAACCATCTTACTAAACTCCCCTGGGGAAGACAGTGGAGAGGCAGCAGGACCTAGGGGCATCCTACGGACACACTGGTTTTCTTCAGACTTAGATGTGGTTAGGACCCTGAGATTTCATGGCCCTTTTCTGGTTCCCATCAGTCCCATCTGTACCTTTAGAAAGGGTCCTTACTATGGTTAGAATTTGTCTCCACAAAGTTCACATCCTGGAAACATGACCTCCGAATTAACTTTTGGAGGGAGGGTCTTTGGGAGGCAAGACAAGGAGAGCGTGAAGGTGGGGTACCACGATGATTTTGGTGATGTCTTTGGTGCTGGCCTGAGCTAGCATCTTGCCATGGTGTGGTTTAGCAGGGAAAGCCTTCACCAGATGATGGTGGCACGCTCTTGAACTTCCTATCCCCCAAAACCACAGGTCAAAGAAACCTCTGTTCTTTGTAAATATCTCAGCCTCAAGTGTTTAGGTTATAGCGCCAGAAAACAAACTAAGGCTGGCTTGTCTTCCTCATGACCCTCCTGAGTCACCCTCTTTGCAGGGATGTTTGTACCCTCCTCCCCTCAGCCCACATTTGGGTTTTGCCTTCCAAGACAAGAAGGCAGTGGCTGTCCTGGCAACAGGTGCTGAATTGTCACAGGCAGTGCTGTTTGGTTCAAGCGTCAGGGTAGCCTCAGCCCCACTAATCAGAAAAGGCCCTTTCTCTTCCAGTCAGAGTCTGGCATCCTGTAGGCATGAGCATTGTGAGTTAAAGCATCTCTAAAAATTAAGCACTGAATCAGGCCCTTTATTTATAGCTCATTTTACAAATGTGAATTAAAGTGGCCCAGGCTTATGACACACTCAAATTTATTATCCCCACTTGATGGCCTGGATAGTTAAATACTTGGGTGAATAAACTTAGAATTCATTAGGCCTCATTTTCTCATATTTCACATATTTGCAATCGACTCTCTTCCCTGGCAGTTTTCAAACACAAGAATTAAGCTGGCTCTGAAATTTATGGATGCTTTCTTCTAATATTCCTTTAATTGGAAACTCATATGCAGCTTCCTAAGCAAGCCACCCGTGGAGATAACTTATATAATTGAGCCACCTTATTGTGTGGCTGCTTAGTATTCTATTTTCTGAGGCTGTCTTATCTCTGAAACACCATAGAGGTAAGAAGTGAACAACCACAGCTGGAGGATTAAGCTACATTTGGGATTTTTTTTTTAACCTCTGGATTGGTGTCAGGAAGGGCTGGTCACTTACAGGTTTCCTGTACAGCACTGAATGTTAATAGGGCAGCTTTGGAGACTGGAGACCCTCATCCCTGGGACAGCATTGTACTATTTGAAATAATTAGGGGACCGCAGGAGCTTTTCCTATGGGTAAAGGAAGTCTGCCTCTCCAGACCCTGGGTCTTTAAAAATTCATTCTGTTACCACTTATTTCATGTGAGGGCACCACTTTGGACATCCTATTAACAGCTGTAACAGAAAGGGATGAGAAACTGAGGGGAGAGGGAAGCAGGAAGCATGAGAGCCACAGCAGATCCAAGAGGGATTGATCCAAGGGGGACAGTTGGCACATGTCTTTAATCCCAGCACTCAGGAGGCAGAGTCAGGAGGATGTCTGTGAGTTCGAGGCGAGCTTGGTCTATGGCATAAGTTCCAGGACAGCCAGAGCTACACAGAGAAATCCTGTCTCTAAAAACCAAAATAAAATAAAATATAAGCCATTTCAGAGAGCAAGTCAGTGAGCAGTGCTCCTCTATGGTTTCTGCTCCAAGTGGCTTTTGGTCGTGATGTTTATCATAGCAACAGAAAAGTACACTAGAATAAAACTCAAGGAAGGCGGAAGCCCATGTCCAAAGGCAGTCAGCCAGCAGGATAATTCTTTTGCGGGGTGAGTGAAGTGAAACTTTGTTCTTTTTAGACCTTCAGCTGCTGAGGCACACTCATATTACAGAGGGAAGTCTGCTTTACTCAACGTTTAGTGATTTAAATATTAATCTTACCCTCCCTAGAAAACAAGCCTCCTAGAAACATCCAGAATAATGCTTAATAAATAAAGTACTGAAACACCATGACTCACAAAATTAACCATGACAAGTCCTGTGATATCACACACACACACACACACACACACACACACACACACACACACGTATACATGTATGCTAACCTCAGAATGTAACTTTACCTACACATAGGGTAGGTGCAGCTGGAATTGGCTAAGATGAAGTCACACTGAGCTCATAGTCCAATACGACTGCTTCCTTTGAAAGAAGAGGAAAGAAACAGAAGGAAAATGGCTGTGTGTAGGGGGATTCAGCTTAGCCTGAGTTCAACCATCTTCATTAACCACCATTTTGCCTGTCATGGGACCATGATACATATTCCAAACCCTCCCTAAAAAAATAAAATAAAATAAACACACACACACACACACACACAGTCCTTAAATGCAGCAGTAGAGTATGGGTGGAGCCGTAACTCAGTGGTTAAGACTACTTATTGCCCTTGAAGTGGACACTGGGCTGGTTCTTGCATCCAATACAGTAGGCAGCTCATACCCACCTATTCCTGGGGATCCTATACCCTCTTCTGACTCCCACAGGCACCAGAACTTTTGCGGTGCACACAAAGACAAGCAGGCACACACATGCACACCAAAGAGATATTAGAAAAAAAAAAGCAGGCAGTGGAGGTTTTGGGCTAAACTGTCTGACTTTTCATTGATATTTGGCATCACAATCACCCTTGATATCTCTGGCTGGCTAAAGATGTTTGTCGTATAAGCTTCTAGCTCCTGCCTTGGGGTGTGGGGATCCTTCTGTTATTCTGTTGCCTGTCTGTACGTCCCTAATAGATTCTGTGCAGTTCTGAATCTGTCTGCCTCTTCCTGCATCCTCTGCCTCTGGTGGTCAGTTGTCATACTCCAGAACTTTTGAAATACCACATGAAGACAGAGACAGGGAAAACTATGAGGACGTAGGATCATAGAGTGGGGTGATTTGGGTACAAGTCAAAGAATATCTGAGGCTCTAGAATGCATTAGAAGATCTTCCATGCCCATAGGGGCATTTCCTGTCACCCCACTCTGGGACTTCAGATCTATGAGAGGTAAGTTCCTGCTATTTAAATCACTTAGCATATGGTCCTCTGTCACAGCCTGGGGACTAACATAAACCAGTATGCCATGGGCTCTCCCACCATCCTCTCCCTTTGGGAGCCGATGTTTTTGGAAGAGGATCAACAATCAAGAGACTCATGTGGGTCATTAAAAACTCCTTCAAAGCAGGATGGTAGGTGTGAATTACATGGGCTGTTCTGGATGAAGAGAAACAGGGCTGACTTCTAAGGAACAAAGCCCTTAGAAGATAGTGTCATGAGATACTGGGTACAGTGCTTTGGCTCTCTGCAACATCACAGCTGGTTCAGAGGTTGGTGGGAATCAGAATTTCCTGTGCCATGGACAGACCCTGAGGTCTGCAGGAGAGGCACGAAAATGAAAGACAGACATGGTGTGAGAGAAACGGAAGCTTTCATGATGAGGAATGCCTTGGCAGAGGCTATGTATGGTAATGACGGCACAGCAACTCCATGCCACTTGACTACCTACTGCAAGCCTTTCCCATCACTTCGTGGTTCTTTCTTTAGAAACCACAATTTTTATGTTTTCTTCCACAAACCTTGGAAGATTCCACCAGATCTGTACCAACTATATTTCCTCAAACTTTAAGCCAGATACCACCAGGATGGAAAAGTCCAGGGACATCTTATGGCTGGAATAGCTGACTAGCTTGCCCTTTGAATGAGAACAGCCCCTCTAGACTCACATGTTTGAATGCTTGCTCCCTAGGTGGTGGAACTGTTTGGGAAGGATTAGGAGACATGTTCTTGTTGGAGGAGGTATGCGACTGGGGGTGGGCTTTGAGGCTTCAAAATTCCATTCCATTCCCAGCTCTCTCTCTCTCTCTCTCTCTCTCTCTCTCTCTCTCTCTCTCTCTCTCTCTCTCTCTCTCTCATACACACACACACACACACACACACATTACTCAGATACTACTGCTCTAGTGTCATGCCTTTCTGACTATAGCTATGCTCCAAGCCCTTTGAATCGATAAGCTTCCAATAAACTCTTTTTTGGGGGTAGGGGTGGTTCAAGACAGAGTTTCTTTGTGTAGCCCTGGCTGTCTTGGAACTCACTCTGTAGACCAGGCAGGCCTCGAACTCAGAAATCCACCTGTCTCTGCCTCCCAAGTGCTGGGATTAAAGGCGTGCACCACCACTGCCCGGCCCAATAAACTCTTATATCAGTTGCCTTGGCCATGGTGTCTTACAGCAATAGAGAAGTACCTAGAATTCTCCAACACACACACACACACACACACACACACTCCAACCTAATAACTTGTAGGCAAGTACAGTGAAACCACTGAATTGGACCACTCTGTAAGAGGAACAAATAGTGGGCTGTCTCATGGAATAGAGATCAATGTTGTTAGGAAAGCAAGCAGATTTTGAGTCAGAAGGATGGGGAACTTTGAGTTGATGCAGGCTGTTCAGCTTAAATGGACACCAGATGCCCTCGTCTAAGGCAGTTCACCAGGAAGCTGGGGCTTCCCTGATAAGTCCTGCATCACAAGGTCTCTGAGGAAGGGGAAGCTCAGGTTTCTGTTTACCCGGTTACCTGAGTCTGGCCCAGTGTAGTCATCTGGGACATTGTCAGCAGCACTACCATTTTGTGTCCACTTTGTGACTTAACAATAAAGTCTTATTGGCCCAGAAATAAGAACCTTCAGTGGTGACCCCCCTTTATAGAAGCTTTGCTCCTCTTTTTTTCTTTTTCTTATGCTGTCTCCTGAAATAAAGGCTGTCCCTAATATACTATTCTCTGTCAAATCCCTTCTTAAAGTTCACAAGACCTAGAGCCATCAATCAAGGATGGCTTTGGTGACCATTAGTTGCCCAGAACCTTAGCCCTGTAAATCATGCTCTCCTGGGACCAAAAAGCATCTGTCATATGCACAGATCCTATCCCCTACATTGTTACTTTCATTGTCTCTACTTATACATGTTTATGCTATTATTAATAATATTAAATATTATTTATATATAAGGGACACTGAGGCAGACATCTATTGGATAAGAGGTTTATTAGGAGTTATTAACACTATAACATGGGCTGGAGAGATGGCACTGTCTGCTCTTCCAGAGGTCCTGAGTTCAATTCCCAACAACCACATGGTGGCTCACAACCATCTGAAATGGGATCCAATGCCCTCTTCTGGTATGTCTGAAGACAGCTGTAGTGTACTCATAATAAATAAATAAATCTTAAAAAAAATAAAGAAAGAAAAAGAAAGACCAAAAAACACCATAAGTTGACAACATGACAGAGTTCTGAAGAGAGTTGAGGCCGTGAGGCACAGTGGAGGTTCATTCCCACAGGTCTTCTGGGGGCAGCAATTGAAAGAACAAATGAGATAAAAGGAGGACCTTGTCTTAGGTAGGGTTTTACTGCTGTGAGCAGACACCATGACCAAGGCAACTCCCATAAGAACAACATTTAATTGGGGCTGGCTTACAGGTTCAGAGGTTCAGTCCATTATCATCAAGACAGGAACTTGGCAGCATCCAGGCAAGCATGGTATAGGAGGAGCTGAGAATTCTTTTTTTTTTTTTTTTTAATAGAACAGCAGACACCTTTATTACACTATGCATGAGGCTCATTTGCCTTTCCGGGCTTTGATCTTCCGCAGATAGAACTCCAGCTCCTTGCCTTCGAGCACATAGCCGTCTGCTCTGCCACACTGGCCTGGTCGTGAGGCAATACAGGCGAGAAGCTCGCCCTGCTGGAACTGCTCTTCCAGGAGGCTGCTGATTTTGGCATTCTTTTTCCTTTCGTCAGATTTCTTTTGAATTTTCTTTGATCATTTTTTGTTTAAAAGCTCTTCCGCCTCAGAAGTCAGCTTGGCCCCCTTCTTGCGGCCCAGGGGCAGTGCATAGTGGGACTTGTACCACTGTCGGTATGGCGTGCTGTCAATAAGCACCAGGGTCTTGGTGCGGACAAGCTCGTTGTTGGATGCATTGTAGACAACATCAATGATCCTTGTTTTGCGAGTACAACACTCAGAGCCCCAGGAAAAGTTCCCCACATCCAATCTCAGGGCACGGTACTTCTTATTGCCTCCTCGAACTCAGACTGTGAGTATGCGGCGAGGGCCAATCTTCGTGTTGGCAGCGGGCCGTCCCAGCTCATACTTTCGCTTCTTGTGGTAGGGTTTTTGCTTAACCCGGGTCTTGCGGCGCTTATGCCAGTTGTCCTGAGAGATGCCCATCGCTCGGCGCTGGCTGGAAAGAGCGGAGCTGAGAGTTCTATATCTTCATCTGAAGGCTGCTGGTGGAAGACTGACTTCCATGCAGCTAGGATGAGAGTTTTAAGCCCACACCCACAGTGACATACCTACTCCAACAAGGCCACATCTCCTAATAGTACCACTCCCTGGGCCAAGCATATACAAACCATCAGAGACATGATGCTCCTAAACTGTGGAGAAGATTTTTATTGTAGCTATAAGGGAGGAAACTGAGCATGGCCTGCTGGGCTAAACTGTACTATGAAAAGAAGAGATGGGAGTGGGGGTGGGAAGGGGGATGGGTGGGGAAAAGAGAGAGAGGATGCCTGGCCTGGGCAAGCATCCAAGAAACCAGCAATATGGCAACGTTATAGGGACCCGGTTAGGAGAAGGGAGGTAGAAGTCCAGCCCCTGGGAGGAAGGGGTTTGAGGTAGGGTAGAGTAAGGAGTTCTGGGAGGAACACTGAGTGTACGTGTAAGTACTGAGTGAGACTTGTCTGGGATTAGAGACCTAACGGCAATCTCATGTAGTTAATGAGAAGTCCATAATAAGTGCTTGTGGTCAGACTCTCTCTGATTCCTGGGTGTGGGAGCGGGGGAAGGCTTGGCCCTTCAGTTAACGTGTGTCCACCATATTGGCTATGCTACATGTTGTCCCTGATAGCTCAGCGAGATGCATAAACCTCCGATGAGGAAGTGAGAATTTCAGTCACAGATGGCCATTTGTTTTACAGCAGATGGGGGTTGGGCTGAAGTTGATATTGGTGAGGTTGGCCTGAGGAGCCCCTAGTCCATTAAATTACTTTCTAGTAGAGGGACAGTGGCCAGGAGGCCATGGCATAGTCCACGTGTATGGACCTGGCCCACCTTACCAGGTCTGCCTGGACAGCACATACTTAGACCTTGCTTCAGAGCTCCAGGAGTTACATGGAGAGCTGACATAGACTAGAAAAATCCAACGTTAGCACAAAAATCTATGGAAGGTTCTATACATTAAGTGTGCTCACAATGCTTCCTGTCTAGAGGGATGCTAATCTCCCTTCAGTTGCTGCTCCCTGTAACTGGGACTCCCCCATATCCTTCCTAAGCCTCATGGGAGGGGGTGTGGTATTAGCATTATCCCAGTTTGGCATGAGAAAAGCCCAGTACTTCACAGTGCTGACCCTAGGACTAGCTCTGGGCTGCAGGTATGCACAAGCCACCCAGACTCCCAGACACAGGGTTTACCATGCCTGGCACTATCTGCTTCCTGTCTGCCCTGGGATGCCAACTTGAATGGATACATGAACAAACATGGCCTACTACACAACAGGGATGAGAGGAGAGCACAGGGAGAGAGAAGGGAAGAGGAAAGGGAGAGAAAGAAAGGTGAAGGAAGAGGGGAGGGACGAAGGGGAAGGGGGCAGAAGCAGATCAGAAAGCAAAAGATTGCAAAGAAGGTCCCCTGGGCTGATGGGACTTGAAAGTCAGGAGTGAGCAAGCTGATCTGTTCTGGAGAGTCATGGGTTTGGACAGACATCTCCTTGGTGGTTAAGGATGAGAAAGTTGTGAGCTGGCAGACACACCCTCACCCTTACAAGAGTTACGACAGGTACAAAAGTAAGTGTGGACAATATACTACCTGTATATTGTCCATACTTACTTTTTTTATATTGTACATATAGACGATATGATAGGGGAAAGCCAGAATTCCACACCCGCAACACCTCTGGCTACAGAGACCATTCCTCAGTGGCTACACAGCTGCTCCAGCAGTCTCTGAACAAGACCCACACAAGGTGTTCCACGTGGTTCATGATCTCTGAAGGATGTCCCTTCAGTTTCAAATGACTGGGTTTGTTAAGCATGTAGCAAGCAAAAGGAAAAGAAGGCATAGCAAGAAGTGGATAGAAGGAAGCAGCAGGGAGATGGCATGGCACCATCAAAAGGGGTGCTTAGGACACCCAGCAGAGATGACCCGCTGCAGCCTAGTGGAAAGAAAAAACAACATCAACATCAGCAGCTTTCAGCGTCCAGAGGAAAGCCTCCATGAGGCAGACAGAGTTTCTAACTGAGGTCTTTCTCTTCATGGGTGAATCGCCGGCTTCTTGTTCCCATGGGGAATTTTATACCGCGAATTAAACAATAGTATCTATCTGTTGTAAAAGGTACCATGTATTCCCTCTTAAGGCTGTGTTACTGTTTCTCCTCTCTCCTTGTCACAGGGTTAGGGGCTAGCCCATCACCCCTTCAACCAAAGGCCTTGGAGGATACCTCAAAGCAAAGGGGCAGAGGTGTCCTCAGTCCAGAGCCAGCTTCTCAGTAAGTGGAAACAGCAGTTTACCAATCCAGGCTGTTACACACAGCTGGGCTGAGGGCTGGAGCAGCAGGAGAAGCTGGATCAAGCATGCTCCAAGCATGCAAGGCAAGCAAGCACTCTCCCACTGAGCCACACCCCCACCCCTTTTGGCCTGCTCTGATGCTGCTGGGGTGACACAAGGCATGACTACAGGACTAGTCTCATGGATCATGGTGCAGATCAGCCTGAGTGCCACTGACCCTGAGTCTATGGATCAATTGTTCATGTCTGTGTTACTATATTGATACATTCCAACATAGGCTGGGACAATGAGTGACACCACTACAGAGGTCATACCTATGCCCAGAGGGTCACTGGACTGCTATGTCTGAGTCTCAATTTCTCTGTTTGTAGACTGCTGATCAATTACCTACTTCCTGAGAAGCCCAGATGGTTAAGTAAGGGGGGAAAAAATCAAGTGGTTAGCTGGTAGCTGGCACAAAGTGTGTATTTAGGAAAGATCACCCCTTGACCCTTGGTCCTGGCAAATGAACAAAATCTTCAGCATGGCTTAGATCAGTGTCTCTGCATCACAGGTGTCTGAGGAAATGAGCCCAGTCTTCCATACTCAGTCTGGAGAGCAGGCTGAGGATCTCCAAATACAAGACAGAGGGGCTGGTCAGCAGCCAAGGGATGAAGATGGCAAAGCTCTGCCTCCCTTCGCTGAGAACAGAGAATCGATGGTGAGGGAAAGCTTCAGGCCCTTGAGCATTCCACAAGCCAATAATAAAATTTAAAATCAATGGGGAGGCTGACAGCAAACCAATGGAGGGGCCAGAGGCCAGGCGCGATGAGTCTCTGTGCTCAGAGCAGGCAGACAGCCTGTGCAGGCAGCAAGGCTGCCATTGAATGGGCTGCTAGGGGAGTCAGGGTGCTGAGCACCCAGGCCACAGCTAAGGCGCCATTGGGCCTGGAATCCTGCTCTCCAGGCCAAGTGTAAGAGACCCAAGAGGAGCTGAGACTGTCCCAGAGTGGTGGTCTGGAACTCAGCATTGTACTGAGAGCATTACTCAGCCCCTGGTGGGGTGCTGCCACAGCCTGGCAGATGATAGTAGTTTATAGCAGCCACATTTTTAAAAACTGCACAGACACTGTGGTCTGGCACAGAGATTTAAACTATTTCTCAGCTGAGGGGCTGCACATGTTCATTTATCCTTGCAAATATTTTTTCGAGTCCTTTCCATGTGTCAGGGACTAGGCTGAAGCAGCCAGACACGACAGCAAGCTTTTGTTCACCATGCACTTGCTGCCCACCGGAGGATCTGTCACCCACAGCCAGGAAGGTGGAAGAAGGGCTTTAAAGAGTGCTGGAAAGGATGTGGTCACCCTCCCTGGGCAGAGCATGGCTGGGAAAGAAGGTATTGGTGAAGGATTGGTGACCTTGGTCCCCTATGCATATCCTAAACAGTGGTTTTCAACCTACCTCATGCTGTGACCCTTTAATAGAGTCCCTCACATTGTGGTGACCCCCCCCAACCATAGAATTATTTTGTTACCTCATAACTGTAACTTGGCTTCTGTTATGAATCATAATATAAATAAATATCTGATATGTAGGATATCTGATATGTGATACCCACTGGTTGTGAACGCTGTCCTAAGACTTTCTGGCATTGGAGCTGAGGCAGCTGGGGATGGAAGAGGAGAGTGACAATGTAAGCTTTCAGGGATGTCAGTAAAAGGTGGCTGTGAAACCTGCACTGGGAAAGGAAGCAGGTAAAAAGAGTGAGGGGGAGGCTCAGAGCACAGCAGGTGAGGATAGAGAGGGGGATCAGGAGAGGGAGAGAGAAGAAATACCGTGGGTGACAGGCACAGAGACCGAGTGACAGAGAGACACGAGGAGACTATGCACATACTAGAGAAACCAAGATCATCTATGTGTGACAGACACAGACAGGAGATCCTGGGAGAGTGGCAGAGACAGAGAGACACGTCCTAGTGGCAGAAGGAGGAGGAGGAGGTTTGTGGTGGAAAGAGAGAAATGCCATGCACAGAGACATAGAGAGAGGGCGAGCAAGATGATGTATGTGCAGTCAGAGGGAGGGGAAAGAGGAAGAGAGGAAGAGGAGCAAAAGGGAAAGAAACAAGGGAGGGGGGGAGGAGGAAGGAGAGAGGACGATCCCATATTTCAGACCCAGTTGTGTAGTTCTGTTTCTGGCAATGTCTGGGCTCCATCTTTGAAGTTTTGGAAATTTCTCTCAGAATTTCTGTGAATGAGCAACTCTTGATAGTACCCCTAATTAGCATTTCTTCTAGGCTCCACCCAACAGTTACCTGGCAACAGCCAGGAATGCCTGACTCACTATAAAAGGGGCTGCTTGTCCCCCTCCTCTCTCTCTGGCTTTCTTACTCTCTCCCTCTCTGTCCCTTCTCTCCATTCCCCTCCCCACCTTTCTCCTCATGTTTATGGCTGGCCTCTACTACTCTATTCTCTTTTTCCCCCACCCCGTTCCCCTCCCTCTCCCTCTAACTCTCTCTCTCTCTCTCTCTCCCTCTCTCTCTCTCTCTCTCTCTCCCTCTCTCTCTCTCTCTCTCTCTCTCTCTCTCTCTCTCTCTCTCTCTCTCCCCTTTCCAACTCCCCTTCCCATGCCCTAAATAAACTCTATTCTATACAGTGCAGCTATTCTATGAGGTGTAGCTGGTACCTCAGGGGGAAGGTATGGGCTCAGCATGGGCTCACAAGGAACCCCCTTCCCACTGCACCATATCTTGCCTCTACCAAACATACCCCTGACTTTCCTTTCTTTTTTTATAAAACACAATACCCCTGGGAGTGGTCTTCTGACGTCAGGAATCCTGGGAGTCCCAGCTAAGCTGCCCCGGGAAGCCCACAGCAGCTCTGACAACCCCAAGTGCCAAAATGGCTGATGTCACCCTCACGCTTGAGCATGGGGCTGGGACTGGAGTGTGGAACTGGAGGAGTGTTGCCTCCCACCCCTGTGTGGGGGCATGACCTTCTCTTGGTTTGGGGACAAGAGCAAGAGAAAGGACAGGAGAAAACAATTAACAGGCAGATGAGCAGCCTCTTTCCACGCCAGCTGCCAAGGCCAATCATTTATTTCAACTGAGGTATTTGCTAAATTAAAGCCACATGCACGTTAAGTATGCCGATTTCATGCTCTGACTGCTTAGAGTACAAACACCCAGGCCCAGCCTATGTTTTGGAGCACTGAAGGCAGTAATTAACTCATAAGGTCTCAAACTAACAAACGACTTCCTTTACAAGCAAAGTGTCAATCGGACCTTGATTCATGAAGTCACTAATTGCTCTTCTTGGTTTCACATTTAGTCCAGAGCCTTAAATGGATTATACGGTATTATACGGTATCCCTGAATTGCCATGTTTGTGTGTGTGTTGGGGGGGGGGGGCAATGATCAATATTAGGTGGGTTGTTCAATTTCTCTTCTTATTTTTTAAGACGGGATTCCTCAATTCCTATAGCTCATTGCTTTGGTTAGCCTGGCTGGGTAGCAAGTCTTAGGGATCCTCCTGTCTCTACCTCTTCAGCATCAGAATTACAGGTATGTGTGGTCACATCTGGCTTTCACACAATTACTGGGGATTAAACTCATTTCTTCATGCTTACACAGCAAGCAAGCTTACCCACTGAGCCACTCTCCCAGCCCCAGAGTACATTATTTTTTTAAAAAAAGGATAAACAACAGAAAGTCAATTCAGACCAAAGCTAAATGCAGGCTACCTGGGTAATGGCAGAATGGAACAATGGCATGGATAGTGTCAGAAAGCAGAAGGGCCTCGGAGTTTCCAAATGAACCAGCCCTCTAATTAAAACTGTTTCCTCTTAGCTGGTCAAGGACAGCCAGCCAGGTAGGCATATCCTTCTGTTTACCTTACTTTGACTAATGAAACGCTTAGTTAGACATGGTAGCTTCCATACTCCGAGGTTGTGAGCAGCCTCCTTCTTGTGACTTCTCAGATTGGGTCCCTATCAGGGCCTCCCCTGGAGCAGATAGAGAAAGGTCTACGGAGACCCACTGTCAGTGGAGGAAAGCGATACAGGCACTACTGTTTACACTTTTAGCCCAACAGTCAACATTTAAATCAAATCTAACCTTGAGCTTTCTGCATCTGTTAATAGGGGGATATTTCCTTTCCCTGCTAACCAGATCCACCCAAATTATACCACTTGGGCACAAGGAATATCCTGAGCTCAGGGCAACGGAGATCCAACAGATGGGGGAAAGTTCTCACACGTCCTTATTGGGATGCTCACTCAGAAGCTCCGCTAATCAAGACCATCCGCTACAGGCCCAAGGTCAGACATATAGACCAACTCGACACAAATGAGAGTCCAGAGAGAACGCATACATTTGTGGTCCACTGATTCTTTTTTTCTGACAAGGGTGCCAAGAGAATTCAATGGGGAGAGAATAATGCTTTCAACAAATGGCGAGGAGAATGGAGTTGGACGTTTTCATTGCATCTTATGCAGGCATTAACTGCAAATGGGTCACAGGCTGGAAGGCAGTATCCAGACTTCTAAACCTCTTAGAAGAAAACTCGGGGGAAATCTTCATGAACTTAGGCTAGGCAAGGTCATCCTGGCAACAGAGACTCTAATTTGGACTTCATCACAATGAAGCACCTTGGACCTTTAAACGGGCACTGCACTGGCTGGTTGCTTTGTCAATTTGACACAAGTTAGAGACATCTGGGAGGAGTGAGCATCAATAGAAAAAAAATGCTATCAGTGTGGCCTGTGGGCAAGACTGTGGGATGTTTTCTTGATTAACAGTTGATGTAGGAGGGCCCAGCCCACAGTGGGCAGCACCTCCCCTAGGCAGGTGGATCGGAGTTGTATGGGAAAGCAGGCTGTGAGCACTGAGTTGCTTTGGGTCTTGGTGCTTTATCACAGCAAGAGAAAGCTAAATAAAACAGGAAGAATGTGCAAAGATAACTCACCGATGTGAAGAAAATATTTGCAGGCCATAAACCTGGTAATGGCCTTATTGCTGGAACAAACGGGAACCATTTATGTCCATGTAAAAGCCCAAATCACCCAGCAAAGGCTTCAAGGTGAGATGCAGAGGTGCCTAATAAGGGTATGAAGAGTCTCAGTATCACTAGCCACTGTGGCAATGCTCATTAAAAGCACAGTGAGATACAAGCCATGGCCGCAAGGATGGCTATAAGCCAATGAGAAATAAAGGAGATTGGTCAGGATGTCTGGTACATGGTGAGAAAAGGGACAATGAAAGTAAGGTATCTGAGGGCTGGAGAGATGGCTTGGCAATATGAGCACTTTGCATTCTTGCAGAGGACCCGGGTTCAGTCCCAAGCACTGACGCATGGCAGCTTACCACCCTCCTTAACTCCATTTCCAGATTTGACTCCCTTTTCTGATTTCCACAGACACCAGGCATGAATGTGTGCAGCATACATACAGACACACACACATACACACACACACATACATATATACACACACACATACATACATACATACACACATACATACACACACATACACACACATACACACACATACACACATACATACACACACACACATACACACACATACATACACACACACATACACACACACACACACAGGCAAAACATTCATATAAAATAACTAAACAAACCTTTTAAAGAGTGAGGTGTCAACCTTCTATTTCACAATAAACACAGAGTATGATTTCACATATTCAAGTTTAAAACAAATTGCTTGTCCACGTGTGTACATGTGGTATAAAAACCTAGCCTAATAGTTCTCAACCTTCCTAATGCTGTGACCCTTTAATACAGTTCCTCGTGTTGTGATCTGCCAACCATAACATTATTTTTTTAATTGGATATTTTCTTTATTTACATTTCAAATGCTATCCCAAAAGTTCCTTAAAACCTCTCCCCCGCCCTGCTCCCCTACCCACCCACTCCCACTTCTTGGCCCTGGTGTTCCCCCAGCCACCAAACTCAGACACTATTGCATATGCCAGCAAGATTTTGCTGAAAGGATCCTGATATAGCTGTCTTGTGTGAGGCTATGCCAGTGCCTGGCAAATACAGAAGTGGATGCTCACGGTCATCTATAGGATGGAACACAGGGCCCCCAGTGGAGGAGCTAGAGAAAGCACCCAAGGAGCTAAAGGGGTCTGCAACCCTATAGGTGGAATAACAATATGAACTAGCCAGTACGCCCTGAGCTCATGTCTCTAGCTGCATATGTAGCAGAAGAAGGCCTAGTTGGCCATCATTGGGAAGAGAGGCCCCTTGGTCTTGCAAACTTCATAACATTATTTTTGTCGCTACTTCAGAATTGTAATTTTACTACTCATGAGAATCATAGTATAAATTGTTGTGTTTTCTGATGGTTTTAGGTGACACCTATGAAATGGTCTTCAACCCCCAAAGAGGTTGTGACCCACAGGTTGAGAAGCACTGACTTAGAAAGAGGATTGGGTGGGTGTTTGAAGAGTTTTGAAATCATCACTCCTGAAAGAAAATAGGGCGGGGGTCTTTGGGTATTGTTTGGGGGGGTGGTCTTTTCTTTTGCATTACTTCACTATAATTCAACATGTTTGTTATTAAATATTTTGGTAATGAGAGAGAGAGAGATCCCAGCAGCTTCCATATAAGGGACTGTCTGCAGGTATTCTGGACACTCAGAGGAGGAGGTGTGACCTTGGACTGTGAAGGTGACAGCAGAGATCCTGTGGGAAGGACACCTGATTTGGAGCTGCTATGACTGGGCAGGGAGCTGTGGGGACTCGGGTAGGAACAGGATGGCAGTATGACAAAGGCCTGGGGTTGAACAGTAGAAAGTCTAAAAGTATGTTTGTTCCTCAGAACGGACTCATTTTGGGTCTGTCTTGACGATCAAA
The DNA here is from genome assembly GCF_000001635.26 of Mus musculus. Classification (NCBI taxonomy): domain Eukaryota; kingdom Metazoa; phylum Chordata; class Mammalia; order Rodentia; family Muridae; genus Mus; species Mus musculus. The sequence continues at coordinate 99,849,520 of NC_000072.6, forward strand.
CAATGGATATCTGTCAGAACTGGAGGTTTATTTCATGTGGAAAAAGAAGGAAGAAAAAAAAAAGAAGAGTAAAGGAAGATAGGGGAGATCCAGAGGAGAAAAAAGAGATGGGAGGAACAAAGGAAGGAGGCAGGGAGGCAGAGCGGGAGGGAAAGGTGGAGGATCAGTCCAAAGTTCAAACTAAAACTTCTGGACCTTTTTAAGCAACTAGGCCTTTAAAGCCAGTGGTTCACAACCTGTAGGTTTCAAGCCCTTTGGGCTCACATATCAGAATACCTGCAGATCAGACATTTACATTACAAGTCATAATAAGAAGATTTACAGTTATAACTAGCAACAAGATAATGTCATGGTTGGGGGTCACCACAGCACCAGGAACGGCACTGAAGGGTCTCATAGGGGACTGAGAACCTCTGTGAAGCAGAGGCGAGAGTTCTGAAGCTCCCTGGGCGTCGAACAGTTTGCTTAAGAGATGTCACCATTTGGAGCTGCAGTGGTGACACTTTCCCCTTGATAATCATGCTCTCTGCATCATCGTCCAATCAGACTTTATACCCAGGTCAAAGTGTCTTTCACACTAGCTTGCAGCCTGGAATTGCGGTTACCTGTGCGAAGAGCCCGCGGGGAACACTGGAGTTTTCCACAAGGGCAACCCCAGCTTGAACTTAGAGGAAGCTGGTTTCGGACTCAAGTTTCCAGTTTGCTTTGGCCTTGAGGGGCTTGTGAAGAGTCCAGCTTCACCTCTGAATAGGGAAGACTGGGTCAAGACCATTGTGCGCACATTCGAGGTCCTGATGTGGGAAGTACAGCCCAGGGCAGGGCGTTCCCACCCCCTGTTTCTGGAAATACAGTCTCTCTTGCCATGCGTTCCTGGAAGCATTTATAAAAGCCAGTCAGAGCAGTGGTAGCAAAATGTTTTTAAGGACTTAGTCTTCCTCCCAGCTGGGACTTCTTGGATTCACAACATCATCTAAAATGAATTGCTGGGGCTCTGAGGTCCACTAAGCTAGGAATACAGCCAGACTGACTGCCCATCCTTTTCAATTTGAAACTAAGTGAAAACTTGGGTTGTTGGCCTGAATTAATTGTTTAATTCGAAAAAGAAAACAAACACAAAACAACCAAGCCAGTTAAATCTATGCTAAGTCAAACCAGCTTGGGGGTGGGGAGGGGGGTATGTTTGGTTGGTTTTCATTTCCAGCAGCAGAGAAAACTGGAGTTTACAATGCAAGTGTTTCCTAAACAGAACACAGAGATGTACTGGCTGTCTTCTCAGAGGCAAAAGCATTTCAGAAAGGATGGAAACAGTGGACCTTGAACTCCTCTGTGAAGCCCCACAGCCTGCACCGATCTGGATGATACAAATAGGCTGCAGTCTGCAACAAGGACATAACTACCAACCTTGGAACAACATTGTCATCACCAGGGTCCTTGATCAGAGGGAGAAGTCCAAGCAGGCAGCCCAACATTCTACCCACTGCCTCCACTAAACCAGAGGTGAGCTCTAGTCCAACATTGTTCTCTTACCCCCAACACACACACACACACACACACACACACACACACACACACACACATACACACACACACACACACACACTCACATACACACTCACACTCACACATACTCACTCACACATACACACACACTCACATACACACTCACACTCACACACACATACACACACACACACTCACACACACACTCACACACACATACACACACACACACTCACACACACACACACACTCACACACACATACACACACATACACACACACACACACACACATATACACACACACACACACACTCACACACACATATACACACACACTCACACTCACACACACATACACACACACTCACACACACATACACACACACACTCACACACACATACACACACACACACACACTCTCTCACACACGCGTGCCTTGACACCTGAGGGTTCAAGTTGAGTCATTGTGATGACAAAATTTTCTTTTTCCCTGCTCTCAGCTGCTGTTGCTTTCCCCTTTCAAGCAAAATTAATAAAAATTTCTTCCAAGTTGTTAACAAGAGATGGGAATCTCAGCTTTTATGCCTGAAGGCTTACTACCACATCTTCATGAAAGATGCTACAATTTAAAAAATATTGGAAGTTATTTGCGTGAGAACAGCCACCCTTCATAAATACGGCCTGAACAAGGATGCTACACCATTGGTTAATCTTACAGCCATAGCAAATGAGTGGAAGAGAAGACTTGCAGATAAATGACTTTGTCCATAGCCAGAAGCCAAGTGCGTAAGATAAAGCACAAACTCCTCCAACACAAGAATAAATCTATTTCATGTTTTCTTCTTGTATAGTGTGCTTATAAAATTCAGGCCCGCATGACAAGCTCAGCGTTCTAATATAAACAGTGCTGAGATGAACACAATTCTTCTTACTCATGATTAATATATTAGACAAATCATCTCTGAATCATTTAGGCAAATCACCCTTCTACATTCACGGTGAGGGCAGATTTTCCGCCTCTTATCTCAGTGACAAACAGCCTTTCGCTTCCATTACCCTAAATAACCCCTGGGACTTCTACCTAGAGGTTGTTCTTAATAAGGGAAAATTGCATGGTGACACACGTTTGTGTTTCTAATCCCCGAAGACAGAAAGTACAGAATATACAGTTGAGATGCTGAGAGGACATGGAAAATTTATGATCTAACCAAGGAAAGTGGCATAGGCTGCGGTGGGGAGACAGCTCCGTTGGTAATGTAAGGTGACACACCTTGCAACTCTGAGGACCTGGTCAGCCAAGCTCCAGGCCAACTAGAGACCCTGACTCAAAAACCAAGATGGTGGCTGTGCTCATAATTCAGCTTTTAGAGTATTTGCCTAGCATGCACAGAGCTCCGAGTTTGATCCAGGAACTGCATAAAACCAACTATGGCAGCACACACCTGCAATTCTAGGACACGGGAAGCTGAAGCAGGAAGATCAGGAGTTCAAGTCCAGCCTGTCTAAAAAGACTGTCATATCTTAAAAAACTCCACAAACTTCAAAACTGATGAATTTGAATTTGTAAATAAAGTTTACACTATTTATCTTTATTTTATGTATAAGAGTGTTTTGCCTACATTGTGTGTGTGTGTGTGTGTGAGAGACACACACACACACACACACACAGAGAGAGAGAGAGAGAGACAGAGAGACAGAGAGAGAACCATGTATCCGCAGTGCCTGTAGAAGCCAGCTTTCTGTCAGATCCCCAAGATCCAGAGTTACAGATGACTGTGAGCTGTCATGTGGATGCTGAGAACTGAATCCAGATCTTGTGTTAGAGCTGCCAGTGTTCTTAACTACTGAGTCACTCACTTCCCCAGCTTCATAAGTAATTAAAAACAAATTAACAACAACAAAAGGTAGACAACATCCTGAGTATACATACCTACAAACATATAAGCATACATGCAAAAAATTTACATGCATGTTCATGCAAACACACACACACAAACACACAAAGATGTTATAGGCCTTGGGGGTCTAAGAAGCTAGTGGAACTTGAAGCCTGCAAGATACAGAGCCAGGAGCAGGCTAGCTGATGAGTTAAGCCTACAACTTGTAATTCAGCTATGAAGTTGGGGGGCAGGAGGCAGGTACTGCTTTATATCCTTATTAACTGGAAGAGGTTTGCTTAATGAATTCTCAGCATAAACAAGAAACCAGAAAAAAAAATGTACCTATATCTAAGAACAGCATGAGCCTGTCAAGCCAGCAGCATGCAAAGTATAAAAGACTAAACTTGGAAGTAGTAGAGGAACCTAAGAAATCTAGGTGATTTGGTTTCCCATGTTAACAGTAAAGAAAAAAATTAAAACATAAAAATAAAAAAGAATTATATTCACTTTGTACTCTAGGAGGTGAATCTAGCACATAACAAACTGAGACTTTGATACCCCCGCCAGACACCCCTACCCCCACCATTCCACTCTCTCAAAATTTAGTCCTTACAAGTCCCACAGTAAATCCCCCTCACCTGTTTCTCTCTTTGTAACTGTGGGAATAGATGCATCTTAAAAGAGGGTTGTCATGGAGATTTGATAGCAATGTGATAACTATGCTGATGGTTATCAGTTAAGATGCCTCAGGCTATAGTGTGAAAGGAAAATTCAACTTCCCCTGGTTTAGAAACAATACATTTTATTGACTAGATAATTCCACAACAGGGTGGGAGGGGTGGGAGGTTAATTTTTGAAATTTGGGTGGAGCAGTGAACGGTCAGCCAGGGCTTCTGTTCCCAGGGTGCCTCTGGATTCTTCTGTGGCCAGGATGGCTGCCTTCCAGACTATAGGCTTCTCCCTCTCTGTAGCTTCGTTTCTCCAGCCACCTAGTCCAGTCCTCAGCTGCCCTCTACTGGATTAACAGCCCCTCCCCAGTAAATAAGTGATACAGAATCTGCCAGGGAACATGGCTGCTGCCCTGTGTGATAGTAGACCTATAGATGACTATGACAGATTCTTACAGTACAGTCACAGAGCTATGTCTATATCTTCATGTCATTTTTCTCTGAGTGTAAAGGGGTTTGGATTTAAACCAGAAAAGGACCCTTCGCTCTGTTTATTTATATAGTTTTAAATGATTTGTTCTTATTTTATTTGTGTGTGTGTGTGCACTCGCGCATGTGCGCACTCGTGTGCATATGCAATGCATATGGGTCTCCACAGAGATCAGGAGAGATCATAGATCCTCTGAAGCTACAGTTACAAGTGGTTGTGAGCTCCCTGATATGGGTGCTGGGAATTGAACTCAGGTACCTCTGGGATGGTAGCAAGCACTCTGATCTAATAAGCCATCCTCCAGGCCCACCCATTTCCCTGGCTTTTAAATAGTAGCTATCATAGCAGGTAACATTTTCTGGCATCTATGGTATAGTATACAGGTCTAAATTCTTTGCATTTTCCCAGGAAATCCTCACACCTGCCGTCACAGTAAAAGTATAGGTATTGCTATTTTACAGACATGTAAACCGAGGCACGGAAAAACAAAATAATTGCCCAACATTACACACATACTCAAATGAGGGGTTGGTACTAGCACAGTGCTCTTTCTGATTAGATTTTGATGTCAGTCGGAATGTATTCTGTGTACCTGATGTCTGTATGCAATGCAGAGGTGAGAAGATGGTGCTGAATCCCCTGGAATTGGTGTTACACAGTTGTGAGCTGTCATGTGGGTGCTGGGAATCGAACCCAGGGCCTCTGGAAGACAAACTAGTAATATTAACTGTTGTGTCTGGCCAGCAGACCACAACCTGGGTTCTAGCCTGGAAAGGCATTTTGGAAACCTGGAAGAGAAGAGGGGCTAGGTGGCGAGAGAAAAGAATGTAGCCAAGACAGTTACTCTGATCAAGGCTCAAATTTTATTGTTGCGACACTAGTTATGAAGGAAGGGGGAGGAGACCCGATTCCCGCCGAATAATCTCTGGTCCAGTAGAAAGGTGCTCGTGTGTGGCTCCTCAGGTTCCAGCAGTGGGCGTGGCAGAACGAATGAGCAGGAAGCTCCACCCCGAGCAAGCAGGTTTCAGGCTAGGGGAGGGGAGACTACATCTCCTCCCTTTTATTAACAAAATTTAAAAAAAGAAAAAGTTGGCCTGAGGGGGGAAAAATTATCTATGCTCAATAGTTCTGCCTGGAATCTAGGGCTAAAGAAAAAACTTGCTTTCATGGGATTCCTTAACTTTTCTTATGGTAAACTGTATAAGGCTAAGACTGTCCTTTCTTATCTTAGTAAACAACTAACTGAAAAGCCTGGAGCTGTAGGCTCTGACTTTATAATGCTAATTAGTACTTCCTAGGTAACTTTCTAGTTGAATTTTAAGTAGGGCGTTGGAACTCTGGCTAAGTTTGACTGAACAAATGTGAAATACACTATAACACTAAGTTGATATTCCTCCGCATTTTTGGATGATAGGTGGGAAACAGGGAGAAGGAGTTCGACCCGCTCTTGTAGTACAAGGCCAATTGGCTTTTTTATTTGGGTGGGAGGCAGTGAAGGGCTTGCCCTTTCAATAGTACGTCTCCAATCTCTCTCCCCCCTATTAATTAAGTTAAATAAGGCAACGCTTAACTGAGGTGATCACTGACCCATCTCTCCAGCCCCTATCATGTATTTTTGAAGAAGCAATAGAATGTCATTTCTCCTAAAGGATGTTGTAAAGCAGACATCCATTCCCCTCACTGGCCATCCTAGAACATTAAACTGCCACCTCATACCACATCATTACTTTACTGAAGAAAAACAAACAAACAAACAAACAAACCTCCATTCCAGTGGGATGCTGGGTTCTAAGAATTGCTGGAGCTGGCAGTCACCATCTAACTCTGGAGCTCAGATATACAGCAGGAAAATTCCCCTTATAGCAAAGCCAAGTCGGTTATACCTTGTCCCTTTGTATGGCTTGAATATGAAATGTTCCGGCTCCACACTTATGTGCTGAGTGTTTGGTCCCCAGCTGGTGGTAGGGACACTATTTTGGAGAGTTCCAGAAACTTTGGAAGGTGGGGTCTAGTTGAAGGAAATAGGTCACAGGGGCAAGATGTGTCTTTGAAGGTTATATGGGGTCTCCAGTAGCCTCCCCTCATGAGTTAAGGGCTATTCATGCTCCTGTGATGTTCTGCTCAGGAGTATGGGGCTACGTGGCCATGGACTGGAGTCCTCTGAAACCATGAGCTGACACACATCCCTCTTTAAGTTGTTCATGCCAGGGATTTTTGTTATGGTGATGCAGAAAGTTATTCATCACCAAAGCCATGTCTCCTCCTTAATGTTTCAGGATCAAGACCAATGTGCCTACACCAGGGCCCTTTCATTGGCAAAGACCCTTTAGACTGGGAGCTCTTTGATGACCAACATCCCCTAATCAGAGAGGAAGTGTCTCACCTTTCCTACAAACAAAATGGTACCTCCTTCTACTTCATGTGCCATGTTATTGGTGGTTTTATGTGTTTAGAGAGATTTTTTTGTTTTATTTTGTTTTGTTTTTTGCACATGAGTAATTGTCAACCTGAAAAGGTTGTCTTTTTTTGACTGACAGACTCTTTGCTTGTAATCCTGCACTAGAATTTGACTATATTGATGAACAGAGTAGGCTTTTCATTGCTCTCTCCCCTCAGCTTTTCATAGTACCTGGCTTCTGCTTGGCACTCTCTAATATAGAGGAAATAAATAAACAAACGTTATAATAACTATCGGAGACTATCATAATCCCCAGCACATCTCTGGGAAGTCCTGCACAATTTGCCTAAAACCAGCGTTTCTCAAATCAGACCACTTAACGCATTTGTGTGTGTGGTGTGTGAGACAATTACATTTCAAAGAACTCTAAGGTTTGTTGAAATCACCATGGGAGCACTGGCCTGCTAGCCTCTCACTTTACAGGTGAGGAAAGCCAGGCCGGAATGACTTCAGGGTGCTTCCAGCCTACAGAATCAAGCCCATAGCCCTTTCGGGGCAGCACAGCTTTCTACTCCTATCCAGAATTCCTTAGCTTCAGCCCCTCCACATGCTGTATTGATTGAAGATCATTGGGGCTAATTATACTGGACATACCAATCAATAAAGCCATCAATGAGTATTAATGGGCCATTTATTTTGTGCCTGGCTATTGGCACCTTCATTGTGACACTGAAGGCTCAGGTGACATTTTTATGGAAGACACAATTTTTCAAGGGCTGTTGATTGATTCCTGGAAGCCTGGGGTTCACCCACAGATACATTTTCCCAGAGTTTGGGCTTCATTGATCCAAGCTGCTCGCTGACCCCACTCTTTGTCTTTTACTTGTTTTTCATGTTAGCCTGCTCTCACCCCTCGGTACTTCCTTCCAGCTGTGGTGCAGTTATCGACCAAATGGGATTTGACCTTCTTTATGAACCGAAGAAAATGCTCTTCAGCATCTAGGGAAACAAAGGGAAGCTGTTGTGTAAGGGGGTGGAGAGTAGGCCAAGTGATGTGGGCAAAGTGGGTGGAGAGAAGGCCAGGTGATGCTGGCAAAGTGGGTGGAGAGAAGGCCGGGTGATGCAGGCATGCGCACTCAGTCATTGGGTCTGTACCGAAAGGCCATCCCCTTCCCACAGGACTTCCTTTTTTACCCTGGCTGCTATGTCACTCACTTTCTATAGAGGTTGTCAGGGGTGCGGTACCCATCTGGTGATCAAAACATTCCTGAGATGTCCCTGATGTGGCAGCCGGCAGCTTCAGGCACAGTTGTATGCTCTTGAGACACATGCATTTCTCAACTACCATGGAGCTAGTGTCTAGGATGTTTCCCAACCTTGTGCTACCTCGTGGACCTTTCTCAAGTCCCCATAAGGGTACCTCTGCCTGAATATTCTAATCTCTGAACCCAGGAGACTGAGGGTCTTGGCCCAGACCCTTGCCTTGTTTCCAATAGTTTGATATCCCCAGGGAACATATTTTGGGGAATAATAGTGTTACATGACATTTTATCTGTTGCTGACTCCCAAGTTGTATGTTCAGTTTTGTGTCTTTTACCTCCACCCAAAGCAAAACAAACAAGAAGGAAGAGCCTAGAAAAGGGCTCAGCCATCAAACTTGCCACAGCATGAAAACCTAGGCTCACTCCCTGGGACCTAATGAGGAGAAAGATAGCTGACTGTGTACTTGTTAACAGTTGTCCTTCGACCTACATAGATACACACGCACATACACACACATACACAAACATACATGCCAAACACAAACACATATACACATGTGCTTGCACACATACCATACATATACCATACACATAAACACCACACATCATAGACACATACTATACACACATACACAATACATACATATACATACATTACATACACACACCACATAGCACACACATATAAACATACTATACATACACATCTATTCAATACATATACAGCATACACATAAACATATACACAAAATACATATACCACACACATACACACCAGACACATACATATACAACATACACATATACACACACCGTTCATGTATACATACAACATGCATATACATACAGAACACACTAATACACACATAGCACATACACTCACAAACACACATAGCACATAGACACATACTTATACACACATATACACAACACACATATAACATATACAACATATACACACAAAATACACTCATACACAAAACATCCATATCCACCACACTTACACACACATGATACACACAATATACACACAGAATACACTGTACATCTCTATATGCATAAAAAACACATAATACACACATATACACATACATACACTATGCAGACACTACACACACATACACATATAAAGACATGCTTTACACACACACTTCATATATACACATATACACCACATAGACCACACATATACACGATGTGCACAGACACATACACGCATATATGCATACACATACCACATACATATACTATACACACTAAACATACATATATACAAATATTGCACACATACTATACATGAACCACATACATATATACAAACTATACAATACAACATACAACACAACATACACACAATACACAGAGAATATACCCACACATATTACACACGTCATATACACACAGCATATTCACACACACACACACACACATGCACACCCACAGCACACATCAAAATCATCAGTCTTCTAAAAAAGAAGAGAAGCCCTCCACCTGATAGCCAAATGGTGGCTTGTCATGTATTAGCTATGTTCTCTTAAATTATTATTTGTCTTGCTGTGCTTTGGGGTGCTTAAAATGAGGTTGGTAAGCACCAGCCTCATAGAATTGAGGTGGGAGAAATTATTTCCTGTCTGTAAAGCATCAACCAAGAGGCGCAAAGTCAGGGTTGGTGACCCCCTGTCTCTTCTGAAGTATCTAATGAATTCAGCCCAAATAGAATTTTAGGTTCTCTTGCCTTGTTTTAGGTTTTCTTGCACTTCACTGTGCAGGGTCTGGTAATTATTGTCCCTTATCAGCCACTAAATGACTTCTAGCAGGATGAGAATGGTTCAAATTCACCTCTTGTGCAGAACATGCTGGCGAGTGAAAACATCTACCCCTCCCCACAGGCCTGAGGCCTTGTATTTCCAGTCTGTAGGTGGATAGTCATAGATGTTTAGGCTTCCTGGCCCCGGTCCCTGAGTTCGGAGCTACTTCCCCACCTCTTAGGTTCTCTTTAGTTTAAATGGTCAAGGTCTTTGCCAACCCCTGTCTTGCCAGCTATGCAGGGCTCTGAGGTTTCTTTCCAAGACCTGAGATGAAGGAGGCTTGGGGTTTCAATATGCAAAGATCTAGTTGTCCTCTTCAGAAAGGGTGGGGTAAGGAGGAAGCTCTTATTTTTCAGAGTGAGTCCCCCATGAAAGGAAGGTGGTGAGTTTCTTATGTTGATATGGACTTGTTAGGAAGATTCCACAGTTAGAGACCGAGGAGGAAGGCAGGTTTGGGACTGGCACGACTCTTGGGGGCTGTGGATGGGTCAAGGTCTCAGCGTTCTCTTTCACTGTCCACAGAGACAAGGACGGGCAGAGGTGCTAAGATGAGGGGCTCAGACAGGGTCATACTCACATCTGCCCAGAGACACATCTGTAAGAAAGCCAGCCTGCAACATGAGTACTGTAACGGGCCTTCAAGTCTTCTTGGTTGATTGGTGAGGCCTAAGTGTGCCTGGATGCGATACACATGCCCACAGTCAAGTTGACCAGTTCCCTCGTGCCGTGCACTCTTCCTATATGAGTCACAGGAGGACCCTGAGAGGTAGGCTTCAGCCCTCCTGCCTTGGCTCCCTGCTCAGACCCCCAGCAGCTTCTCATAGGCTACATGTCCATACCACCCTCCAAACACCTCTGTCCCCCTAGATGATGACGATGATAAAGTTCTCCAAATTCCTAGACTCAATGCCCTGCCTTCCTATAGGTATGAGACTAAGCACCAGCAGGGAAACATCACTGCACGCACACACACACACACACACACACACACACACACACACACAGTGCACTTAAGGCTCTCCCATCTTGGGGATAGTGCTCTACAACCTTTGCTGTACATTGGAGCCACCTACAGGGGGTTGAGAATTCCTGATGTCTGAGTCTCAGCCCCACAAAACGGGTTAATTGGTCTGAGGTGAGGCCAGGGCATCAGGGCTTTGATGGAGCTTCCAGCTGATTCTAACGAGCAGGAAAATTGAGAAGCACTGATGCCACAGTGAAGCTAATGCAGGCAGAATACAGCATGGGAGCATTCCAGGAGAGACCACAGAGGCCTGGGGAGGATGGAGGTCCAAGGAGCTTTCAGCGGGAGGGGACTGGCTATCTCAAGGGAGGAGGAGAACTGGATGAAGTAACCCTGGAGGGAAGAGGGAGGGAGGGAGGGAGGGAAAGAAGGAAGGAAGGAGGGAAGGAGGTAATGAGGGAGGGAGGGAGAGGAGGAAGGAGGGGGAGATGGAGATAGGGAGGGAGGGACAGAAGACAGAGGAGGAAGGGAAGGGATGGGATAGAGGTGGGCTAGCAGCCCTACAGTAGAATATTACTATTTCTGAAGTTTTAAGTAGGAGAGGTGAAGAGGCCCCAGGGCAGGCCTACATTATCATGTTCCACTCCTTGTTGATTTGAGGCAGGCTACTCTGCAAAGGATAGGAGTCTGGTCTGGTCCCCATTTCTGGAGATGGAAGGTGTGGGGGTCTTGTGTGATGATGTCCACTTGCTGGCAAACTCAAGTCAGCTTCAAACATCATGTGGCAGGGAACGAAAAGCATGCACACTCACATATGCACATACATGTGTGGGGGGAGGGAGAGGAGAGGGAGAGGGAGGGACTGATTTCTGCATCTCATTCTGTAACACCCCAGGATCTAATCATCAGAGCTCTACCCTAATGACCTTATTCACTAATGTGAAGGACTAAGAGGACAGATTAAGCTCTTGCACTTTCAGTGCCTCACAATGAGAACTAAGTTTCTATACATAAAGCCTTGAGGTTGGACCCCCAGACTACTCAAGCCATACACACCATATAGGATTCTGAGAGGAGAATAGTAAAGCCACTGAGGAACTGTAATGTATGCTGGAGCGGGATGAGATATTAATTTTGGCAAGCATTTATGTGAAAGGTGTGTTGACTGGATATGTGTAGAAAGGGAGGTGGCAATGAGCAACCTGGTGTATTTTCTAATAGACTAGTGCTTTGACCTCCTTTGACAATATTCCATGATAAGAATAGACACCATGTTACCCTTGATATAGCTTGGGACATACTCAGAGGTAAGTATGATTTTTTTTTATTTAGTTCTCATGCTATCCCCTTATAAAGCTGTTGTTACTATCCCTGTTTTATGAATGAATAACTACTCAGGTTAAATAGCTTAGGTGAAGGTCACAACCTCCCCTTGGGGAAGGCCAGTGCTCTAAACTCTTAGGTTTGTGTTCCTTACCGCTCTTGACCCCATGATTTCCTAAATCCCTGTTGTGGCTGGGGTTTCTATTGATGAGATTAAACACCATGGCCCAAAGTGACTTGGGGAAGAAAGAGTTTATTTTAGCTTACAACTCTTCGGTCACACTCTATCACTGAGGGATTCGAGGCAGGAACCTGAAGGCATGATCTGGAGCAGAAGCCACAGAGAAACATTGCCTACTGGATCACCTATTTTTTTCAATGCATCAGAGGACCACCTTCTCAGGATGGAATTGTACGCAATGGGCTGGGCCCTTCCACATCAATCACTAGTCAAGAAGATGCCCCCAAAGTCTTACCTATGAGCCAATCTAATGCAGGCATTTTCCCAACTGAAATTCTCTCTTCTCCTGGGGACCTTGGCTTGTGTCACATTGACAAAATTCTGATCAGCAGGAGACCACTGGCATCACTAACCACCTAGAGTTTTCTGCACTCTAGCAAGAGGGAGCCTTCTGCTACTTACGAGGAAATACTTTTTTTTTTTTTAATCCGAATGGCCAGGAATTCCCTTACATGGCCTAACTTAAAACTTCTGAGTTTCCTGTCTCCACTGCCTAAATGCTAGGATTACATATGTGTGCCGCCCACCACCCCTGTCTTATGCTGGAGATTGAATGCAGGGCTTCATGCATGCCGAGCAAACACTCTACCAGCTGAGCTACACCACCCCCCCCCCCCCACCCAGTTGGAGATGGCAAGCACTTCCAGTTGATTCAGACATCTGGTGCTCTGTGGCACAGGCACAAGCCAAGTATAGAGAAGCAGCCTGCCTTTGTGATCCTTTGACCTGCCCAGCAAGTGCAGCAGGCTTTAGTCACATTAAGTTATCACGTGCCAACTCAGTACAAGTTATTAGGGCAACTTTGAAGGTCTTGAGCCATTTCCTGCTACTCCAGGCTCCAAATCCCAGGAAAGAGAGGGATCTTTAAGGAGATCCCCTGATATCCCCTGTCCCCTGAGAGCTACTAGGGCCTTGGCTTGTGAGTGCTGGGAAGACAAGCTCTGCGGCTTTTTTTTTTTTCCTACCCAGTGCAAGGAACAGTTTGAGTGCCCTCCTCTTTAGGAGGGGGTCTCCAGAGTCATCACCTTCCTTCCAAAGATCACCTTAATCCCAGCAAGTGTATCCAACCTTTTGACACAGGCATGACATTGTCTTCTCCAAATACGTGGGCTGCATTCATAGCTAGCCTTGGATCCTGCATGTCCAAGGTCAAGATCTCTCTGAGCTGCCTGTAGGGCTGGCCCCACAGACTGTCTGTCTCTCCGAGCTATAACGGATTAAGTGGTGACCGAGGAGGAGGTAGAAGCCACGGGGGACTTCAGAGGGCTAGTCCAAAAGCTTGTATCTATTGTGGCCAGTAAAGTGACACTTTCTCCCTCCCCAACATGAACGTCACGGTTAAGTTTGGCTCAGTTTCCTCACTCTGCCTCTGTGGCGTGTAACCTTGTCCCTCGGTGGGAACAACACAGGGATGGCTGGGGAACCAGTTGAGCCTCCGAGGACCAGTTAAGTGTTAGTAGCCTGGCTACTGAAGGAGGCGCTGGAATAATATAAACTGCAGGCCGCAGCCGAAAGTGCTTTCATGTAGAAGCTAACGAGGAAACTGTTGCCTGGAACCAGCCCACCAAATACCCAGCCATCTGCATCTGCCCCTGGTGGCTCGTCTTTAAGCAATGAGATGCTTTGATCCCCTGCCAACTTCTGCTCCTCTAAGCACGGATAGAGTTTTCCTGGGTGAACTCTTTATTCATGGTTCAGGGCCATAATTTAACACAGTAGGGATGAAACAGTTTATTCTTTCTCCTTCTCTCTGTACTGGACATTGATATTAGAGTCTATCATACACTGGGCAAGTGAGGTGCCACTGAACTCTATACCTGGATCGCTCTCTTTTTTACTTTTATACTCTTTACTTTTCAAACAGGCTCTCACTAAGTTGTCCAGGCTGGCTTTGAACTCACCATCCTCCTACCTAAGCCTCCCAAGTAGCTGGGACTACAGTCCTATACCAGCCCTGGCTTCACAGTTACCTTTAAGGAGTGAAATTTCGCCTTTCTAAGTGTCACCGTGCTAGGAGGATCGCTCATTCAGCCAAGGGCCTGCTGTGCACACTAATGAAGACTTGAGTATGATCCTCAGAGCCAAAATTAAAAAAAAAATTTAAAAGGCTCGGTAAAGGAAGCACTACTTTTGATCCTAGTGCCTGGGAGGCAAAGACAGATCCTGGGCCTCACTGGTTAGCTAACCGCTAAGCCCCAGGCCAGTAAGAGATATCTCAGGACAAAAGTGGAAAGGGGCCTAAGGAACAACTCCTGTGGGCTGACCTTTGACTTCTACATGAAAGTGCATACTTTCACATGCACAAACACAATAGGCATGTGCCCACACAGAAATAAACAAAGGTGCCATGAGCAAGAACCATGTTTCCTCTGGTCCATGCTGGCTCAGTTAAAACGTGCTATTTAGAATCGCAGGCCCTAGGGCCTGGATTGGATATTCCAGGGATTTTAAAGAAAATCACAGGCTTGCCCTTGAACTCACTCACCAGCCCAGACAGGCCTTAAACTTGGATCTGCCTACCTCAGCCTCCTGAGTAGCTAGGATTACAAGCTTTGAGATACTAATCCAGCTTGAAATGGGTTTTGAAACACTCAGAAGGATAATAAAGTCCCCAGCATAAATGAAGGGTCGAAGCCTTCATCCTGGACAGGCAGTGAGCTGCTCAGAGCCCCAGCTACAGGTGTGCAGAACTGGTCTCAACTGGTCTCATCTCGTCAACCTGTGGCCTCTCCAACTGGACAGACTCCACAGCTGGCCTGTTTCTGGGCAAATCTTAAGGGCTTGCTCATGGATGATTTGATCTGAGGTCTGGGGAAGTGAACCAAATGTTCAGAGATAAAAGCATTTGTGATGATTGCCTTTTCTTACATCCTGATTGACAGGTTTGGCCCTATGTGTAGCAGCACCTCTCCTTAGAGGCTAGAAGATGAACGCTGGGATGGGGCTTACTTCAGTATCCACCTGTTCTTCACATTGGTAGAGCCAGGCCTAAATAAGCCTAACCACTTCCTAGATGTTCCAGGAAGGTTTCCATGGCAACGCCACCTCACCAGAGGAGTGTTCTAATTTACCAGTTTCTACTCCAGGTGAGTTTTCCTACCAGCAGGTGGAGACTGGCTCAAGTCTATTAGCTGGGAGATGCTTTGCAGATTCAAGAGGCAGCTTGTTTGATTTGGAAAGCCCCTCAGAGGTGGGCTACTCCAGCGATTGTCAAACTTGAGTGATCACAGACCCAAGGGGGCATCTCAGACACACAGCTGCCTGCTTGTGTTTGAGATTAAGGAATTATTGTTTGTCTTGCTGAATGGGATAGTGGCATTTGTGACACAAGAGTAGCTCGCTTTAGAATTATTTAGATAAAAATAAAAAGAGGAGCTGGTTCCCACAGGAGATAGGAGCACGCGGGAAGGAGGGAGCAACTGTTGTTAATAAAGATGCAGGGGCCGTGTAGAGAAAGCACAAAGGGCTGAGCTGAAAAAAAATGAACAGACTGGGAGAGGGAATGGATAGGTGCAGACGGGCAGCTGGGTGTGGAGGCTCACACCCAAAATCCCAGGCCTGGGAGATGGCAGCAGGAGAATCTTGATTTAAGGTCAGCTGGAGCTATATAGTCAGATGCTGGCTTAAAAAAAAAAATTCCTCCAGCAACCAACTGACAAAAGGCAGAGAAGCCCTGGGCTGCCATGAGTTATGTGTGCCCTGGGCTGCCATGAGCTAGCTGTGGTGTGTGCCCTGGGCTGCCATGAGCTAGCCATGTGTGCCCTGGGCTGCCATGAGCTAGCCATGTGTGCCCTGGGCTGCCATGAGCTAGCCGTGTGTCCCCTAGTATAGAGGACCACAGCTATCGACACCAGGACGGGAGCTGGTGATGGGCATCATCCTCCCTGTTTTTGAGTCTGTTTTTTTTTGGGGGGGGGGGGAAGATGGGGAACATTTTCATGACCAATTTTAAGGCAGTACAGGTTCTCAGGTCTAGCTTCAGATTCGCCAACTCAGAAGCCTTTGAGAACGGGGTCCGCCTATTGATTTTTAAAGATTCCCCAGGTGTTTAATCATTCCCTTCACGAAAGCCTTTCTTCTTCCAGAGGAAACCCCATCCCCAGAGAAGTTCAGTGACTTGTGGGAAATCCCAGAGAGATAGAAGTGAAACCTCTATCAGAAGGTCAGACGCCATCCCGAGGCAGCGACTCGTGACAGTTGGACAGCCCCACAGCCAACAGTGCTGCTTCATCCTTCCGAGCAATCAGTGTCTGCAGGTGTGGGACTTGCCCCATGCCACCTCGGTGGGTGGGTCCTTTGAAGATGGAGTGAGTTGGGGCATATAAAGGGTTTAAAGCAATGTCTGTCAGACAAAGCACCCAACCCAAGTATTCTTTCTGTCAGTGTCTCTGTGTCTGAGCTTGCTACAGTTTCTTCTTTGTCTTTTCTGAACTGAAGAATCTGAAGTCTAGATAAGGGAAACCCCTCCTCCTGAGTCAGTCCTGCTTGTGAGCATGCAGCCAGAGGCTGGTGCAGCCCAAGGTCTGTTATTTCCCTCCTGAGTTACCCCAGCTAGTGAGTGGGCAGCCAGAGGCTGGTGCAGCCCAAGGTCCGTCATTTCCCACCACCTGCCTCTTAGCAAGCCATTCTCTCTTTTAAACCCCAAGCTGTACAGGGAACACAGTTCTTGAGATGACCACCAAGAACAGCAGCAGCAGTGGAGTAAGTACAGGCAGCTGGAACCTAGAAGACAAGGTGTGTGCTACACAAGGCAGAGCTGGAGAAGTGACCCAAAGCCCTTGGAGGAGCCTAGACAATCATGAGTGGATCCCAGACATTGGGCCGTTGGAGTTTGATTTTGCTTTTGATTGTGACTGTGCCCTAATATTTTTTTCCCTCTTGAAGTAAGAAAATATTTTAGTGGAGGCCACAGGTAAGAGACTTTGAATTTTAAAAGATACTGGATATTTTAAAGGGATAGATAGAACTTTCAATATGTAAAGACTGTGGGACTCTTCAAGTTATTTAGATCTTGGACATGAATAAGAAGATAAGGGTTGAGGCTTAACAGTGATAGTTTGTGTGTCACGTTGACAAGGGGTCAGTTGTCCTGGCTGGTTTTGTGTGTTGACTTGACACAAGCTGGAGTTATCACAGAGAAAGGAGCCTCCCTTGAGGAAATGCCTCCATGAGATCCAGCTGTGGGGCATTTTCTCAATTAGTGATTAAGCAGGGAGGGCCCATTGTGGGTGATGCCATCCCCTATGGAAGAGTCATTCGACCCCAAAGGGGTCGGGACAAGTTGAGAACCACTGATGTAAAAGAAATGGTCACCCTATAGACAAGGTTGTTGCTTGAGGAAGAGATGAGCAGAGAGCTCAGAGTCAGAAGAACCTAGCCAGGGTGGCTGAGGTTTGCCTGAAAGCTTTTGAACAAATCATCAGCCATCTCCAGGTGTGTGCCCTGGGCTGAGGAACGCCCGTGCCCTTTGCTCGTGACCACAAGAACTAAACAAGAAAACTGTTGCAGAAGCAGGAGCTGTGGGGCCGAGAAGGTGGCTGTCGGTAAAGAGCTTTACAGCACAAGTGTGAGTGCATGAGCTTGTAACACACACACACACACACACACACACACACACACACACACACACACACACGTATACACAAACTCCCTCTGTGGTCTAAACTATTACATTTGTTTAAACCATTAATAGGACAAAGCACCCTGCAGCTATAGATGACACTAAATCATAAAAACAGTGGGTACGCCCTAGTTACCCCAAGTCCTCTTCTCTACTCATTCCCACCTAACCATCATGAAGGCAGGGAAACTTAGCCGCCAACCTATTTTGTAGTTCCTGTGACTCAGTGAAGTATGGGCTCAGGACGTGGACATCATCAGGTCACACGGACCTGCTGTTCCACTGACCTGTCAAACAGTCCACAGACTCAAACTCAAGTAAGAAAATGCTTCTATTACATACAGGGTGACTCTGCCTAAAACTACTGGGTTGGATAGAGTCTAGGAAATAGGACTTTTTTTTTTTTTAATAAGATGGGTGACACATACATATCTTTTGTTGGATAATATTCCACAATCAAACCCATTTGATCTGAAAACCAAAATTCATGTATTCCTACTCAGGCTGAAGGAAGAGGCACAGACTGGTACTGGGTTCAAGTATTGCCCTCAAATGAGCTTTGCTTCCACAGTTTAAGATAAAAGATGGCAGGCCTGGCCTTCTGTATTTTCTGGAGACAGCAAGAGACTGGGGAGCCCAACAATGATAAAGGAGTCAGGATCATGAAGGTTAGGGTCCTGTTGTAGTAGCTGTAGCTCTGCCTCTTTCCCTGTGCCTCTCTTCTGTTGTCAGAGCAGTTGCGGAAACAACACTTGCCTCCTGTTGGTGCCTGGCTTCACCAGCCATGCCCCTAACCCGTTAGGGTTTAGATGTGATGTGGCTTGTGTGTTAGGCTGTGTGATCCCTAGTTAGTGCTTCTGTTCTGAAAGGTTGTAGGACCTTTGGGAGGTACGGCCCTGATGGAGGAAGTGGGTCCCTGGGAGACGGGCCTTGAGGTAACTTTGTCCCACTTCCTGTCTTGTTCCTGTTTTCTAACAGGCCCAGTTGTGACCAGGTGTGGTCATCCCTGCCATCATGCCTACCCCGACATGACAGCCTGGAACCTTAAACAATATAAATGCTTCTTGCCAGTATTTTGTCACAGCAATAGGGAAAGTGACAGGTATAAACTCTCATTGCTCAGCCTTAGCCGGACTGACAAAACCTTGGGTGATTTAACTCCTGCTAGACTTTAAGTCACATCTTTCAACTCCTCTCCAGAAATAACTCACTTTGGGAGAGATTCTTCTAGCATTTGTGCTAGAAGATCTACTTGGCATACCTTTGGTCTCCGTTTCACCACACATCACCTTGTTAGGGTTTGAACCTGAAATACCCTCACAGGCTCATGTTATGTGGTTGAACACTTAGGCCCCAGCTGATGGCCCTGTGTTCAGGAGGCTGTGAGTGCTTCAGGAAGAAGAGCCTCATTGGTGGATAGGCCACTAGCAACAAGCCTTGAGGGAGAGAGCCTGGCCCTATTTTCCTGATCTACCAAGGTAAGAGTAAGTCGTCCTGCATGCTTCCAGTGTCACAGAATGAGACAGGTGACAGGTGCCCTTCCCACGGGATGGACTGTTCACTCTGAAACCTCTCGTCTCTGAAGCAGTTGCTGTCAGGCAGTGAGAAGGATAGCTGATGTGGCCTTGCCACCAGCCCCTTCCCCATCACCCACTCTTCCCTACACACAGATCAGTACACTGTGAGCTATAGTTCAAAATATGATCACCCTTCTTTAGTACCAGGCTCCACTTGCCACATGATGTCACCTCTCTGTAGCCCCTGGACCTGATACCATGCATGTCACAGGTGTCCAGAACATATACAGAAGACAAGGTGCCCATGTGCCTGCTTGAGACTAACCGGAGCAGAGCAGCTTCCTCCACAGCTAGCACAATGCTCTAAATCGTGGTGTGTGTGTGTGTGTGTAAGGGGTGTCACACATACGTGTGAGTACGTGTACACATAGGACAATGTGGAAGTCAGAGGTCAATTTCTAGTATCTTCCTCAGTTACCCTTGCCTTGTCTCTTTTGAGACAGTGTCTCTCACTTTCTTATGAGCTTGAGAGTTTGGCTGAGCTGGCTGGCCACCAGGCGAAGATATCTTTCTGTGTCTTCATCCCTGGCACTGAGGTTACAAGGGCATGTCACCATGCCCGGCTCTTTGAAGTGAGTCCTGGGGACAGAACTTAGGTCCCTGGCCAGCCATCTCCCCAGGCATAGCACCACATCTTAATGAGGCCCTACACTGTTAGGCCTCCGCCCATCCCCTGATCCTTTCTCAGAGTATTTCTTCTGTGCTTTGTTAGAGAGCCCATGCCTCCCCTTTGGCCTGGCCTGGCCTGCCCCTCGCTACCACATCTCTCTCAACATCAGCACCACCACTTCACAGAATGGTGCTCCTTTGCTTCATGTCCCCTGTGACAGAGGCAGCTAAATGCCTGCTAATCTCTATTCTGTCCCTTTTGTCCTTGGTTTTACCACTGTAGTTTAATCTTGAAGTGGCAATGACCCCTGTCACAGCCTGCATTTCCCAGCAATTTTTTTTTTTTTTTTTTTTTTGCATCTAGGTAGTGGCCATATGATTGGTTTCTGTGAGGGCATCTGCGGAGAATTTGGTTGATCGGTTGGTACTGCCCTCTGTTCTTCACACCTCCCAGTATATCGTCCTGACAGATGGGGTGCCTGCAGCCATCCTGCACCATAGAATGATAGATGTCTATGGACTATAGACCAATAAAATGGACAGGCCTGGGTTCCTGGTAGGTGTAAAGAAACTATACCAACTATTTCTGGACTTAGAGGGGAAACAACTGCTGATGTATTTAAACACTGATTTTTTTTGAAGACAAATATTCTACAAGTTATGCTAGCATATTGTTAGGAGCAGGTGTGGCGGCAGTCCTAAAGGCGCCAGGGACTGTAGCTAAGTCATATGACTTGCACCTGACTTCCTCATATAAACCACAAACATCTTGAGAGCTGCGCAGGTGTACCAGGATACAGGTGAATCCAGTCTGATGGAGATATGCCCCTGCTGCCCTGATTAGCTGAAGCTGCATGCCTGGTGAGGTGGCGTGGCCTGCTGTGCGTGGATGGGAACTGAGAGTATAAAAGGAGTGAGAGGCCCAGGGTTCGGGGGAGATATAAACAAGGGGGAGATATAAAAACAAGGGAGATATATAAACAAGGGAGATATAAACAAGGGAGATATAAAAACAAGGGAAATATAAAAACAAGGGAGATATAAAAACAGGGGAGATATAAACAGGGAAGATATAAACAAGGGAGATATAAACAAGAGACTATGTCAAAAGAAGAAACAGGACTGAATAAACGTGTGCAGAAGGATCCTGTAGCAGCGTCGTTCTTCCTGGCCTGTTGAGCGCGCGCAAGAAGTGGTGCCGAAACCCGGGAAAAGAAACATCTTCAGGCATGAGTGAAGACCCCCTGCTACAGGGAGGATTCAGAACTGCATCACTGGGAAGGAGTGGTTAATAAAAGTTTCCGTAAAACAGACTGTTGAGAAGGATCCGGCGTGGATTCAGAACTCTTCAGCTGGGGAACGGTACTGATGAAGAGAAAGAAGAAAGATGAAGACTGAATAAACTGCTGTTAGAAGGACTGGTGGTCACGTCGTTCTTGCTGGTCGAGAGCAGGCGCGACAATTGGTGGCCCGTACGGGGAACCGACTCCCCCACCGAGTTCAGAACTTTCAGCAGTCTGGTTGCCGGCAGGGTAAGTTCACGGTGAGTGAAACTTGCGACCCCAGGAGTTTGGGAAGCACCTCGGATAAAATAGAGGTGAGCATAAAGTTGCCAGGAAGTAGGCACAAAGTAACCCAGGAGTTTGGGAAGGACCTCGGATAAAATAGAGGGGAATATAAAGTTGCCAGGAAGCAGGCACAAAGTAACGATAGGTTCCCGGTTTTGGGATAAGTTAAGGTTCCCGGTTTGGGGACAAGTTAAGGAACTATGATAACCTCAGTGTAGTGATCAAGAGATCCTCGCTGTGTAGTTATGCTTTTTTCTCCCATTGACCCTTTGTGGGTAGGTCTGATAGTTTTGGTCTTTTTTGTTCTGATATATGGACTCTGTTACTGTTTGAAACTGTGTGTAGAGGCAGTCAAGACAGGTCAGAAAATCCTTATAGAGCAACAAGAAAGTATGTCGGAAGAGAAGGGCTTAAAAAGAAAAAGGAAAAAGAAAGGAGACACAGTGTTATCAGGTGGACAGAAAGGACAAAACAAAAGAGCCAAGGCGGAGGAGGAAGGCGAATTAGCTTCTGCGTCCTCTCCCTATGCCTCCTCAGCAGCCACCTGTAGGTGGACCTTCTGTCCGGAGATTTGGAGAGGATCGACAGGATCAGGTGTTGATGTGGGCGAGAGGGTCTGTTTGTGTGTTTCCACAGGACCAGACGGAACCTCTTTGGGTGCCGGAGAGATTGGTGAGACGCTACAAGAATGAGGCTCCTGATCCAGTTGCCCCTGTGGATGTGGTGGATGATCCCACAAGCACAAAGGATGGAGCCGAGATGGGAGATCCTTTCGGTGTTCCAGAAGCCGATACCAGCTCGACATGACATTCAAATTTTTCTATGCCTTTTTGATCCCTGAATTCCCCTTAAAGAGATAGCCCCTCTGGCTATCTATCCCTTGCTTTAGGGAAGATGAGCAGGGATGAGAGCCCTGGGATGTATGCTTGTTATAATGTGTGTGTGTTTTGTGTTTGGCACATGTGTTAGGTGCAGAGTGTGCGGCCCGCACTTTCGCCATGGTAGCATAGGCTTTTGCTGCAGTGGAGGCGGGACAATCTCCTCAGATTCGGTTTGCCGCTCTAAAAGAAATTATGCTGCGTTATGCCGTGGGGTGCGAGGCTAAGCACTGCACAGAGGATAGCTTGCTGTTGGCATCCTGTGGAAGGCACGTCTGATTGCATGAAGGTTCAGTGTCCTAGTTCCCTTCCCCCAGGAAAAAACGACACGGGAGCTGGCCAAGACCTCTCTGGGTGATGAGCCTAAGGGATGGCTTTGTGTAGGGCCCCTATGCTTGCACACTGGGGATCAGACCTCTACCTTCACCCATGAGGCTTGCTTGCAGCAATTAAGATCTGGCCATAGATTAATCAACATCCTGGCCTTTTGATGCACCTGCCGCAAGCAAAACACAATCTCCCCAGGAGTGGCTTGACATAATAGAGAGGTAGTCAGTGATAAGACTCCCTGGGCATGTCACCAACCTAAGACAGGGATCAAACCAATGCTGTTTGTCACCCAAGGACGGGTAAGGGGCATGGCTGCGGGGGGCTATCTACAGACATTCTCTCTGCCAGAAAAGAAAAAAGGGGGAGATGTTAGGAGCAGGTGTGGCGGCAGTCCTAAAGGCGCCAGGGACTGTAGCTAAGTCATATGACTTGCACCTGACTTCCTCATATAAACCACAAACATCTTGAGAGCTGCGCAGGTGTACCAGGATACAGGTGAATCCAGTCTGATGGAGATATGCCCCTGCTGCCCTGATTAGCTGAAGCTGCATGCCTGGTGAGGTGGCGTGGCCTGCTGTGCGTGGATGGGAACTGAGAGTATAAAAGGAGTGAGAGGCCCAGGGTTCGGGGGAGATATAAACAAGGGGGAGATATAAAAACAAGGGAGATATATAAACAAGGGAGATATAAACAAGGGAGATATAAAAACAAGGGAAATATAAAAACAAGGGAGATATAAAAACAGGGGAGATATAAACAGGGAAGATATAAACAAGGGAGATATAAACAAGAGACTATGTCAAAAGAAGAAACAGGACTGAATAAACGTGTGCAGAAGGATCCTGTAGCAGCGTCGTTCTTCCTGGCCTGTTGAGCGCGCGCAACAGCATATTATTATTGAAGTCTATAATTAAACCTTTCATGGGCAAGTTGATTATTTTTTCCTCTCCCAGGAGACAGA
Organism: Mus musculus; assembly: GCF_000001635.26. Lineage (NCBI taxonomy): Eukaryota > Metazoa > Chordata > Mammalia > Rodentia > Muridae > Mus > Mus musculus. The sequence goes on from NC_000072.6 coordinate 99,873,600, forward strand.
TGGTAACAATCTAGCTGATAGTACCATGTGGCCAGTATGGAATAACTAACGGAGCAGGTGTCCTTCCATTTTATAGACACTTTGGAAGCTCCCACTGGGCCCTCCTTTTTCTATCTCTAAGCTTCATTGTGGACACCGCATGTAGAAATGGCTACACTTAGAAGCTTGGGGTAAGAAAACATTGCCTACAGATAAAGGTTCTTGGGTATAGTCCTCTTCTGACCATCACATGCTCTTCTGGAATGTTCTGCCTTGCCCAGCCACATTTCACTCCGATCATGCTCCTCTTTGGCCCTCAGGCTCTTGCTCTCAAAGCTCCAGGCAGCCTGAACCACTGTCACTCCACAAGGGCCCCTGCTTTGCTTTCCTCCAAGTCTGATGCTGCTCCTCAGCTGGAACTCATCTCGCCCAGCGTCTTAGTGTCTTCTCCTCTTGCTGTGCTGAAACACTCTGACAAAAGTAACCTAAGGAAGTAAGGTGTGTTTTGGTTCAAGGCTGTAGTCCATCACATTAGGAAAGGCACAAGAGCCAGAGTTGGTCACGTTGCACCTACAGATAAGAAGGCAGCCAGAGCTGGTCATATTGCATCTACAGATAAGAAGGCTGCTACGCATGCTCAGCTTCCTCTCTCTACCACTTTTACAGTCCAGGATCCCAGCCAGGAACTGGTGCTACCCACTGTGGGTGGGCACTCTCTCGTCAATTGATGCAGTCAAGACACACCTCTCCCTACTCAGTTAAGCCCAGAGGTCTATCTCCTACGTGATTCTACAGTTTGTGGTGTTGCCAGTTAACCCTCCCCAACATACCTAGGTCATCACTATTCACAGAATTCGTGATGGTTAGCTTTAGGTCAACTTAACATAAGCTGTAGTCATCCCAGAGGACAGAATCTCAAATGAGAAACTGCCTGCTTAAGATCAAGCCATAGGCAAGCCTGTAGGGCATTTTTAAAGTTAGTGATTGATTCAGGAAACCTGGCCCATGGCATCCTTAGGCAGGTAGTCTTGGGAGCTCTAAGAAAGCAGGCTGAGCAAGACCTGAGGGGCAAGCCAGAAGCAATCTCCCATGGCCTCTGCATCAGCTCCTGCCTCCATGATCCTACCTGTTTTGAGTTCCCGCCTTAGCCTCCCTCAGTGAACTCAGGATATGTAAGTCAAATAAACCCTTTCCTTCCCAGGTTGTTTCTGATCGTGGTGTTTCAACACAGCAATAGTAATGCTAATTAAGACAGACTCTCAACTTCAGTGTCCCTTCTTCCAGGAGGTCAGAGCCATCTCCCGGGTGTTCCTCTCTATCTTTCCCATTATAACGCTTGCCACCCTGTACCCAGTGCTTCAACTGAATTGCCTCCTCCGCAGTGACACATGGCAGTACTAACCCTATACCCAATCTTATTGGGAAATAGGTTCTCTCTAGATGTGACTGAGTTAAGATTAAGTAATTAGTAGAGTAATTAGGCTTTAAGCTTCCATATTTACTTTGGAAGAGACTTGGGGAGTAAGAGCAAAGAGTGAAAGTAAAAGTAAGATTAAGTAATTAGGCTTTAATCTCCCATAAAGTGTGACCTTGTGGGAAAAGGAAATTTAGAGACAAGACAAGCCTTAAAGGTTGAACACCGTGTGGAGGCAGAGGGAGACTATGGGGTAGCATAGTTGTAAACCAGAATGAGCCAGGAAGAAATAAACAGCAGATTCTCCCCAGAACCCCTAGGGACAGCCTATCCTCACCTGGGTACCTATAATCAATGGTGAGAGAAGTGTTGTGCATCGAAGCATAGACTTTGCTAACTTATGGTAGAGCCCCAAAAGACTGATACCAGTGATCTTCGTGGTGTTGCTTTTTCTGGGGACACATGGAACAAATGTCTATCCAATGCAGCTAGGGCATTAATGATTACCCAATGCGAGTCGAGCTCGGTGAGCCAGTGAGTTTGACGAGCCTCCCAAATAGCTCTGAGGTATTCCACCCAGCATGGGTGGTGACCTACTGAAGGCCTCATAGATGGAATGGCCCTTAGTTAACTTCCCACCTCTCCTATACCCTAGCTCTCCTGGCAGGGGTGTCCAACCTGCAAGTCTGATGGTGACATGCAGCTGAGGAGAGTGAGGAGCAGGGCCTGACACCAAATTTAAAGTTACCTAGACGATTATGAAAAAACATTATTACTTTATTGTATGGTCTAGAGCTGTATAGAAAGGTTGGACATGCCTCTAACACTTTCTGAGACTACATGTAGCTGGGGATGGGGGCTAGAGGGAGGAGTGACTGGGATCTCAGCTGAGAGTTTAATGACCATACCCAGCTCCCTCGATCTTGGGAGGGTCTCACTTCAGGATGATGACATCCTGGAGGGTAGCATCCCACAACAGCCCTCAGTTCTCACGGATTCCACATTTTCCCCTTCTCCCAACTGTGGCCTGAACAATCTCATCAAAAGACTGTGCCCATGTTAGACACGGATCAATCTTCTTGCTACCATTTCCTACACAACAGCATGCAGCAACAGTTCATAGAGCACCGACCTCTTATTAGGTTTGTAAGGAACCTAGTGATTTAAAGTACACAAGAGATGTGCTTAGATTGTGGGCGAACCCTGCCTTGCTTGATGGAAGGAACTTGAGCATGGGTGGATGTTGCTATCCACAGAAGGCCCTCACGCCCTTTGCATACGGTAACAGTTGAATATGCTGTACAAGACTGCACTCCTATAGGGATGGAAGCAGCGCTGTTTATTGCCGTGGGAACCCTTGCATCCATCTCCTCAGGATTCTCAGCATCCTGTATTGACAATAATCAGGTGGGACACATTGTTGCCATTTCTAATAAACGCCTCTGTGAGAGACATTGAAGAAATAACCTCTTCCCACTGGGGCCCTCCTGCATCCTTAGCCTTGACTGTTCCTCCCAATTCCTCCCACACAGTACCTTCCCAGATAACTGCTCCCCTCCTTGGTATTAATAAAACCCATAAATCAACATAATGGCTGCAAAACCTTTTGAGAAAGTCTTTTCCTTCTGAGAACTACCCCTGTCTGACTGTCCTGGAAACATAAACTTGGTCTGATTAATCCTGCCAAAGGCCACAGGAACACTGAGCACACCTCTCTGGCTCCTTGGCAAGCCCAGCACTATAGATTGAACGGCATTGCCACCTCAGCATGAGTGACACCTTTGCGCAAGCTGCATAGGTGAAGTTCTTCATCCGGTCAACCTACAACCTCCTATCTACTCCAGGACAGCTCAAGACCTTTTGCAAAGCCAAGCACAGTAGTGCACTCCTTTAATCTCAGCACTCAGGAAGCAGGAGACAGAACTCTATGAGTTCTACGTCAGCCAGCCTAGTCTACATAACAGGTTCCAGGATAGCTAGAGCTACACAGAAAGATCCTTCCTCAAAAACAAATTTAAAAAGAAAAGAAGAAAAAAAGACTCTGTTGTGGTTTGAATGAAAATCCCTAACTCACCTCCATCCTCACTCAGGTGGTTTTTAATGCTTAGTCCCCAGTCCATGAACTGTTTGGGAAAATTAGGTGTGGCCTTGTTGGGTGGGTGTGGCCTTGTTGGAGATGGGTGTCACTGGGCATGGATTTTGAGATTTCAAGGCCCAGGCCCCCTAGATTTGCCTCATCCCTGCCTGCTGGAGGATTGGGACATAGAATTCTCAGCAACTTATCCAGGATGATGCCTTCCTGCCTGCTGCCCTGCTCCCCACCATGATGACAATGGACTAACTCTCTGAAACTGTCAACAAGCCCTCTATTAAATGCTGTCTTTTATAAGATGACTTGGTCATGGTGTCTTTTCACAGCAATACAACAGTGGCTAAGATAGGCCCTGTGCCTTGGGGGTGCACAGGAGTGGAGACACACTCATGCCCTCATTCTCTGGTACCTGGGAATATGGCTTTATTTGGAGATGAGGGTCTTAGCAGACAGTCTTGGTCCATTTTCAAACCCAACACTGGGCAGTTTATAAAGGGGAGTTGATATGGGTGTGATTCTGAAATTCTTTTTTTTTGGATTTAAATGCACTTTATTTTTAGACAACCCACATGACATGTTTTTTTTCCTTAAAAAAACAATGCCACCACTCCAAATAAATCACGGTCAAAATAAAAGCTCAAGATGACATCAGTCCCATTTGTCCTAAGTCCTGGTGTTGTATGGATGGTAAGCAGCAGCCAATTATGGTGACAGGTGATAGATCCAATTTGTTAACATTTCTCCATCTCTAAGCCATCCTTAAAGAAAATCATGAATGGAGTCACACCATCTTCACGGTAGTCCAGGAGAGCAACCATACCATCTGGATTCATGTTTTCACCAATAAAAAACTGGTAGTTATTGAAATTAGCAAGGATGTGCTTAATCTGCTCTGCAGCTCCAGTCATAAAAGGCTTTACTCTTTCTGGTTTCTGCTCTTCAAGTTTGCCTTTGAGTGATTTCATGTAGTCTTTGATGTACTTTTTGTAAGCCTCTTTTGTGAAGCTGGTTTCTTGTAAGTGATGGTTCATGACAATGTCAACACCGGTGACTACTGTGCTTTCGGTACCTTCGCCCTCCGGACCTTCAGCGGAAGCATTTCCACCGATGAGCGAGTCATCGATGGCACCCTCTGTTCTACTGACCATCTTGCCCTCCACCTCCAGGCACAGCCCGTCCGCGATCTCCCGGATCTTGTAGATGTCGGAGAACAGCTCGTCATGGCTGATGAGGTCCCGGTAGATGATCATGGTGATGGCTGGGGACGGCGGCGCTAGCCTGACAGCGCGGAAGCGAGCTCGGTGCAGCCGGAGCGGCACGCGGGGGGAGGGGGGAGTGGGCGGAAAAGCGTGATTCTGAAATTCTAGTCCATGCAGCTGCATCTGGTGTAGGCCTATCGTGGTGGAAATAGACAGTAGGAGAGGACAACCTCACGCAAGAGAAAAGGGCAAATTCCCAGCTAGCCGACCCTACTGCTATGACAAAGTCATTGATACACATTTGGGAAGACCTCACTCCCTTGAACCAAACCCCAAGGAGGCCTTACCTCTCATACCACTGCACTGAGATTGAATACCACACAGTAGCCTACACGGGACACACACACACACCATAGCACAGGTGGCATCATACTGAGGACATTTTAACAGGTTTTAGTCTGGTGAGACTAGTGTCCCTATAAGAAGAGATGGGTCTACAGATGGGTCTGGGGAGATGGTTCAGTAGCTAGGGTGCTTGGTGCTTTGCACATATGCCTAAAGACTTAGGTTTGCTCTCCAACACTCATGTAAAAAAGCTGGGTGTGGAAGCGCATTCTTGGAAGACTAGTGCTAAGGGGGTAGAGATGGGTGCATCCCTGGGACTCACTAACTAGACAACTTAGCCAAATCAGTGAGTGCCAGGTCCCATGTAGAGACTCTATCTAAAGAAACAAGGTGGGTGGCTCCTGGAAAAGGGCACCTGAGGTTGACCTCTGACCTCCGCACATCCTTGCACCTATATCTGCCTGTATGCACACACATAGAGGCATAGACACAGATGTGAGAAGGCTTCGGGGTGATCCAGAGGGAACCTTGCCACAACAGAAGCAGGAAGCACAAAGGGGGACTGAAGCAACCAGAAAAAGCTTGGGTCAGTGAATAGCTTCCTCTCCAAACCCGGGAGAGCACGTACCTTTGTCCTTTCAAGCCCTGCAGTTTGCACAGCTTGCTAGACCAGGCTTATGACTGATATAGACAGATGATGGCAAAAATATCAATTAAACGAAAGCCTGACTCTGAAGCACATAGCCCAGGAAGCCATCCTGCCACCTGCTAACTAGTTCTGGAGGTGAGGCTCCAGTCTGCAGCAGGCAACCCAAGAAACCCAGCATCTTCTCTTACTACGGGCTTTGGAACTGAGAGCCCCTCCATACCTTTCCTACTTTTCCTATCCACTTCTAGAATAGTCCAGCTACAGAAAGCCAGAGGTGCCCTACAACCCAGTCATGCAGGATACCCAAAGCGTCCCGCTGCAGTTTTCCCATCCCGATAGCATCCTGTAAGGGTGTGTCAGCAGCTTGCTTGCTACTGAAGTCATTAGGATGAGAGCCTAGATCTTGGGCAGCCCTCATAAGCTAGGCTCAGCCACCACTCCTCAATATGCCAATTAAATAACAGTATAAATCAGAGAAAGGAGGGTTATTCACTGTGGCCACATTGTGGAGAGAAAATCAGGGCCCCCATCCCAAGTTCATTCAGACTCGGGTGCAAGGTTTAGGTTTCAATAGAAGGTAAGGGGGTGTGCACATCTAAACAGTGTTGGTCATGGTCCCAGGTGCCATCATTGTGGTCTCAGCTCCAGTCACTCCTGACAAACTGTCAGAACTGTGTGAAACCTCTTTGCAGGAGACAAGTTCCTCCTCTGACAGGCACCAGGCTTTCCATGTGAGGTTCCTGGGAACTCTCCAACTCCCTGGGTCCTATTGTTTCAGTAGTCTGACAATCAAAGGGAGGAGTACCAGAGTCTCTCTTTAGAATATCTTCATTCTGACTGTAGGTGAGCTTCAGTTACAGGGAGGAGACAATAACCCAGCCCCTTGCTATACACAGAGCAGTCTGTTTGTCTTCATTTATTCCTACCTCTGGGAAATTCACCCCAACATTTTCAAGTAAACTCCCTCACTAAGAGAACTCTGGTTCCTTCTCCATTGCCATCTTTTTAAAAATATTGTTTTGGTAATTTTAGGGAAGGAAACTCATTTTAAGTATGTCTTTTGTTGAGTTAAAATATCTCCACCATCTATCCTGCACCCAACTCCTAGCCTAGCACCTTGTATACAGTAAGTACTCCATCTAAAACTTGCTTAATCAAAAAGCTTCTCTTGGCCAGGCATAGTGGTACAAACCTTTAGACCTAGCATGTAGGAGGCAGAGGCAGGTAGATCCTGGAGTTCAAGACTAGCCTGGTCTACAGAATAAGTTCTAGAATAGGCAGGGCTACATAGAGAAACATTATCTGAAAAACCAAACACAACCAACCAAACAAACAAAAACCAAACCAAAATTCTCTTTATAGTAGATGAAGATTATTACAGAAATCCACAACTGTCAAAATGCAGACAATAAACTGAGGGATGCCCATCCCTCGTTGATGTATCTACAAAGCAACCCTTACACTTAAGGCTCAGGGACCATCAGGGGAGAAGGGACAGAAGGACTTTAAAGAGCCAGTGCAGCAGCAGGATGTCTGCTTCGAGACCGTGTCTTCTATTTATGACATGGAAACTGCACCAAGGAAGCATCAACAACAGAGCTGCCTAGACAGGACCTGTATAATGCCACTAGACAACATACATGTGGGAAATCTCACAAGGCTCTCCTCTTTGATAAAGAGCTACAGGCGATTAATGAATGGCGGCTGAGAAGAGAGGGCATGAGTCTTCTCAGGAGGAAACCTCAGATAGGTTATCAAATCCCAAGCCGCCAGTCTGAAACACTGATACATAGACATGAGCAACACTATATAGACTCAGCAGGGTGTGTGTGTGTGTGTGTACATATGCATATATGCAACAGTAATAAAGAAAGAGAGCAGAATACAAGTTGGAGGTGGACGTGGGGATGAGAATGATGGAAACACAGTATTCATATATAAGATTCTCAAGCAGTTTAAATTTTTAAAGAATTGCTAAATGATTTGGGCTGGAGAGATGGTTTTGCAGCCCTGAGCACTTGCTGAGCCATGAGGATGTGGAGTTCAAGTCTCTGCTCCCACATAACAAGCTAGGGATTCAGGACACAGCCGGAACTCCAGCTCCGAGGGGGGCAGGGATGAGAGGAATACTTGGGCTTGTTCAATTCCAGTCTTAAAAAATGTGAGGCCTGGGTTCAAATATTCAACAAGTTCTGGCCTCTATGTGTGTGCACGCATGTGCACGCGCACACACACACCCCCCATGCATGTGTGTGCCAATGAAATACACCTATTTTTTTTTTTTAAACTTGCTTAATGAAATCAACGGCTCTTCTTCCCTATCCTGGTTACATAATGCCTGGTCAGAGCATCCTCCATCACCGGATGGTCAGAGAGATAGAGCAGGTGCAGACTCATGCTTATTTAATGGCCCAATAAAGGAGCCTTCCCGCCAGATAATGTGGCCTAGAGTGGACTGTTTAATCACAGCTGGTCAATATTTATGAGGCCAGAGGCCCAGCTGTGCATATGACTTATTTACAAGCCAATTGTGGAGCCCATAAGCCTCCCTGTGAGGTCCACCTGTTCCTAGGCCTGGCCCTGGTGAAGTCGCCAATGCAAACAGGAGAGAATCTGTTCCCTGTCAGGCAATTCAAAGGACACTCCCCACCTTCCTGCTGCCATCCTGGGCCTGATTCCCTTTTATTCCTTCTGAATAAAAAGGTCGGCAGAGCTTTTCTTCTCTGTTAGCCACAGCTCTTCCCACCGTCCCCTTCCAGGTAACCACAGTCAAAACAGAAAAAAATCAGATGGGAACCAGATACCCCAAGGCTTTGGTTTCCAGCATGGACTCGTGTTAGGATCACCTGGAGGGGGTGGGGGTGGGGGGACGCTTGTTGGAAACTGCAAGTACTAAAACCTTGCCCAGCCTCACTGAGCCAAAGCCTTGCACATGGGGACAGGGATATGGTCCCCCCCCCACTGACTAATTGGGGTTGGGGTGTCTGAAAGAAAGCTGTAGATCACCCCAGACCTTGGATTCCAGAAGCACGAGGCCTCAGTGGTCTCTACAAAGAAAGGGTAGGTAAAAAGAGAACAATGGGTTCTTAGGGATTCTGGTACTGTAACGTTCCAACAGTACAGTATGATGGAGGGAAGAGATTACAGAGAGAGCCTACTTCCCTCCTTCTAACTCCTGAGAGACCACTGAGGAACCTTATGCTGCAAGAAGAGATCAGCTAAGACTAGTGCCAACCAGAGGAGGACCGTGCCAACCAGGAAGAGATTACATACGGTTCTGACACATTCTCAAGCCACCTTGCAAGACACTGGAGCCCACACAGTGATGGGTTGGTGATGGGCAGGACCACACCTGGACTACAACTGGTCAGCTGTGTATAACTTACTCCTTATCTAAGCTTAAACAATGTCAGGTCAGGATCCCAAAAAATGGCTTTGAGGGAAGAGTCATGAGACCTCTTCATTTGGTCCCCTTCCCATGTGGCTGCATTGAATAAACCTCCTTTCCTGCTTTTCACTATTCTTTGTCTCCTTAGTGGGCCTGCTACTGAGCCTGCCTTATTAGGGGGACCAGGGCTTGTCTTTGACCTTAACAGTTCCAGCCGCAGTATCCTGCACTGTGGGCCTTCAGCTCTCCCGCTATGTGACTTCACACACACACACACACAGACATACACACACTGACACACAAATGCATATACACAGACATGCAAACACAGACACACACACATAGAGAGACACATACAAAGACACACGGACACACACACACAGAGACACAGACATACACACACAGACACACAAATACATATACACAGACACGCAAACACAGACAGACACACACACAGAGACACATACAAAGACACACGGACACACACACACAGAGACACAGACATACACACACAGACACACACATACAGACACACACACACACACATACAGACAGACACATACACACACACAGACATACACACACTGACACACAAATGCATATACACAGACATGCAAACACAGACACACACACATAGAGAGACACATACAAAGACACACAGACACACACACAGAGACACAGACATACACACACAGACACACACATACAGACACACACACACACACATACAGACAGACACATACACACATACAGACATACTCACACACAGAGACACAGACTCACATACACATACAGACATACACACATACAGAGAAACACACATAGACACACAAACACACACATAGACACAGACATACACACACAGAGTTTGTACTCATTGAGCCTCTGTCCTTATGTGAAAAAAACAAAGATACCAAGATAAAGGTCTTCTGAGGGTTTGTGAATCCATATGTTATGCTGTAGATCTCAAATGTCCCCCACAGGCCACAGGTTGAAGGCTTTGTTACCAACTCGCAATGCCATTGGGAGATGGTGGAGTCTTTGAGAAGTGAAGCATGCAGGAGAAACAGGTCCCTGAGGGCATTTCTCTGAAGAGGAGGCTGGGACCTCAGCTCCTTCCTCTCATTTGCTTTGCTTCCCGGCTGCCAGGAGGCACATAGCTCTGTTTGCCCTTCCATGATGTTTTCTGACTCTCTATAGGCCAAAAGCAACAGGCCCAGGGAACCATGGACTGGAACCAGGACAAAGCTCTCCTCCTTTAATCTGGTTTTGCTCAGGGATTTTTGTCACAGTGCCAGAAACCTAACTCCAGAGAACAGAAAATATAGCAAGCACCTGCCTGCTCACGATAATATGGCCGGCAATGGGAACAGAGTGGAAAATGAGAAATCCAAGACACAGATACTGAAGAATGGGCCGTTCTGGTCAACTTGCAAAGGAAGAGTGTAGATTTTTGCCAGTGTGTGAGTCTGGCAACCATGAGCTGGCCCCGGGGGCTGTGGTCTGACACCTAACCTGAGAACTGAAAAAGTTGAAGGGCAGGAGCCGTGAGAGTCAGAGGCTAGAAATAGCTAACCACACAGAAGGAATGGAGCCTTTAGAATCCCTGAGTCAGGACAGAGCTTGGCACAGTGACAAAGCTCAAAGATGTCCCAGAAACCTATGCAAATGGTGTGATACATTGGGAACCAGGCACAGAGAGCAAGGGCTTGCTTTGTATTACTTACCTGTTGTTACAGACAAGTCCAACCCATAGGCTCTCATCTCTGAAAGGGCCCTTTGGCTGCTGTACGCCTACCTTTTGGCTATGGCTGATTAGCCCAGGGATGTTCTCTGCTTGGCCTCTTGTCCTTTGTCTATTTCACTTTCTCTCTGGATTAGGGAACAGAGACGAGAGGAGGAGTTTAGTTACTTTAATGGCAAACCTGTAGAAAGCCTAGGCTTTTGCTTCTGAAGGTGCCTGGCTTGTATCTTAAGGATAATCTAGCTTAGCCTTTCCTCAGACTTCACACAAGCAGCCAGCAGAAATAGGTTATCATTGTAACTAAACCACTTCTAGATCCCTCCACCTCTGCCCCAGCTGCATGGCAGGGTCCTGCGGGCCAGGAAATGCTAGCTATCCGGTGTCTTTAATCCCTGCAAATGCTGGGGCTTTTCTCTTCAGCCTCATTTGTGCTTCTGAGTTCCTTAGGAAGTAAAGTCCTGTGAAGGGCTTAGCTCTTGCTAGCTGGAGGTAATTCACATCAGATGGTGGCTGTCAGTTCTGACAGCGCGCTGCTGAGCCGCACGCTGGGATTTCTGAGGCTTTGCTCACAGTGTCCTGACCTCAGAGAAGGTGCCCAGCACATGACAGGGCCTGACATAACTTCCTCCCACACCTCAGCTGATGTGTCAGGCAGCCAGCCTTCGAAAAGGCACAGCAAAGCTGCAGACCAATAGAGGTTTCCTCCCAATCCCTGGATGGCTCTCCCCAAGACAATGGTGCCTGGCTGATTGCTGGGGAGTGCGTGGGACACCCTGGAGGGGGAGAAGTGGGATATGGGGCTTACCGAGATGCTTCTCTGAGGAAAGCATTGTCAATACTGTTTATTCAGGCCCCCGTTCCCTGTCTCTACCATCTTGCAGGCAAGAAACCAAAGCTGGAGATGTAGAAATAGGCTCATTTGTAAGTGGTACAATTCCAATTGTGATCCTTGCAAGAATTCTGTCACATGGAGGACAGGTAAAGGAGCCTGGGATGGTTGCAAGGCCAGCGGAAAGGTCTGTGCAATAGCAGGCTCCTGGGGCCATAACACCAATGACAAGGGAAGTGTACAGCCCAGATCCAGACTTCGCCAGTGTTTTTTTAAGATTGTGAGAAATCTGTTATGCGTTAGAGGTGACGTGTTCCCCCACTAAGGGCCCTTGTAAAACAAAATCAAATGAAAACTCTAAGAGGAGCTTGGCTCAGGCTCCCTTGGGTGAGTGCTTGCAGAACCTGCATGAAGCCCACTGAGTTTGGTCCTCAGCTCAACACTTTATGGCACAGCCTGAAGGTAGAGGCAGATAAAAACAATCCATGATCATCCTCAGCTACGCAGTGAGTTCAAGGACAGCCTGGCCTTCATGAGTCTCTGTCTCTATAAGCCAAAAGCAAACCCTAAATGCACCTATGAAAAATAGTTCCCTGTACCCCTCCACACACACACACACAATAGACTCAGAAGGCATATGTTCTTGGCAACTGGCTCATACAGGCTTTGACCTAATCATCAGGGTAATGTAATGTTGGGCTGGGAATTTGACAGCACTCTTGGGAGGTAGCAGGAGCTATCCCTAGCTGGCTTACTGGAAGGGGCTATCTCATCCTTGGCTCCCTCCATCTGGTTTTTCTCTGCCTTCTGTCTGCCCTGGGTAAGCAGTTTTATTCTTTCCCATGCTGGGTTCCTCTGCTTCCTGGTGCAGGAGTCCAGAAGCAATAGAGCCAAGCGACCCATGAGCACAAATACCTTTGCTGTTTTCAGTCGTTTCTCTCATGTGCTTTGCTACAGCAACAAAAATCACCCCCCATCCCCAGCCTCATCTCGGTTCCCGACTCCTCAAGGGCACACTGGATTTTATCACACTAGATGGTTGGAAGGCTGTGGTACAATAACAAGTGCACCATAGTTATTAGAAACTCTTCCCTTCAGGCCTTGCTCTCTCATAGCTGGGTGACTGTGAGCGAGCTCCCACTTCTCTGTGATCTTTCCTTTCTTTGTGTTAACGACACCGTCTTTAACATTTATGGGGTTATCCTCATCTTGCCAAGGGGAAACTGAGACTCAGAGGCAAGCTTTTGCTCGCTCCATTCTTTGTGGAGAATGATATATTGGGAAGGGAGTGGAGAAAGCCTTTGCGTGGTGATTAATGGATATTACCCCTTTTACAATGGCCAGGAAACACTACTGAGTGCGCTTGTCTTTCTTCCAGAGGACCAGAGTTCAGTTCCTAATTTCCACATTAGGCAGTTCAAGACCACCTGTAACTGTAGCACCAGGGGCTACAATACCTTTCTTCAGGCCTCTATGGGTACCTGTCTTCATGTGGCACTTAAATACATACATGTAAATAAACATGATTAAAAAAAAAAAGAGAAGAGCCTTCCCTTCACACATACCTGTGTGGACAGGGTGAGGGGAAGGAGCAGTTCCTGGAAACAACACCAGTTGAGCTGATAATTTTGGCCTTGGAAAAGCATGGCCACTCTTCCTGACCAGGGTCTGTAATAGCTGGAAGAAGGAAACATCTCTTACTGGACAACCTCCCCCGCCTCCCATGGTTGAGCCGATTACAGGAGCTCCAATGACAAGAGACCAGTGGATACAATCCATGAAGGTCAGAGAACAAAGAGTCAGAAGCTCATTTTAGGAGTAAGGTCATAAGAGGTCCTTTGGATGGTCCAAGATGGGCTATGTTTGTAGGGACAATTTGACCTCCCCTAATCATCACATATCAAAGGAAGGTTTACATTTTGTGCCTGTCTTCATCAGTTTTGTGTTTCTATAACAAAATAGCTGAGGCTCAGACATCTTTGAAACACAGAACCCTATCTGGCTCACAGTTCTGGTTTCTGGAAGGTCCAAAGCACGGCGCCTGTATCCTGGTCAGGTTACCCCCACGCACCACAGCACGGCCGAGAAGCAGATGGGGAGAATGAGCATGCGCAGCAGAGTCACATGATAAACAAGAAGCAGAAAGGGTCTGGGGAGGGGCCAAACTTACTATTTGTGTAGCAACTACTCTCTCAGATGCTAATTGGCTCCTACCAGATCTCACCTACATCTATAGCACAACAGCCATCCGTTCATGAACTCCCAGGACCTAATGACTGTCTACTGAGCTCCACTTCTTAAAAGTTTGATTCCCCCCCCCCTCCCCACTTCTATGTTGGGGACCAGGTGACGAACACATGAGTCTATGGGGACAAACTTCATCAATCCGTAGCAAGGTCTCTCTGTATATTGCCTGTTTAGTACTTAAAGGTCAATTCCAAGAAGCAAGACATTAATCTTCCCTCCAAATCAATAAAGGCTCGGTGATTGGATTGTTAATCGCTCGTCCCAGGAAGTCAAGACTTAAAACTTCAATCTCCTTGAACCGGATGGGGTAGCACCCAGGTCCCCTTCAATGAATGAATGATCTACTCTACCAACTGTTGCTGGCTTTAGGTGGGAAGGATCACTTCCGGTGAACAGAAACCCACCCCTATGACCATCTCTCCTTCCTGGGATCCAGGAAATCCAGTGACGTCAGGATGACCCATTCCCCTGCCCTCCCAGCTCCAGAGTGCTTTTGAGACTGGCCTTAATACAGCCCTGGAATGCATCACTGCTGGGTCTGTTTCTGACTCCCCCTTTCCTCCGGTGGGTGTCCCAACTGACACATCTGGCAAGTCTTAAATCTTAACGCCTGGCATCCACCTGCCGCAGATGTTAGACGCTCCCCTCTGAGCAATGCTTATAAACAAGACTGCAACCGACCGTTTCCAAGCAGTAATAAGCAACATCTGTACTGCTGTATGCTCCACCCAACACTCTATTCTCATTTAACTCTTCAGCCGTCTGAAGAGGTTGGCAGACAGAGGGCAGTAGCCTTGTCTGGCTCACTTCACAAATGCAAGATCTCCACCATGAATCAGTCTCCAGAAAGAAAAAAAACCCTAGATTAGGCAATAATTGGCATATTTCAGATAGTGATTGCAAACTCTTTTTGTAGAATATGGGTGCTCTACTAGGTGTTTATAGGTGGTTTTAAAAGATGCAAGTGCTGTTTTCAGAAAATACTAGGTTTAAAATTGGTTTCTTGTTTCTAGGGTGTGTTGGGCTTTTAATATCTAACCTGTATTGTTAGTCTGTGAAGATTTTTTTGTGCAGAGTTTATTTGGGTAATGTGCCTACAAAAACACCCTCACCCTGCACCCTACCCAGGCAGCCTGCGATGGATGGTGGTAGTGGAGAGTAGAACTTACTAGAAGGTTCTGTTAGGCAGATACATTTCTCAGCTGCTACTTTGCTCTCTGCTTATTCGTTCCTCTCTGATGATAATCTGGAAAGGCATCCCAGATTAACTCTGGAGGTAAAAGAAGAGGCAGGTGTGAAGAGGAAGCCCCTGGCAAAGAAAAATACAGTCTGCTAGAAGCCAGACTGTTCCTGGTTTAGGAGGGTGAAGCCCCGGAGCCTTGGACCTCTAGGCTCTGAGGGGCCAGGTAAAAGCCTGAGCTTTCTCCAAACCCAGGAGGACTTTTTCCAGAGTCTCTGGCTCCCTGGTCCAGCCTATGGAGATTGATGAAGGCACTGATTTGTTTTTTAAATTTATTCTTCTCTCATGTATTTCATCTTGACTACAGTTTCCCCTCCCTCCTTTTCTCCCAGCCCTGCTTGAACCCCCTCCCCCTTCCCCAGATCCATTCTTCCTTCACTCACTTCAGAGAAGAGCAGGCCTCCCAGGGACATCAACCAAACACAGCATAACGAGCTACAGTAAGACCAGGCACCTCTCCTCATATCTAGACTGATGTTTTTAAGAAGGCAAATGAGGGGGAGAGAGATAAACCCAACCCGGCACTTCCACTCCAGTGAGCCCTTGCAGCGCCTGCTCTCTGGGGCTTCGGCTGCAGTAGCTCACAGCCTCCCAGTGTTCAGGCTGACAGGATGAGGAGCAGGCTCCAGGCTCACTTTATCGCTTCATCCTGAAGGCATGAAGCCCGGTTTAGCATAAACCGGTAGTATGATGGCAAACTTGGAAGCACAGCCGACATCGGGTACTATTCTCTTGCACCATTTAATTAACGAATCCTCAAAGATTTACAAGAAAGGAGAGCTCAGATATGCGGCTAACCCTTAAAGACAGATAATCCCTAAATCTTATTAATTAAAACTCCACATTGGTACATAAAACACAGAAATTATGCATGAAATTATTCATGATATTTTAATACTGTATACATTGTGCCATCAAGTTAAACCTTGCTATCTCTCCAATTATCTTTTTTTTTAATGACAACATTCAAAATCTTCTCCTCTTGCATTAGTAGAGTATCTACCTCTACTCTCCCTGCCTTACAAAAGCTTAGTTGAACTGTGGGTTCCTGTATGCCACTAAGTCTTAGCAGGGTTTAGGACTGCTGTGTCTATGTTCAAGTGTGTGCCTAGAAAGCAGAGCAGCTGTGCCAGGCTCTCAAACAGCTCACGTGGGAACGAGCTCCTAGTTCTAACCCCAGCCTTGTCATTCTTTATGTTTTTTAAGTATTTCAAAATTGTATTTATTTACTATGGTATGTGAGGGCCTACACCCACTGCTCACACAGGCATGAACATGCTGCCATATACACATGGAAAGCCAGAGGACAACTATGTGAGTCAGTGCTTCCATTCTCCCACGAGGTCCCAGGAACACAGCTTGGGACATCAGGCATGTTGGCAAGTGCTATTACCTGCTAACCCTTCATTTCTTGTATGTTTTGGGCTCGATCCAGTCTATAAAATGGCCACAAGACAAGGATGTGAATGGAGGTAGGTAAGTGGGGAGTCGCCATTGGGGAGTCTAACAAGGAAAGGAACGTGGCTCAATGGTAGGTGTCTGTATGGCCAGCTGAGGGGCTTCCTTGCTGGACAGTGTGTACGAGTGTATAAAGCATGGTTCAAGGTGATCTTCCCCGAAGTCTGGGGTACATACAGTCTCCACATTTGCTGAAGGATGTTGTAGCACTAGGGCCATTGCATCTCTGGTTCATTGCCAGGCACTTATTTGTCAACTTGACACAAACTAAGGTCCTCTAGAGAGAGAGAACCTTAGCTGAGGAGATGCTTTGCCCATCATTTTTTGTTTGTTTGTTTAATGATGGCTGTAGGAGGCCCCATCCCACTGGGAGTGGTCCTGGGTGGAATAAGCAAGCAGGCTGGGCAAGCCATGGGTAGCCATGGGTAGCAAGCCAGTAAGCTGTGTCCCTCCTCAGTGTCTGCTTTGGTTCTTGGCCTGGCTTCCCCCAGTGATAGACTACAAGCTGTAAGATGAAATAGGCAAACTTCCCTCCACAAGTCGCTTTGGGCAGTCATCACAGCAACAGAAACCTAACTAAGAGACCCACTCCACATAGAGGGAAAAAGGATGCTCTTATATGGGGAACTATAACTCTCTGCTATTGGAAGGGTGAGGACAGAGCACAGATGAGTCTCCATTGACGTAGGATTTGCGATGTGGAGGAGACAAGAGGAAAATCTGAGCCTCAGTGTCCTCGCCGGTAAAATGAAGAAGGCTGTTAGCATCCACCTGCTAGCCTGTTGTGGCCATTAAGAGGAAATATGAAGCACAACAGAGGGAGCCAGTGAGCTGCTGCTGCTGAATGACAGGTCCCCCCAGACATGTCTCAAATCAGCAATGCTCATTTGCTACATGTTCTGACTAGTCTTTGTCAACGACATTCAAACTACAGTTATCTAAAAGGGGGTTTTAAAAAAAAACAAATTGAGAAAATGTCTCCATAAGATCTGGCTGTAGGGCATTTTCTTAATTAGGGATTGATGGGAGAGGGCCCAGTCCATTGTGGGTGGTACCAACCCTAGGCTGGTGGTCCTAGATTCTATAAGAAAGTAGGCAGAGCAAGCCAGTAAGCAGAACTCCTCCATGGCCTCTGCATTGGCTTCTGCCTCCAGTTTTCTGCCCTAGCTTCCTTCAGTGGTGGACTACAATGTGATACTATAAGACCAAGAAACCTTTTCCTCACCAAATTGCTTTTAGGTCATGGTGTTTTCTGGAAGCAATAGAAACCTTAACTAAGACACTGCACTCTCGGGTGTGTGGATAAGCCCACTGAAGCACAGTGGGGACAGCTCATCCCTGCTCCGGTGACAGAAATTACAGCCAGAAGGCACAAAAACTAGAGGGGAGGTCTGTTGGGAACTGATGGGCTGGACCACCCACTACTGAGGCGGCTTACACACCCCTGGGTAGGGCTAGCTACACTGGTTTCCATTTCTGTCCACACACGTTTTTCTAGGAGGTTGCTTGAGTGTCCTTCCAGTATGGTAGCTGGCTTTCCCCAGAGCAAGCTAATTAAGAGGCTGGGGGTTTAACTAACCTCAGGATCACATGTTGTCCTTCCTGCTGAAGTCTACTAGTCACAAACAAAGGTTGGCTTTGGTTCACTGCATAAGTAGCAGGACCATAGGGTGCGTGGTCTCTAAGAGAGGGTTACCATAAAAAAGAATGGCAGGTGCATAGTAGTAACTTAGGAACTAGTTTCACTGTAAGAACAAAAGAGAGTGTCTTCTACAGCCTTGCCTCTGGAGAGAGAGTCAACACCCCACCTGGGGTTCTCCCTTCAGCTCCTCCCAGACATCTGTCCCTGTTTTGTGTTGATAAAAGGTTTTCCTCTGCTTAGAGCCAAGCAGGTGGCTCTTGGCTTTGAGGAAGTATCTCAACAGGCAAAGCAAACAGAGGGGCATGGGGCTCTCCATATCGCTGTAATTAAGCAGAAAGAGGTGCTAACTATGAATCTGGAGCCCCAAATGTCCTCCAAGGGGTACTTAGGGCTGAGGAGAATCTGTTAGCTGGCAATAACTTTGAAAGGAGGCTTTGCCAGAGCAAAAAAAGATTGTTATAGATCACCTGCAAAGGACCACGGGCTGACTGCTCATCCTAGCTCTAAGACTGCACGAATGGAGCCAGAGTCCAGCCGGGGACTGAATTAATGATGCGTACAGATGAAGCTTGGCACGACTTCCTCACAGAGAGGCGGGCATTTAATGAAATTTTCATGGCCTGTGCCTGGTACCATTTCCTATGCCAGCTTCTTAGAACACCCTTGTACGGTAAAGGGCTGGCTTGGATGAAGGGTGCGGGGTGGCTTCTGTCCTTGCTCCAGTGTCACCCACCCTGGGCGCTTTTAGAGTGCTTGCTCATTTTAACAGCCAAACCTTCATGAAAGCTATTTTCAAGTTCCTCTGACCACAGTACAGGACAGAAACAGCTGCTCGGTGGAAAGATTTATTTTAGCCCATGGTTTCAGTGGGCCTCGGTCCATCCTGCTGGGGTGAGCGGGACTCACGGTGGTGGAAGCTTGTTCATATAGTGCAACAGTGGCCAGCACTAGGGTCCAGGCCAGAGTCATCAAATGCCTATTCCCACTGACCTGCCTCTACTAGTGTTGGCATCAGGACCTCTAAAACCTATGACATCACATAGGCAACAGTGCATCTTGCAGACCTGTTGCCAAGACAACAGGCACTATATTTCCAGAATCCACTTGGCTCACCTCCCACCTTTACCTGCGTTATGTAATTTTCCGTATAAATAAGGGAAACACCCCTCCCTCTCTCTCTCTCTCTTTCCCCCTTCTCTTTCTGCCTCTACCTTCTCTCCCCCACCCCCAATAAACCTCTCACATGTGGAACTGTTTGGGCCCAGTGTGCTGTGTTCAGACTTGAGCCGCTATTTTAACACATCAACCAGCAAGGTTCCATGTCATGAAGGTTCCACAGCTTTCAAAACATGAGCCTGTGAGGGCACATTTCAAATTCAGACTATGGTGCCTCTAAGTCCAGCAACCTGATGATGGGTGGTTCCCTCTCATAACTACAGGTGACTAGATTTCAAGGGTCTCTTAATAGAAGAGTCTTTAGATTTGGAGGTTCTAGCAGGGGAGTGCAGCTAGTAGTATACCCTCAATGGGAGACCAGTACTCCTCTATTTGGGGAAAGTCTTCCTCTTCAACCAGGTACACAGTTGACCAAGTGAGCAGCTTCAGGCGGCACTCACATGGTGTGGAACAGTCAAGGTGGAAAGGGATACCAGCCTAGCGAGTCAGAGCAGCCTCATCAACCTGGTGGTCAGGGGGGTGACAGTCTTAGCTGCAGCCCACACCTTTGATCCCAGCACTTGGGAAACAGAGGCAGGCAGATATCTGAGTTTGAGGCCAGACTGGTCTACAGAACAAGTTCCAGGGCATCCAGGACTACACAGAGAAACCCTGACTCAACTAACTAACTAACTAACTAACTAACTAACTAACTAACTAACTTGCAAGAAAAAGTGCTGTGAGCAGAGAACCGTGAAAAGTGACTAAGGAGAGAGCTAGTGTCTTGGGATGTCTAGATCTGTCATCTGTGCTCTTGGTAGATGGGTGAGGTGATTAGGTGATTTGGTTTTTTTTTGTTGTTGTTGTTTTTGTTTTTGTTTTTTTTCATGGAGGGGGAAGAAAGAAGAGTTGGAGGGGAAAGAGAAAAAGTGGGTGGGGATAAAGGGGAAGAGGGATGGGAGGGTAGGGAGGGAAACAGATGGGGTGGGTGAGGAATTGAAGGAGTGGAGCAGAGAGGAAAACTGGTGGAGACATTCTAATTGTTACTCTGGCCCCTCAGAGGACCACACCTATGCTCTCTTCCCCCCCCCCACCAAGTTCTCACAGGATCTTCGAGTCCTTCTACAGTCCCATTTCCTGCTTAAACTAGTATAGGCTGGATTTGGTTTGTTTCTACTTTAACAATGGGCTAATCTTTTAATCAGGTTGAGAAGTTACATGCCTCATTAAAAAGAAGGTAACGAGGATAATAAAATCATCAGGCAGACAGACAGACAGACGCTGTGGAGGAGGGAGGGGGGAGAGGGAGGGAGCCTTATCCTTTTTCTTCTCAACGGTGGTAGCTGGTGTGCCTGGTGCCTGGAACCAGCCAGGGGAAAGCCCTTTCTGAAGGCACACCTTGGTTCACCTCTTCCGATTCTGGGTTTGAGGGTATGTGACGCCATCTTGGCTCAAGTTTGACTTTCTATAGTTGAGAGAAGTTGAGGCTTTCATGTAAAAGGCACTGAGCTAACAGTGTTGTAAGGCAGCCTCGCAGTGTGTAAAGTGTTTTTGAAAGCCAAAGGAACAGGCACTTCTGCGAGCAGTGGCCAGCCTGCCCCCTCTCCAGCTGAGGTCTCCATGGAGGTGTGGAGGAGAGGGCTGGCTTGTAAAACCAGGTCATCCCCTACTCCCCTTTCACTCCTTCCATCCCCACACCTTCACAGAGCGGAAACCCTAGCTGCATGCTGCGGGCAGTGTTAGTTATAGGATGCCTCTGACAGGTCTTTTAAGTTGAAGAGCAGTGATGGTTGCTCATGTCCTTGTATTCCCAGGGAACTGTGGTGCGTTGGGTCTGTGTCAACGGCTTCCAGTTCCTCTCTGTACATAGAGGTCTGGTGGAGCTGGATCTGAGGCTGGGGTGACTTTCAGCTGGTCTCTTTAGAACCCACCCCTGACAGACAGAACTTATTTCCAGGCTGTCTTAAAGCCCAGCATGCCCCTTTCACCTTTCTCTGGAGAAATGTTTCTCTTCAGTCAGGCTCCACATCCTGCATGGAAATGTCTCAATGCAACCCCATGACAAACTCTGGCAGCAGTCAGAGCCACCCTCACCACTGACAAGGTATCTTTACTGAGTGACTGAACTACATAGGGACACAGAGGTGTCTACGTGATGTCAACTGTAGCCCCTACTTGTCATGTGCTTATAATGTATTTGAGGAAACAGCTCATTCTCTCATTCATTCATTCATTCATTCATCCATTCATTCATTCATCCATTCATCCCAGACACAGTTACTGAATGTACAGGCACAGCATGATGTACTAAGGATACACATTCATAAGCATCTATGCATAGACATCTAAATAAGCAACGTCATGGACACATCCTTTATCTAGTAACACAACACAGCGTGGAAGGGAGGGGAGGGGAGAGGAACGAGGGCAGGGTAAGCAGTGGTAAGACAGGGTGGGAGAGGGAAGGGACTGTGTCTCAGGGTTTCATTGCTGTGAAGAGATACCATGACCAAGGCAACTTTTACAAAGGAAAACATTTCATTATGGCTGGCTTACAGTTTCAGGTTCAGTCCCTTATAGTCCCTTATCATCACAGTCAGAAGCATGGCAGTGTGGAGGCAGGCATGGTGCTGGACAAGGAGCTGAGAGTTCTACATCTTGATCTAAAGGCAAGCAAAAGGAGGCTGTCTTCCGAACTGGGCGGAGCCTTAGCACTAGGAGACCACAAAGCCTGCCCATGCAGTGGCACACTTTCTCCAACAAGGCCACACCTATTCCCAAAAGACCACGCTGACTAATAGTGCCACTTACCATGAGCCAAGCATATCCAAACCACCACAGACAGTGATGGCAAAGGAAAGGATTTGGTCCAGATCCCAACCCTATCTCTTCTAGAATTCTATGACTTAAGGCGGGAATATAACTAATGCTAATATATCTAAAATCTTTATCTTTTATAAACTTAAAAACATTCTTATAGCCTTCAGGAAATCAATTTGAATCCACCTTTTCTGGTTTGAACAGACTCCAGAGAAGGACTCCTGTCAACCTATGTTGCCCCATCTAAGAGTGGGATCTCTCCCCCTGCCCCTGGTCTTCTCCCCTTTTCCTTGTTCCTGGACTCTCCTCCCACAACTACCAAGACCGTGAGCCTTAAAGTTTCAAATGTACATCCAAGATATATTCCCCCCCACAACCTCCTTAACTTTACAGTCTTCTGTCTGTCCCTAGTATGTCTCAACTGATATCAAATCAACTGCAAAGTACTCCAAGTCGCCAGCCTCAGGTGGTCCCTCACAGACTGCATCCTAGACATGCCTAAAGTGGCTAGTCCCAGACCATCCAGCCTCGTAAACTGCTTCAACACAGATCCCTAGCCCCAGATGGTCTCTCAGCGCCTAGACAGTAACGGGCATCGTCTGCTCTCTCAGACCTGACCAACAATTCAGTTCCCTTGGGTCCCTAACAATGACCCCACTATCAGCAGGAAGCAATAGAGAGAATGATGCCAACTGACCCAGCACCCAGCAAACCAATAATAAAATAAAAAAGGTGGGAATGAAGGGCTCTTGAACACCACAAGCATGGTGCTGACAGGTGTTGCCCATTACTTGTCTTTCTCCCTTCCTAACCATTAGACTACATTCCTAAGCGCTGTAGCCTTCGAGGTCCATTCCCTTATTTGGGCACTGACTCATCCCTGAGACAAAACACCGATTCCCAACAATCAAAATTCATTATTTGGTTAATACATCCAATTAGGATTTACCAACTCACCCTAGCACAGACTCCCCTTTTTCTTCTTTAAAAAAACACTCCTGCAAAAATCACCTGCTGCTGCTTGCTGTCTGCATTTGCCCAATCCAGAAGCAGCAATGCTACCCCTGCCCCCAACCTGGCTTGCAGCCCCAGAGTAACAATTCCCCTTTGTGCTGAGAGTCTGATGTCTGGGTGTGGCCTGTACTGACTCTGAGGGGCCAACCCCTTACACCTGAGACCATGATGCTTGAATAGGGTGTCTCTTCTCTGGCTTAGCAGGTCAGGGGCTGAAACCCCACCTGCCCTGCCCTGTGGGGCTTCCTCCCCAGAGCCAGGAAGAATGTGCCATTCTGTCCTGATAACTCATCCACTCATGTTGTGTGTGTGGGGTGTGGGGTGGGGGCATTCTGGAATGCATTCTACAGATGAGGCACCCCTTTCTAATTCACAGAATAGACTGAGAGCTAGCAGCACCCCTTTGCTGTCTTGAGCCTCAGTTTCACATCTATAAATGGGGTGCATTAATAGCTGCTATTAAAGGTGTTGTGGGATTAAATGAGCTAACATGTGGGCCATGCACCCTCAGTTGCAAGAGAAAGAAATCCAACTTAAGCCACCAAACAATAAATAAATGAATAAGGCATGGGAGAGGGACAGAGAGTTAGGGGCAACGAAGAACTCCTGGTATGTGCTGCTGGGAACAGCACAAATGAAGGTTTAGAGAGACAATAGTGAACAGCAAGGACACAGGGACTGAAGGAGGGGCACACTACAGAGGGGGGTTCTGGAAACAAAATGACTCTGGGCATTTCAACCAGGAAAGAGCTGAAAGTGGGGGCTGGAAGTGTCTGCCATAAACAGAAAGGCTGAAGAAGTCAGGGGACATAGCTAGCCTATCAATTCTAGGCTGTTACCTACTCTGGGGTTCAGAGGGCAGAAGATGTAAGTTCCTGCCACTCCTAGTGTCACCATGCCTGCCCCTCATGTCCCAGAAGCTGGCGCTAGACTTTTAGAATGCTCGGCACATGAGTCAAGAATGAACACTAAGTCTGGAGGCCTCGGAAGAGCATGTTGTCATTGAGTCTCCTTTTCCTGCACAAGTCTGAGTGAAAGTTTGACGCTGGGGAGTTCACAGAGCTTCTCCAGCCCACCAGGTAGGAGAGGCCAGAGATAGATAGCTCCTGTGAGATACCCAGAGTAAGGTGATGGAGTGGAGACCGCCTCTTCCTGCTTCCCTGGGGGCTTCTGAGGTGGTAGAAGAACATTACCATTCCCTTCTTCGTTCCTCCTTTCACAGCTTGTAATTCACCCCGAAGCCTTCAGGTGTACTATAGGCAGAGTGATGATAGGAATGGGGGGAGGGGAAGAAACAGCAGAGTCTGGTTATGTAGCTCCAGTTGGGTCATCAGGTGGATTCAGGCCAAGCCCATGCTTCCCAGCCTCGCTGCACTCAGCTGTAAAGTGGGGGTGCTTGTAACAAGAGCAGGTACCAGGCTGCCATGAGGCCGCAATGACATTGCACTGGGGCCACCTGGCAGGAAGCCTAAATGCTGTCTGGCACTATGATTGCTCTCCATAGAGTAATAGTGACAACATTTTTTTTTTTTTTTTGTAGAGTGTTCCAGTTTACTGTGTGGCTTTGCTATGAAGTGTCCCTACAGAGGAGCATGGCTTAAAGCCTTTGATCCCAAATGGCAACAGTATTGATTGGACTGTGAAGACATTAACACCATCAATGGATGGGCCCGTTGGTAATATCATAGATGAATCAGTCTGCAAAGAGGGCACCTCCCTGGAGGAAGCAGGTCACTGGGCCATGTCTCTGAAACATATGTCTGTTCCTGAATCCTTTGTGATGGTTTGTATAGGCTTGGCCCAGGGAGTGGCACTGATGGGAGGTGTGGCCTTGTTGGAATAGGTATAGCCTTGTGGGTGTGAGCTTTAATACCCTTGTCCTAGCTGCCTGGGAGCCATTATTCTCCTGGCAGCCTTCAAATGAAGATATAGAACTCTCAGCTTCTCCTGTACCACGCTTGCCCGGATGCTATCATGTTCTCTCCTTGATGATAATGGACTGGACCTCTGAACCTGTAAGCCAGCCCCAATTCAATGTTGTCCTTATAAGAGTTGCCTTGCTCATGGTGTCTGCTCACAGCTGTAAGACCCTAACTAAGACACCCATCTCTTAGCCTTCTTACCATGAATGAGCCACCCGGCCCAACCTCCTGTGCCCCCATGATGTCCTGTCTCACCAAGCTAACCAGAAGCAGCAGAGCCAAGTGACTATGAACCAAAGCCGCCAAATCCAGGACCCAACAAGCCAAATTTTCCCTTTTAAGTCGATTTTCCATTGGCACTTTGTCACAGAGATAAAATGCATTAACAAATCCCACCCTCGACTAATAGTGAATGTGCAGAGGTTGCCGAGTTCTTCTACAAATACCTCTAGAGGAACAGAACTGAAAGAATGAATCTATCTATCTATCTATCTATCTATCTATCCATCCATTCATCTACCTATTTGTGTAGGGGATTTTTACAGTGCCTAACGGGCTGTGGTCCAGCTATTCCAACAATGGCTGTCTCTCAATGGAAAGTTCAAGAATCTAGTTCAGTCCATGAAGTGAATCCTGAAGAATTCATCCTGGACGCCAGTGAAGTGAGAGCGAGGGTAAACAGACAGACAGCTAAAGCTCCTCTCTTCCCTGTCCCTTATATAGGATGTCATAAGAAGGTATGGCCTTGATTTAGGATGGTTCTTCTTACCTCAAATGGCCCAACTAACTAAAAATCTCTCACAGGTGTGCCCAGCGACTTGTGTTTTCAGTTAATGTAGATGCAGTCAAGTCGACAATCAAGGATAGTCATTCATCGCAACTCAGAAAATCCCAGTTCACCCACAGTGAGGCTTGGTCCAGAGCATAAACCAGAATGTCCGAACGGAGAAGAGAAGATGACGGATGAGAACTGGGGTTGGAGTGGGAATCAGGAGGCGTGGGAAGAGAAAGTGAGCTGAGAGGCAGAGAGGTAATGAAGAGAAGAGAGGGGGGAGAGGGAGAGATTGAGGTGGAAGCTCAGGCCGTCTTTTTCCTATTGGCAGTTACGACCAACCTCTCAGGAGTGACTCTCCGCCAGCCTGGCTGCTAAATCACCGACACTGCCGTAATTGAACCAGAAAATCACGCCCGACAGAACAGCCTAGCAACACCACCATTAGCAGCCGTGGCTCTCCACTTCGAACCAGGGAGCTAATACGCCTCTTTATGTATGCGCCGGCCCTGCCAGATATATATCTTCACCAATATTTTAACAGGGACTGGGCCCTTTCCACTTCTTCCTGACTCCACGAAGCTGCTCACCCTGGGAAGACTGAAGTTGGCTCTGGGACCCAAGGCTGCCCAGCTATGGGGCGGATGCAAAAATCTTTTCCCCTTCCCTTCTTCCCTTCCTCCCTTCTTCCTTTCTCCATCACTGAGCTTATGTTCGAGCCAAGGAAGCTGAAACTGAACAAATAATCACACAAACCTGAAGGTAAATGGAACCAAATGCCCTAACTAAGCAAGCTGCTCTCCAAGGAGATCTGACCCCCTGGAGTGAAGGAGGCAATGGTGAGAATGGGATAAAGAAACCGGGTCATAAGGGAGAGAAGACTGTTCTACACACCTACAGCTGGAGCAAAGGTAGTAAACCAGAGGCAGCTTGGCTCGTGTGATGAGCTAGAAGAGGGAGGTACAGGGCCAGGGCTCGAGGAGTGGAGGGTAACCATACAACTTGAAAGTTCCTGGGAGATAGATACTCCTGGACCCGCTGGCTAGTCCCAGTGCCTGTCTCCAGTTGTTTGCTTTCCAGTCCCAAGTCTTCTTCACTTTCAATTGCCATTATATCCATTCTCACAAAGAGGGAACTGTTGGAAAGTGGGGGGATACTTTGGGCTTTCACAATGATGGAGAAGCATTCCTGGCATTTGATAAAGCAGGGCTGGGCACACAGGATATCACAAAGATGTAATATGTGACGCTGTGCCAGATATCAAGTTTCATTGCCCAGTTCAGTGTGTG
The DNA here is from genome assembly GCF_000001635.26 of Mus musculus. Classification (NCBI taxonomy): domain Eukaryota; kingdom Metazoa; phylum Chordata; class Mammalia; order Rodentia; family Muridae; genus Mus; species Mus musculus. Next base: position 99,900,798 of record NC_000072.6, read on the forward strand.
TGCGTGCCCCCGATGTGTGTTAGAGATCAACTCTAGGTGTCTTCTGTCACTGTCCACCTTATTTTCCGAGACATAGTCTCCTGCTGTTTTAGGCTCCTGAGGCCTCAGTTTCTACTTCTTTCCATCCCCCAGGCTCTCAGCTCTGATATCACAGAACACGATGTCATGTCTCAGTCATTTTGGGAAAGGAGGTTTCTAGACTTCTGCTTCCATACTTGTGCAGCAAACGCAATTTTATCCAGTCACCCCAGATAACCCCCAAATTGTGATTTCTGAGCAGATTCCATGAAACTTTGAGCTCTCTGGGATATGATGTTTGTAATATATGATTGTATATGTATATATATTGTATATGATTGCACATGCATGCAACACATGCTGGCATATGATGCTATATGATTGCATATGTATAAATGATGTTTGTAATGTGATTGTCAGTATATACCGACACCCCTTCCTCCAAACCACAGGCCCAGCCTCCTGGCCTGGGCGTAAACAGTCACAGAAGCTCTCATCTAAGGGAAAGCATTGGGCAAGGGGATGCAGTGTGGTGCATGAGGCTGAGCAATAAGAAGTGCTTCTGTCAGATGGCTCAGTGGTTAAAAGCGCTTCCTGTACAAACAGAAGGAAGACCCAGAGTTCAGATCGAAGGACCCCTGTAACAAGACATTATTCCGACACACTGTAACCCCAGCTCCAAGGATGCTGGAGACAGACTCCTTGGGTTGGCTGACTTCCAGCCTATAGACCTCACCTCAAAACAATAGTTGGGAATGAAAGAGGAACCCTGGGGCCTTCTTCCAGCCTCTGTGGGCACAGGCAGGCCCATGTATGCAGCTGCACATACTCACACATACAAACAGACAAATACATCTTTAGGAAAAGAGTAGTTCTGTGTACCCCTAATCTCTTGAAAGGCTCACTCTGGGGACGCCCGTGACCATGATGTGGGCACACTCTAGCAACCTCACAGGAAGCCACCACAGGAAAGAACTGAAGCTTGCTATGGCTATGGCCAGTGCCTGTTGTGGGGTTGTTGTAGTTTGGATCTTCAAAGGCCCGTGTGCTGAAGACCTGGTTGTAAGCCTGTAACACATTTGTCAGGCCTCTGGATGGAGAAGAGGGAGGGCCTGGTGGGAAGGAGGCTGGTGAAGCATGTGGCCTAGAAGGGGACAATGGAATCCTGGTCCCTTCCTAGCCCTCCTTTGTTTCCTGGTCACCCCAAGAGGAGAAGCAGCTCAGCTGGCTCTGCCACATCTTCCTTGCCATGCTATGCTCACTCAATATGTCCTCCAGAATAATGGGCCAACTGACCCGGAATGCAGCTTCTGACACTGGGCCAAAATAAACCTTTCCTCCTTTGCAATGGGAATTCTGTCAAGTACTCTGAGGCAGTGGCAGAGAGCCTACACAGCTGTCTGAGCCACCTAAGAAAGGAGATAGACTGTTCGCCAGCCCAGGCTAGCCTTCAGGTGGCTGAGGCCTGTGGGGAGAGAAGGAAGTCCAGGCACCATGGATCAGACACCAGCTGTCCCACATGCCTCCTCTCCTCTCCTCTCCTCTCCTACACACAAGCAAAGAATGTTTCCTCAACAGTTTTAGTATAGAAACTTCTAGAAGTATACCTACTGCGTGAGTCAAGGGGACAAATGTGTTTTGTTTTGTGTGAATGGTTTTATGTATGGGAGGCAGGGTCCCTCTGTGGTGCCTAAGTTGTTCTGGAAGTTGCTATGTAGCCCAGGCTGGCCTTGAACTCACAATCTTTCTACTTCTACTTAGGCACTGGGATTACAGGTTTTGTTTTAAGGTTTTAGCAAAAGCTGTTCTTTCCTTGGAAAGTGGTTAAAAAGATCACGATAAGTCAACCATGGCACTTGTCACGCTTACAGCCACTGCATTACAGTTACCCCTCAAGTAGGTAAGGGTGCAGTGGAAATGGCTTTGTGTGTATAAGAACCTGACTCCTGATGTCCCTCCAGGCATCCAAGCCTCTGTATACAGTGCCATAAATAGCACTTCTTTAATTCCTCCTTTATCCTGGAGTTGGACTGTTTTATCTATTTTTAAAACTCATGAGTAGGCAGTTTCTGTTTTTAAAGTAGATTTCATTTCCTGTTAGTGAAAGGACATTATAAAATATCAGTTAAGGAAAAGAATGTGGGACTCTGGGGCACTTCCTAGAGAATATATTACTGGCCTAGGAAATTATGATGACTTCTTCTTTGGCTTCTAGAACTCTTTGGCAACCTTCAGAATTATTCCCTCCCGTCTGACTTGATGAGTTTTCTTCTTGAGTTCCGGGGGGGTCTTCTGCTGTCCCCCAACATTCTGCACTTTCTTCCTCCCTCTATAGCACTTTCTTATCTTGACCTCTCTCTTTCTCTTTTGAAATCTCTCTCAGCCCAGCTTAACACAGTCACCCAACAAACAAATACAGAGCATGTGTGTCTGTTAATACACATGGGGCTCTAGCACAGGGACAGGAGCCAGTTTGCCTGTCACCCTCCCCCTGGACGTGAAGGACTCTGCTCACTGAAGACATACTTGAAAAGGAATGCTGCAGAGAACCCCAACAGGCCTTTCACCTTCACTGTCTCCTGAATTGCTCTCTGCTGGCTTTCACTATTTCTCATTATAGATACGCTCTATCAACCCCAGGGCTTCCTGAAAGCTCAGCCAACACCACCAAAATCTTTCCTCCTTCTAGCCTGAGTGTCCCATTCACTTCTGTATGCACACACCCGATGTGTGAGTGCACCTGCCGGCTCTCCGCACACTCCCTACCTAGGGGGATTGGTAAATTCCCACCACTTCCCTTCCCTGGGGAGCTGAAGGCAGCCTGGGAAATTTAGACCCTGAGGCTGCCACTTCTCTTCAGAGACTGCCCAGCAAAGTAATGGGTGACTCGAGAGAACATGAACTCCAGATGACCAGGACCATTTGAAGGAAAATCAAGATATCAAAACACCCCCACTGCCACTTTCCCAGTGCTAAGCAACAGCCCACTGTGTTTGGACAGCTCCTTGGCCATAGCCTGCCTGCTGCTTTCCTACTGAGGGCTGATGAAACTGGAGGCCCTTCCCAGAGACTGCTTCATCTGCATTCTTCACTGGGCTGACTTTGAAAGACACAAACACGTATAGACACATGCATACAGAAACAGGCCTGTACACACAAATGTAGACATGTACACACAAGATGCAGGAGAAAGCTTTCTTAGATGTGCTCACAAACGTGCTTCAAGAAGCAGCCTTGTAAGACCCTGCTGAACTTTTCTTACTTTGGAAAAACCAACCAACTAAACAACCAAACAACCAAAACAGCCAAATAACCAAACAAATGAAAAACAAGACAGATTCTCTAGAAGGTTCCTGGTGCTCCTCTTCTTCTCCACTCCCATCCAGATCTTTCCAGATCAGCCAGAAATTTGGAGGGGAGCCAGTGAGGACACATTTCTGGCCACAAGAGGGCACTCTGCAATCCTGAGAACAGGATATTTGTGGCTTTTTCCTTTCCTTTCCTTTCCTTTCCTTTCCTTTCCTTTCCTTTCCTTTCCTTTCCTTTCCTTTCCTTTCCTTTCCTTTCCTTTCCTTTCCTTTCCTTTCCTTTCCTTCCTCTCTCTCTCTCTCTCTCTCTCTCTCTCTCTCTCTCTCCAGCAAATGCATACAATCCCTGGTTAGCCATCAGCAGACAATCTGGAAATTCATCCTGCAGAGACAGTGTTGACAAATGGGTTTTAAGATGAGGGAGGGAAGCCAGGCATGGTAGCTGGCCAAAGGGTGAAGTTGAGCCAGGGACTTCATTCTTTCTTGCAGGTGGATCATGGAGAGCCTGGGTTTTGTCTTTACTCAGAAGGTAGCAAATTCCAGCCCAGAGGTTCTTAACTGGGGGGTGTCATTAGTGTGTCCTCTTCTACCCTGAGGTCATGTGACAACATCTGCAAACATCTGGTTTGACACTGCCTCTCCAGGGAGGGAGGAGAAGCCAGAGACACTGCAAAATGTTACACAGGCCCTCTCCTCACCAAATACTTCAAGCATAACATTGCTTGCCTCCCATGGCTGAGCTTGAGAAATCCCTAGTCAGCTCTGCGGCGGAATTCAGCCAGAGTTCAGACAGCAGGTGGTTCATGTCCCAACCCTGTTCAGAGCTTCTGGTCTACTCGGAGGCGAATTGATGATCAGCTTGGTTTGGCAGATGTTGCCACAGTTCCTAGTAGGAAAGGCAGCTTGGGATACCAGCTGCCACCTCTTCTCCATCTAGACCAAAAGCATCGTTCTCTAGTGACACAGCCTCAGATGGAAAGTGTGCTCTAATGGTTATTTGGAAAGGACTCCAGAAACTACTTACGGTGGGGATCGCAGGCTGAGAGACTATTTGTTCTCTCATGAAAGGTACCACTGTGGGAGCTTGGTTCCTCTGGGAAGCTCCTGAGCCAGTGTGGGACGTGGGCCATTCCTACAGCCGTCTTAGTATTCAGATGAGAGCTTCAAGGGTGAGTGGGACTGACAGCCTTTCTTGCTGGAGAGAGGGCCCAGCCTTTGCAAAGTCCTTAGGGGAACATGCTCAATGTGTAAGTCTGGGCTGCGGTGAGAGGCCACAGGTGGCTTCCGTCTACCTCCTGCCTCCCTGGTTTCAGTCAGCTGCCACAGACTGCTCATGGTTCTGACTTCTTCTCTAGACTGCACTCAGACATCTCAGGTCTCCCAGGCTTTCTCGGAGTTTCAGCCCATGGCTCTCAAATTGATATCCTGTAGCATTAGAGGTACTCAAGTAGTACTTATTATATCTTTTGGGAGCAGAGGCAGATTCACCCACAGTGGGAGGCAAGCTAGCTTCAGCTCTTGACTTTCACATACTAGGTGTTGGTGACGAGCACCCAAGGTGTTCAGTCTGTGTCGTGTTGTGTCTATGAGTTAAGGCCATAGGACCTTACCGCAAAGACAGACTTTGTCTTAGCACAGCAGTTCTCAACCTGTGGGTTGAGCCCCCTTTGGGGGGGGGGGGGTCACATATCAAATATCCGGTATATCAGATATTTACATTACAAGTTGTCTTAGTCAGGGTTTCTATTCCTGCACAAACATCATGACCAAGAAGCAGTTGGGGAGGAAAGGGTTTATTCAGCTTACATTTCCATTCTGCTGTTCATCACCAAGGAAGTCAGGACTGGAACTCAAGCAGGTCAGGAAGCAGGAGCTGATACAGAGGCCATGGAGGGATGTTCTTTACTGGCTTCCTTCCCCTGGCTTGCTCAGCCTGCTCTCTTATAGAACCCAAGACTACCAGCCCAGAGATGGTCCCACCCACAAGGGGCCTTTCCCTCTTGATCACTAATTGAGAAAATGCCTTACAGTTGTATCTCATGGAGGCATTTCCTCAACTGAAGCTTCTTTCTCTGTGATAACTCCAGCTGTGTCAAGTTGATACAAAACTAGCCAGTACACAAGTCATAACATTAGCCAAATTACAGCTATGAAATAGCAACAAAAATAATTTTATGGTTAAAGACTATCGTAACATGAGGAACTGTATTAAAGGACTGAGCATGTGGGAGGCTGAGAATCACTGGCTTAGCAGGTTTAGTGTGGGACTCAAGTTTCCGCATTTCTAACTAGCTGCCTGATAGTACAGAGCTGTGGTCCTCGGAACCAACAGGAGAGGCCTGGTTGTAATGAACCAGAACATCCATGTGAGACCCTTGGCCTAAAGAGATGCTGAAGGAAAAGGATCTTGGAGTTTCCAGGTTCTAGTGAGAGACTTGGTATGATTTCTCATTCTGGATAAAACATTCATACCTACCTTTCTGGGACTGTTTCTCCCATAAAGGCTATTTCTCCCCACAGCAGTGTACAGGCCTTGGGTCTTATGAAACCTGACCTCCTCATTTGGGAACATTTGAGCGCCAACTTAGCTCTCAGTGTAAGGAAGGGAGAAGATGGAAGGTATGGAAGGTCCCCTCAGAGGCCAGGCCGTCTACGTGGGACGCCCAGAAGTCCTGCTGGGGAACCAAGGATGGAAGACTTAGCTGTGGTTCAGGGGCTTTTATTCACCTGTCCACTGGGCTACTCTTTCCTTGAGCATCTTTGATGTGATAGACATGGTCCTAGGTGCTGCCGAGGATAAGAAGTTGAGCAAGAGAGTCAAGACTCCGACTCCAAAGAGTTAACAGGCTACAGATGGATAAGGGACGATCCGATCCGTAAGCCATCTGTGCACTCCGAGTGAAAGAAACGGGTGAGGGCCGGAGCCTGTGAAGAAAGGTAGGGTGGTCTCAGCGAGACAAGGCAGGCAAGGAGGGCACAGCTCAATGTCAAGAAGGTGACATTGAGCACAGTCTTGAATAGAGCGAGAGTTTAGGTACAGAATTTTAATGTTAGTCAGTTAATTGGACTTATGATTTAACTTAACAGGCAAATTCAATTTTTGTGTGTCTTTTCATTTTCTTTGCTGCCTTAAAGAGTAGAGTAAAATGAACTTTCCCCCATCCTCTTCTTCATTTTTCTCATGATGTCCAGGAGGAAAAGAGAAAATCGGGGTCTTTTTCCTTAGTGATGGATTAGTTATTAAGGCTTATTATCCAAGAGGAAGAGAAGTGTGTGTGTGTCTATATATCCATGTGAGCATATGTGTGTGCATGTTTGTGTATGTCTGTATATCTGTGTCCACGGGTGCTGGGCCTATGCTAAGACCCAAGGCCGAGGACACTGCTTCTCTGGGTGCTGGAGATCTGACTCGCAGGGTCAAGGGTCAAGCCTCGGAGCCTACCCACCTGCTTTAGATGCTCTTGTGCATCTTCCTAGCTACATAGAACTGGACAGGTCACTGTTGCAGGTTGCTGCGTGGTTTGTGATGCTATCGCCTGTGGACGGGGCAGTATTAGTAGAACTCACAGACAGATACACCTGTGAGAAACAGGTGGCAAAACATGTGGAGATGCTCAGCCCAACCTCTGGACTCACCACATGCTGATTTGGTGGCAACTGACAGTCTCTCTAAACGGTCACTCCCTCTATATTGCTGGTGCTTTCCACCATTTCCTCAGACCCGCTTCTTCCTGTTCCCCTTCCTTCTCAGTGCCCAGGAGGCTTCATCCTCAATGATCTGGGGTCCGTCAACTCATCCTCTTCCTGTCCTGGAGTGTCCCTAAGCTGGCAGTACCCATCTAAGACTCTCACCCCACAAGTGTCCCCGTCTTCTAAGTGTCCCTTCAAGCATGAGGCCAGGCATAGCTCTCAGTGCTGGCTCTGGGCTTCTGCACGCCCACCATGGTGTTCTACATTTGTCCTCTGCCTGCCCGAGGTACCCAGGTACGCACACTGAAAATATCATTTCTTTGCTCAGGACCCCAATTGACCCTTGACTGACACTTCTAACACCCAGTACCCTGTGCCTTAAGAGAAGGGCCATGCCTTTGGAGCCTCAAACAAGGAGAGCAGGTCCTACTGTGACTCAGATGTAACCCTCAGCAGTGCCAAAGCATAGGGAGGTTACACCAGGGTGCAGCGAAGGCCACATTCCTTTCTGTGATGGATCTCAAATGCACCCATGCAAAAAGAGAAGAGTGAAAAGACAAGGGCCCAAGCCAAATGAGTCCCACAGACAGATCTAACCCATCCCTTCTCCCACCCTCTCTGTTTTATACCTTTCTCTCAATTTATCATCCCTCAGACATTTACTCCTTGTTAAAAGGGAATAAAAGTCCACCCCCCCCCCAATGCTTCTTAGAATGTCACTGCCTGTCTGAATGCTCATGCACATAGATAATAGAACCCATGTGTCAATCCACCCTCCCCGCCCACCTTCTGTTAGTTTAACTCTTAGGCTCTCAGCTAGTGAAGTGCAGAAGGTAGGAGAAGTTACCCTTCCTCAATACCCATGCTCCTGCCTGCACTGCAGAGCGAGGGAAAGGGGGCGAGGAGGGAGGAGGGGCATAGTGGATCATTCCTGAGAAGTGTTAAGTAGTATACTTCAGACATTAGCATCTTCAGTCTTCAAATCTTACAAACTCCATCAGCGCATGCATTGGGCCACTGTTTCCTGGGCCACATACTCAGACGTCAAGAAAGACACAAACTGGTGTACCTTCTCTAGTGCAGCTGATCAGTGTGTCCAATCCCCTCTCCCTCCCTCTCTCTCTCTCTCTCCCTCTCTCTCTTTCTCTCTCTCTCTCTCTCTCTCTCTCTCTCTCTCTCTCACACACACACACACACACACACACACAGAGAGAGAGAGAGAGAGACAGAGACAGAGAGACAGAGACAGAGTCTGGGGGGAGTATATACATGTGTGCACAGTGTATTGAAAGGAAGGTACACATGTGTATTGTGTGTGTCAGTGTGCATATGTGTGTGGAGGTTGGCCACTGGCTGTCAAGTGTTGTTTCTTAACTTCTTCTCTGCCACATTTTTTTGAGACAGGGTCACTAAACATAGAGCTTTCTATTCCAGCTAGATTGGCTGGCCAGCAAGACCCAGGGATCCTCCTGTCTCTGCTTCCCCAGGTAAGGTTATAGATGTGCACCCCATACCTTCTGGGGTTGAACTCAGTTATAGAAAGCACTTTACCTACTGAGCCATCTCCCTAGACTTGTCTGATCCCCTTATTGAGAGTCTAGAAAACCCCATCACTTTCTAGGTTCAAAAGCTCAATCTAGGCAAGTTTAAGCTTTCAATCCTACATCCCAATTTAATGTTCATCTCGTAGCCCTGGAGACACGTCTGGGGAGGGTTGGGGTCCGTCAGCCTTTCTCTCTATCTCCTGGACTTCCTCTTTAGTGCGTTTGGGTTGAGAGGCAAGCTGGGGGAGGAGAGATGGCTGCGTCTCAACTGATGGTGCTGTTTCTGAGGTTCTCCCGGGTTCTCTGGCAATGCCTTCAGCTGGGCTTTCAGCCAACCTGCCCTCTCCTGGGGCAGATAACTAAGTTATGCCAGAGTTCCTGAGAGAGGGCCTCCCTTGACCTTAAACATACATTCTGCCCAGATATTCACTCAGTGCCACAGGGATGGATAAAGACAGATGAAGAGTCCACTGTGTTTTCCCTGAAGTGGGAGCGGGAGTGCCTTCCCTTCTCCTTAAAGCTTAGCTGACAGAATGAGTGCCAGAAGGAACATTCTGGGACTTCTGTGATGAAATCCTGAAAGCCCTTGCAGGCCCATTGGGCTCTTAAGGGTCCCTGAACTGCCTCATAAAAAATCTCTCTTGGGATAGACAACCTGGGAAGGCGACTGCAGACGAAATGATCGATACTACCAGCTGAGCCCGCCCTGTACCTTCCTGCCAAAGCAGCAGGCCCAGCTGCATGCCACCAGAGCTCCGCCACCAAAGCCACAGGAAGATGACAGATAAATCCCCAGCAGAGCCCCACCCAGTGTTCTACAAGAGCCAGTAATGTGATGTACAGGAATGTGGCCAGCCCTTTACAGTGCTCTTTTCAAGGAGGGGAGCTCGAGAGCCAGATAATCCCGAACCCAGGCCTCATGTCCTTGGCTCTAGAGCTCTTCCCTGAAGAAGGGGATGGTCAACAGCAAGGTGTCCCAAGTTGAAACGCTCATTGGCAAGAAGGTGACAACACCGCTTACTTCCTATCCCTTTCTGAGTTTCCCCCTTGTGTGAGCTTTTGAAGTTCTCCCTACGGGGCTGTGGAGATGAAATACCACCCTCCCATTCTGGGAGCAGTGAAGGAACACCACCACCCCCTAGATGACTCCAGAGACCTCTGTGAGCTATAGTATTCCACCTTCGGCTTATACAGGCTTATGTGGGTGGGAACGAGGCTGGAGCAGCCAAGTGACTTAATGAGCCCCAGTCCTTGCTTATGTAGGACCAAACAGCTCTTTGCCTTATACTTGGATCTCAGCAGCTGATTTTGAGGTTGAATAGATACAGCTTTTGTTTTCCCTTTTAAGGTTGGAAACTGTACAGTAACAAGAATATACAACTGGCGGGATCAAAATATGAATTATAGCCAACAAAGCCAGACTTAGACATGTTTGGTTCCAGTTACAGGCTTACTAATACCACATCCTGGAGTTTGTCATGTATACCTAGATTCTGGCAATGTTGGAAAATCATGGCACGTTCTCCTAACAGGCAAGGATTTCTCACAAGGACCTCCATGGGGTTATAAGCAGATTTCCACCTGTGCTTTGTGGAGGCAAACACAAGAACAATTGCTGGTGACAGGGTTGAGCTACAGCGTTCTGTCACCATGCGCTTTCTTTCCAGCTAATTCTTCTCTCTAAACCAGCAAATGAAGGGCATAAGAAAGCCAAGACTCCTCCCTTAACACAACACAAATGGGGAACAAGCATTTTCCCCAAGAGTGGGCTCTTAGGACACCGGTTAGTCTCAAGATCGCGTTGCATACACCCCCAATGTGTTAGCCTGGTGTGCTAAATAATTTTCTGATTCCTATTCTAAACAGTTCTTCACACTTGACCATATACTCTTTGCCCAGAGGGGTTGTCCCCATGCACTGCACACCTGGGAACAAGGCTCCTTTGACCTTTGGGTGTGGGTTAGGCTGGGTGGAAGAGGCACCACGAAGAGAGGAGATGCTCGTAAGAGTTGAGCTGGGTGGTGTTTCCCTTAGGTTCATGAACATTCACTAGGAAAGCTCTCCAGGGGTCAAACCTCTGCTCATCTTTTCCTTTGAATCTACAGAAGCTAACGCCTCTGGCTTTTCCTGACAGGGATGTTCCCATCCCTTGCTGGTCTTCCCATTGATACCTACAGTTCTACATGGTCCCTTCATTACCCAGTCTACTCAGGACCTTGGCTGAAGGAGCCATCTGTTTCCTGCCACAAGCCTAGCTCTTCTAACTTGTCACTGACCATGAGCCCTACCGGGCATTTGCACACAGCTCCACCTCAGATCTCTTATCAATTTTGTGACTTTTTCCTCAGCTTCACCTGACTAAAATGGTAGCAGACAGATCCTTTGGTAGCAACTAGAATAGAGAATTGCTGAACCTTTCGAAAATCTTATTAACTGAAAAGCATCAAGTGTGACCCTCAGCAGATCACACACGAACACACAACCACACTCACATGTACACAGACATGCACACAATTTTTAAAAATATGTATTTTGGGGATGAATTTCACTTCTTAGTCGATACTATACTTCCATGAGAGGTACAGGAATGTAAGACATCCCTAGTGTTTAGGGAGTGCATAAGAAATAGGCATTTTGGTCAGGAATTAGATAGATAGACAGATAGATAGATAGATAGATAGA